>NC_136794.1:48773000-49043024 GCF_951216825.1 Electrona antarctica
CTGCTCATAGAACATTTCATCGTAGTGGTTCAATGCCTTGTTCAAGGGCACTTCAGCGGTGGTAATTTTAACGTGTCGGACCACTGATTCGAACTGGCGACCTTCCGGTATCAAGACCGCTCCGCAATCCGTTCGGCCACCGCTGCCACTAAACATATACAGTGGGGAAAAAGGGGTGGGTGGTGGTGGTGGTGGTGGGGGGGGGGTTGTTATCATTGGTAACACCTGTGAAGGAAGTAGGGAAGGGCGCCGGAAGTGGGAAGAGTTATTCTGTGTGCACACACAGCCTTTTGTACATTTTACAGCATTTATGTGGTGAAAATAACTTATTTGATGCTCTTTTCCATCAAGTTACCTGGAGGAAAGACAGTGTTGAGGTCACTAACGGGGGGAATCATGTGGTCAAAGTGGAGGGCGAACGGCACACACTGCTCATCAAATCAGCCACGCCAGGCGATGGAGGGAAATACTCAGCGACTGCTGTCAATGAAGTGGGCAAAGAGGCCAGCTGTGCTACTCTCATCGTTAAAGCAGGTACGTTTACGTTATGTCACGTGGGATCATCATTGTATATTCTGATCAATAATTCTATAACTTAAAAGTGCTTTTTGCCAAACAGCATATAATTCAGATTCAAGTAGTCAAAACTCTGAAAACAAGGCTGTTAGGCGATGTTTGGAACCCTTAAATAGGTCAGAGACAGTGGGTGTCATCACTCAATCAGTTATCAATCCAATAGGTCAGAGACAGTGGGTGTCATCACTCAATCAGTTATCAATCCAATAGGTCAGAGACAGTGGGTGTCATCACTCAATCAGTTATCAATCCAATAGGTCAGAGACAGTGGGTGTCATCACTCAATCAGTTATCAATCCAATAGGTCAGAGACAGTGGGTGTCATCACTCAATCAGTTATCAATCCAATAGGTCAGAGACAGTGGGTGTCATCACTCAATCAGTTATCAATCCAATAGGTCAGAGACAGTGGGTGTCATCACTCAATCAGTTATCAATCCAATAGGTCAGTGGTTTTCGTGTCAAGGACCCCCAAATCAACATGTATTAGCCCGCGGACCCCCATTTGAAAACCTATGCCAGTGACCCCCGATAAGGGAGGATTTTTACGGCTCTAGCAGTGATTCCAAAACATATTAATTTCATGGACCCCCAGTTTCACACGTGTTATGCTAAAGACCCCCGATTTAATGGCATTTCTATCTCTGGTACCCCATTTTATATTGTAAAACCACTGTTAATTTAACTTTAAGAGAGTGTACAAATGGAACCAAATGGAACCATTAGGGTCCATTTCTTCACTCTCTGAGTTAGACCCATAAGTGTCCATTTGGTTCCTAACTATCTCTAATTGAGCTAGGTACCCCCTGGAACTCCCTCAAGTACCCCCAGGGGTCCCCGGACCCCACTTTGGGAACCCATGCAATAGGCTGTATGTGGAATTTTGGTTAAAATAAAGAGAGGACAGGCAGCGAGCATATCTTGCGGACAATCCGGACATTATGTAACCAATAAATACAAATATTGATTCTTTCTCAATTAAATAACCCAAAAACGATGAGGCAATAACGAATGCACAATATGATATGGCAGTAGTTATGTTGCCATGAATTACATCACGACTGTAATCCAATTGTGAAACGCAAAGTCAGTTATTATTAATAATTTGCCGTGTTGCAACATCCACTCACGTGCTTTTGAGAGAGACGTTTAATTTTAGCTGCATAACCAACAGCCAAGCTAAAGTCATTTCCTGAAATATCACATTAACCGATTTTGGCCGGGAACCCCTTTTGGTGTTAGCATTATGTTATGCTTTAGCTATTGAAAAATAGCAGATCTACAAGCTCATAGCGCGCCACTCGGTGGCGCTACGAGCTTGTAGGTCTGCTAATTTTGAAAAATCGTGAAAATGTGGCCCAAATGTTTGAATATATTCTTTCAGAGCAAACGTTTTTAACTCAAATCCTTGCTTCTGGAACAACACATTTTCAGATGGGGGTCTGCAGCCAAATACAGATAATTCTGGGGGTCCTTGACATGAAATATTGAGCACCACTGACATAGAAAACTGTCAGAATTTAGAAGACATTTTTTTAATTTCAACGTCAGGCCTAAATGGTTTAAATATAACGCGGTGGGAGTAATTTGGGAGTCTACAGTGTCACACACAGCGTCCTAAAACGGCATTCTAGTGGCGTGTGTGCATTCCTCCTCCATTCCTTTTATAACCTCCTCTCAGGAAACATCCCTGTGCCATAGATATATTCCACAGCTCAACAACCTCACGTTATAGTTACCATAGCAACTCAGAGGCTAAATCCAACCTATAAATTGCTGAGGCACAATGAATGTACCCCACAATGAAACCATCGCTAATGTGGAGTTTGCATACAGTACCACATTTGAGTTTGTATAGGTTGCGGATATATATGTACATTTAACCCATTTAAGACCTGAGAAAAGATTCTACAAATGCTTCTTCTAAATCCTGACAGTTTTCTGAAAAACCCATGTTTCTGTGTCAGTGGTTCTCAAATTATTTCATGTCAAGGACCGTCCAGAATTATCTGTATTTGGTTAGTTCCAGGGACCCCCCCGGAAGCAAAGATTTGAGTTCAAAACGTTCGCTCTGACAGAATATATATTCAAGGATTATTGCGCCACATTTTTCCGATTTTTCAAAAATAGCAGATCTACAAGCTCGTAGCGCGGCACCGAGTGCCGCGCTACGAGCTTGTAGGTCTGCTATTTTTCCCCTTCAGAATGGGTTAAATGATACTCTGTTTGTTGTGTATAATCTATTATTATTATATTCTACTGTATCTTGTACAATTATTGTAGTCAATGAAGGACATTATTTGAATTCAGAAATAGTCCATAATCCTCTTACTTCTACCCCACTTCTTCCCCTCTAAAATGGATTCATATTAAGAAATAATAAAATAAAATGTCTTCGTTTTGCAGCTCTCTTGAAGTCCGCTGATATTCAATCTTACTGACAGTAATTTATGGAAATACATGTACTAGTACTGTACTGTATAATACGGTGCAGTTATGCATGCAACATTCTGATAACACTTGGAACACTGCAGTCATAAGAGCATTGCTAATGTCACATTATTACATTCCATTTGAGAAATAGACCCGCTGAATAAATTAGTTACAGAGTATATATATATGACTATTTTGTTTTTAATTTAAGTGGTTAGATGACTCCCCTCCAAATGGAGCTGTAGGGTTATTGCAGCTGATAAAAGCTGGCTAAATGTTAGCCTGTATGATTAAATGTGGCTGAAATACCCAATGTTATCACTCAATAGGCTGATACAGTAATGTAAGCTAGCTATTAGCCTAATGACTTGGCAGTCTAACATCATCGGCAAGTACATTTTTCACTGATCTGTGAAACATTGTGTTCTCCTTTCCTTTCCCTCTCGCTTTGTGTTTTGCATTTGAAAATTAACCTTTTTTTAGGAGTGTTGTTTTCTCTTTCATTTTACTGAAATGCACACTGGTTTCTTTTTACCAAAGGGAAAAAATAGAGGGATTTGTTTTATTTATTTTTATATAAATATGGTAGACATAAATAAACGAAACAAATCAAATGTCAAAACATTTGGATGCCATTGGAATCACCTCCCTTCACATTTTTTATTCTCCCCCGTCAATAGAGCGTGGCAGTCCCGCCCCCTTTCATGACAACGCCAGGCCCAGGAAATAATCCCCAATGCATTTTCCTCATAGACATTTCAAAACGTATTTATTTAAAGACCTTTTAAGCGTTGTACGAAGCCAACTCGAGTCGTGACAAATCATGACAACAAACAAAAAAAATTGGGCTGAACAAATAAGTAGAAAAAAAAAAAACATTTTTTTTGTTGTTTTTCTTCTTATTTGTTTGGTCCAAAATATTGTGTTTGTTGTCATGATTTGTCACAACTCGAGTTGGCTTCGTACGACGCTTAAAAGGTCTTTAAATAAATACGTTTTGAAATGTCTATGAGGAAAAATGCATTGGGAATTATTTCCTGGGCCTGGCGTCGTCATGAAAGGGGGCGGGACTGCGACGCTCTATATCAATTGTGTGATGCCAAACTAATTATTTGAACACGTTGGTTTGCTAGAGTATGCCCAGGAACCCAGGGGCCACCTGGTGCCCAGGGACATCAGCAGTCCAATCACATCGGATGAGGAGTACCTCAGTCCCCTGGAGGAAGGCATGGACTTCGGTGGGCCGGAGCCAAGGAAGCTAATCGATACCCGCTTCAAGGAGCCGCCTGCCTTTCTGGTGAGACACAGTGCTAAGCTGAGACTTATTCCTTTCTGGTGAGACACAGTGCTAAGCTGAGACTTATTCCTTTCTAGTGAGACACAGTGCTAAGCTGAGACTTATTCCTTTCTGGTGAGACACAGTGCTAAGCTGAGACTTATTCCTTTCTAGTGAGACACAGTGCTAAGCTGAGACTTATTCCTTTCTGGTGAGACACAGTGCTAAGCTGAGACTTATTCCTTTCTAGTGAGACACAGTGCTAAGCTGAGACTTATTCCTTTCTGGTGAGACACAGTGCTAAGCTGAGACTTATTCCTTTCTAGTGAGACACAGTGCTAAGCTGAGACTTATTCCTTTCTGGTGAGACACAGTGCTAAGCTGAGACTTATTCCTTTCTGGTGAGACACAGTGCTAAGCTGAGACTTATTCCTTTCTGGTGAGACACAGTGCTAAGCTGAGACTTATTCCTTTCTGGTGAGACACAGTGCTAAGCTGAGACTTATTCCTTTCTGGTGAGACACAGTGCTAAGCTGAGACTTATTCCTTTCTGGTGAGACACAGTGCTAAGCTGAGACTTATTCCTTTCTGGTGAGACACAGTGCTAAGCTGAGACTTATTCCTTTCTGGTGAGACACAGTGCTAAGCTGAGACTTATTCCTTTCTAGTGAGACACAGTGCTAAGCTGAGACTTATTCCTTTCTGGTGAGACACAGTGCTAAGCTGAGACTTATTCCTGCCTTTCTGGTGAGACACAGTGCTAAGCTGAGACTTATAACGCACTGCGTTGCCCTACTCGCAGTGCGTGTTGCGCGTATACGTACGTAGCGACGGCGCTGCGTTCATCTCACTGACAACCGTGACAAGTACACTGCCTCTCTCCATGTAGTACGATGTAGGAGAGAGGCATCTCTCCATGTCTAACTGCCTCTCTCCATGTCTAACTGCCTCTCTACATGTCTAACTGCCTCTCTCCATGTAGTACGATGTAGGAGAGAGGCATCTCTCCATGCCTAACTGCCTCTCCCCATGTCTAACTGCCATATTGCATCTCCAACAGGTGCCTATGAGTGATCAAGCGGTCGCCGAGGGACAGGAGGTCACCATGTCTGTCCGAATAAGTGGACAACCCAAACCAATGCTGTATTGGTAGGTTTTCTCATCTCATTGCTGTGTGTTTTGTTGTTATTATTGTTATGCACATTATAAATGCATAGATTCAATACAGAGTTGATTGAAAACAAATAAATGAAACAGACGGCAGCAAGGGGCGGCAGTGGATCAGGGGTAGAGTGGTCCGGATGGGATCCCAGTTCGATCCCTGCCGAGTTAGTTAGTGTTGTTTTTGGCAGCATTTTAGTTTTAGTCATATAGTCTTCTTCAATAGTTTTAATTTAGTTTCAGTCACATTTTAGTCACCTGGAAGTTTTAGTGTTAGTCTAGTTTTAGTCGACTATAAATATCATAAGATTTTAGTCGACTAAATCTACAGTTGATTTAGTCGACGAAAAATGTATTTTGGTGGGCCTTGATACCGCCGTAATGGCTGATTTTACACTTGCTGAAAATAGCCGATCTACAAGCTCACAACGCGTCACAGACGCGTTGTGAGCTTGTAGATCGGCTATTTTCAGCATGCAACCAAGTGTAAAATGACTTATACTGGATCTCTTGTCCACTAGTCCCTTCCTAGCATTTTAGTCTAGTTTAATTTGTAGACGAAATTGTCAGTATATTTAGTCTTAGTTTTAGTCATCATCAGCTTAGTTTTCATTTAGTTTCCATTTAGTTTTCGTCAGTGGAAAAAGGTAGACGACCAGATTAAGGTTGGCGAACATGCGTTAAGGTTGAGACGCGCTTCTACGTGCTTGCGGTTCTGTTTAGGTGAGGGTATGAGGAGGCTTGTCATTTTCAGAAGGCTCCCAGCATGTGCAGTAGACCGATAAGATCGGTTAACGTTTTATCAATGCCAATCGCAGCCAGTATGCTCCAGACTACATGCAGTAGGTCAATAAGATCGGCTTGATAAGTATAACCTACTGGGAATTATCACTTGATTTTCACTGGAATCCGCTGGGCGTGCAGTGCATTATTCTGTGATTCCAGACCTGAGAGCCTGCAGGGCTGAGTATTTCTTTATACTCACATAGTTGTTTTATGTTTAATTTATGTGAAACCTTTTGTGCTGGAATCTCAATGGGACTACTGATAAGATAAGAAAAAGCTTTCATCAAAAGGTTCTACTTCTTACTGCTATAGGGCATTTACAGAGACTAAATACCCCACTACTACTTCTAATGAGCTGCTGTACTGAGCAGTTCCCAGCTCTCAATCTATCTGTTTGCGTGCGTGCGTGCGTGCGTGCGTGCGTGCGTGCGTGCGTGCGTGCGTATAGCCTATGCTGGGAAATGAAGATGTGCTTTGACATCTGTTACTTACTCATCAACGATGCTTCCTCTGGTCTGCATGTTGTTTTCCAGGCTGAGGGACAGAGTCACGGTGAAGACGGGACCGCGGCACGTTGTGCGGGAGACGGAGGAGGGAGCGTTCGACATGACCATCAAGGCCGCGGTGCGGGCGGACAGCGGCGTGTACACCTGTAAGATCATCAACGAGTACGGAACCAAACAATGCCAAGGAAGACTGGATGTCAAAGGTGAGTCGTTGTACCATACATACATGTATTAACCGAAAAACGTTCGCTCTGAAAGAATATATATTCAAAGATTTGTGCCGCATTTTCAAGATTTTTCAAAAATAGCAGACCTACAAGCTCGTAGCGCACCACTCGGTGGCGCGCTATGAGCTTGTAGATCTGCTATTTTTCAAATAGCTAAAGTATAACATAATGCTTAGTTAAAACACCAAAAGGGGTTCCCGCCCAGAATGGGTTAATGTGCCAATGTTACCAAGTGTGCAGTGTTGTTTTTGGCAGCAAATTTGGATTTTTAGTTTTAGTCATAGTCTCTTCAATAGTTTTCATTTAGTTTCAGTCACATTTTAGTCACCTGGAATGCTTTAGTGTTAGTCTAGTTTTAGTCGACTAAACATCATACGATTTTAGTTGACTAAATCTACAGTTGATTTAGTCGACTAAAATGTATTTTGGCGGGCCTTGATGCCGTCGTAATGACTGATTTTACACTTGCTGAAAATAGCCGATCTACAAGCGCTGCGACGCGTTGTGAGCTTGTAGATCGGCTATTTTCAGCATTCAACCAAGTGTTTTTTTAAATTTTATTGATCATTTTATTGATCATCTCCTCCTCCAGTGCCGCCGGTGGAGCCGGGCCTGGCCGTGGTCCGTCCCATCAAGGACATCACGGCGCGGGCCGGCGAGACGGTCCTGTTCGAGTGCCACGTCCTGGGCCCTCAGGACACGGATGTGGACTGGCTGTCGGACGGGAAGCTGATCCAGCCGGCGCTGCTCAACTGCAAGATGCACTTTGACGGCAAGAAGTGCCGTCTGCTGCTCAACTCGGTGCACGAGGACGACAGCGGCACGTACACCTGCAAGCTGAGCACGGCCAAGGGTAAGGTCACACGTACACCTGCAAGCTGAGCACGGCCAAGGGTAAGGTCACACGTACACCTGCAAGCTGAGCACGGCCAAGGGTAAGGTCACACGTACACCTGCAAGCTGAGCACGGCCAAGGGTAAGGTCACACGTACACCTGCAAGCTGAGCACGGCCAAGGGTAAGGTCACACGTACACCTGCAAGCTGAGCACGGCCAAGGGTAAGGTCACACGTACACCTGCAAGCTGAGCACGGCCAAGGGTAAGGTCACACGTACACCTGCAAGCTGAGCACGGCCAAGGGTAAGGTCACACGTACACCTGCAAGCTGAGCACGGCCAAGGGTAAGGTCACACGTACACCTGCAAGCTGAGCACGGCCAAGGGTAAGGTCACACGTACACCTGCAAGCTGAGCACGGCCAAGGGTAAGGTCAGGTCAGGTGTGGTGTGGTGTTGAATTTTCGACTGCAGATCTTTTTATTTAAGTTTTAAAACACATTGTGTGCCCACACAAAACTTTCAAAATAGTGACCCAGGGTGCCCACTTTTTACATTCATTTTTTTGACATTTTTTTTTTATAAAAACCAAAAAGACGTGCCTAGACGTCCACAGACATCTTGGGCACTGCATAGCGGTAATTCCCAGGACGTCTGTGGACGTCTTGGGCTCAAAATGTGTTAAAATAACGGTATAGTGGGTCGCACGCACCAATACGCGTTCAAAACATTTATTTCATTTTTGAAATAAATGCCTTCAGCCTTCATCAGTGTGGAACTGAAATGCCGAAACGTTTCTGAATTTCTCGTCAGAAATTTTCAGTAGCACCGAAGAGCCGACTTTAGGATGGTACCCGGCCCGCCCCCCCCCCGAACCTCAAATGACGTCACATGAATGACGTCACGAACCCACTTTTATTCGGCTCTAAAATAGGAGTATGAATCGCGCCTTATTCTAGTTTTTATTTGTTAACGAAATTGTCAGTGTATTTTAGTCTTCATCATGGCTAATAGTTTTTGTCAGTGGAAAACAGGTAGTCAACGAACATTTTTCGTCATAGATAGTAGTCGACGAAATCAACACTGACTGTATATTACAAACAGAGCTTCATGCATTGTATGATGCATTGAACATGAAAACCATTTGCAATCAGGTACATGTGTGTTGGTTAAAGGATTAAATGCAGGTAAAATTTGATATACACATAATAATGTCTGTCTGTCTGTCTGTCTGTCTGTCTGTCTGTCTGTCTGTCTGTAGAGGAGATAACGTCGTGCGGTAAGCTCCGGGTCGTGCCCTCCATCGAGCCTCTCTTCACGAGGATGCTGGACGTGCTGGAGGTGATCGAAGGACGCAACGCTCGCTTCAACTGCAAAGTCAGCGGAACGCCGCCTCCCAAAGTCACCTGGAGTCACTTCGGTAGGCTCACAGTTTATTAGAGCTTATATTGCTTGCTGACTGGCACACATGGTGACATCTCATCAGTGGTGGAAAGTACATTTACTTAAGTACTGTATGCTTAACCCATTTAGACGTCACCTGAGGACGATTCTACAAAATGCTTTCTAAATCCTGACAGTTTTATGAAAAAACCTCATGTTTCTAATGTCAGTGGTTCTCAAACATTTTCATGTCAAGGACCCCCAAAAATATATGTATTTGGCCACCGGCCGCCATCTGAAAACATGTGGACCCCCCCAGAAGCAAAGATTTGAGTTATATACGTTCGCTCTGAAAGAATATATATTCAAAGATTTGCGCCACATTTTCGCGATTTTTCAAAAATAGCAGATCTACAAGCTCGTAGCGCGCCACTCGGTGCCACGCTATGAGCTTGTAGATCTGCACAGCATCATTCCTTAGTGTAACGTTGTTCTCTCTGTGGTCAGACCATCCTTAGTGTAACGTTGTTCTCTCTGTGGTCAGACCATCCTTAGTGTAACGTTGTTCTCTCTGTGGTCAGACCATCATTCCTTAGTGTAACGTTGTTCTCTCTGTGGTCAGACCATCCTTAGTGTAACGTTGTTCTCTCTGTGGTCAGACCATCCTTAGTGTAACGTTGTTCTCTCTGTGGTCAGACCATCCTTAGTGTAACGTTGTTCTCTCTGTGGTCAGACCATCCTTAGTGTAACGTTGTTCTCTCTGTGGTCAGACCATCATTCCTTAGTGTAACGTTGTTCTCTCTGTGGTCAGACCATCCTTAGTGTAACGTTGTTCTCTCTGTGGTCAGACCATCCTTAGTGTAACGTTGTTCTCTCTGTGGTCAGACCATCCTTAGTGTAACGTTGTTCTCTCTGTGGTCAGACCATCCATAGTGTAACGTTGTTCTCTCTGTGGTCAGACCATCCTTAGTGTAACGTTGTTCTCTCTGTGGTCAGACCATCCTTAGTGTAACGTTGTTCTCTCTGTGGTCAGACCATCCTCAGTGTAACGTTGTTCTCTCTGTGGTCAGACCATCCTTAGTGTAACGTTGTTCTCTCTGTGGTCAGACCATCCTTAGTGTAACGTTGTTCTCTCTGTGGTCAGACCATCCTTAGTGTAACGTTGTTCTCTCTGTGGTCAGACCATCCTTAGTGTAACGTTGTTCTCTCTGTGGTCAGACCATCCTTAGTGTAACGTTGTTCTCTCTGTGGTCAGACCATCCTTAGTGTAACGTTGTTCTCTCTGTGGTCAGACCATCATTCCTTAGTGTAACGTTGTTCTCTCTGTGGTCAGACCATCATTCCTTAGTGTAACGTTGTTCTCTCTGTGGTCAGACCATCATTCCTTAGTGTAACGTTGTTCTCTCTGTGGTCAGACCATCATTAGTGTAACGTTGTTCTCTCTGTGGTCAGACCATCATTCCTTAGTGTAACGTTGTTCTCTCTGTGGTCAGACCATCCTTAGTGTAACGTTGTTCTCTCTGTGGTCAGACCATCCTTAGTGTAACGTTGTTCTCTCTGTGGTCAGACCATCCTTAGTGTAACGTTGTTCTCTCTGTGGTCAGACCATCCTCTGGTGGCCAGCGAGGACGTCCACATCCTGAAGGAAGGAGGTCGCCACTCCCTGATCATCTCCCACGTCACCAACGAGGACGAGGGCTTCTACACCGTCACGGCCTGCAACAACAACGGGGAGGCGGAGAGCTCCGCCGAGCTCTACGTGCAGGAGCCACGCCCCGCCATCTCCTCTCAAATGTACACGCCACTGTACACTTCACTTAGCTAGGGGGGGGGGGGGGGGGGGGGGGGAGCCACGCCCCGCCATCTCCTCTCAAATGTACACGCCACTGTAGACTTCACTTAGCTAGGGGGGGGAGCCACGCCCCGCCATCTCCTCTCAAATGTACACGCCACTGTAGACTTCACTTAGCTAGGGGGGGGAGCCACGCCCCGCCATCTCCTCTCAAATGTACACGCCACTGTACACTTCACTTAGCTAGGGGGGGGGGGGGGGGAGCCACGCCCCGCCATCTCCTCTCAAATGTACACGCCACTGTAGACTTCACTTAGCTAGGGGGGGGAGCCACGCCCCGCCATCTCCTCTCAAATGTACACGCCACTGTAGACTTCACTTAGCTAGGGGGGGGAGCCACGCCCCGCCATCTCCTCTCAAATGTACACGCCACTGTAGACTTCACTTAGCTAGGGGGGGAGCCACGCCCCGCCATCTCCTCTCAAATGTACACGCCACTGTAGACTTCACTTAGCTAGGGGGGGAGCCACGCCCCGCCATCTCCTCTCAAATGTACACGCCACTGTAGACTTCACTTAGCTAGGGGGGGAGCCACGCCCCGCCATCTCCTCTCAAATGTACACGCCACTGTAGACTTCACTTAGCTAGGGGGGGGAGCCACGCCCCGCCATCTCCTCTCAAATGTACACATACGCCACTGTAGACTTCACTTAGCTAGGGGGGGGAGCCACGCCCCGCCATCTCCTCTCAAATGTACACGCCACTGTAGACTTCACTTAGCTAGGGGGGGAGCCACGCCCCGCCATCTCCTCTCAAATGTACACGCCACTGTAGACTTCACTTAGCTAGGGGGGGAACCACGACCCGCCATCTCCTCTCAAATGTACACAACACTGTAGACTTCACTTAGCTAGGAGGGGGGGGGGGAACCACGACCCGCCATCTCCTCTCAAATGTACACATACGCCACTGTAGACTTCACTTAGCTAGGGGGGGGGGGGGCACGACCCGCCATCTCCTCTCAAATTTACAAGCCACTGTAGACTTCACTTAGCTAGGGGGGGACCACGCCCCGCCATCTCCTCTCAAATGTACACGCCACTGTAGACTTCACTTAGCTAGGGGGGGACCACGCCCCGCCATCTCCTCTCAAATGTACACATACGCTGATGTAGACTTCACTTAGCTAGGGGGGGGAACCACGACCCGCCATCTCCTATCAAATGTACACGCCACTGTAGACTTAATTTAGCTTCACAACAACTATTTTATTTAACTTATTTATTTGAGATATTTTTGGGGCCATTTGTACACTCTCAGAGTTACAGACCAATAATGGTCCATTTGGTTACAAACTCCCTCAGGTACCCCCAGGGGTACCTGAGGGTCCCCGGACCCCACTTTGGGAACCACTGGACCACGCCAGCCGCCCCGGGCCGGATGGGATGGGGGGGGGATCTATGCTTCTGCTTTTGATACCCCCACTCTCTGGTCACTCATTTTAGCCCCTCTCTCTCCCCGTTCCAGGGCCAAACTGGAGAAGATGCCGTCCATCCCAGAAGAGCCGGAGGTCCCCGAGAACGAGGTGGAGCGCTTCACCATGCCCGACTTCGTGAAGCCGCTCTACGACCTGGACGTGATCGAGGGGAAGGAGGCCGTGCTCAAGTGCAAGGTGGCAGGCCTGCCGTACCCCACCATCGTCTGGTTCCACAACGGGAAGAGGATCGAGAGCACGGAGGACAGGAGGATGACGCAGTGTAAGTAGTGTAGCGGCTTTGGATGTTATCGGATGATTTTAATGTCCGTCATCACTCAGCCCTTATCAACAGCATGCAATAGACTAGCGTCGCAGTCCCGCCCCCTTTCATGACGACGCCAGGCCCAGGAAATGAATCCCAATGCATTTTTCCCATAGACATTTCAAAAAGTATTTATTTAAAGACCTTTTAAGCGTTGTACAAAGCCAACTCGAGTCGTGACAAATCATGACAACAAACCAAACAAATAATTACAAAGAAGAAAAACAACAAAAAAAGTGTTGTAACCTGCTGTTTTCTTTGTTTGGCCCAAAACATTGTGTTTATTGTCATGATTTGTCACGACAAGAGTTGTCTTTGTCCGCGGCGTCGTCTTTAAATAAATACTTTCTGAAAAGTCTATGAGGAAAATGAACGGGGATTTATTTTCCGGGGTCTCTCGAGGCGGCGGGACTGCGACGCTTTCAGCCAGTATGGACATTTACACATACTGACGTTGTGTTGTCAGCCGTTGTCCGATGTGGCGTTACTCAGATTGATGTGGGTGTGAATCTTCTCTTTCTGCAGACCGGGACGTTCACAGCCTGGTCATCCGCAACGTGTGCCACGCCCACGGCGGCGTCTACAAGAGTGTCATCTCCAACAAAGTGGGCAAGGCCACTTGTTATGCCCATCTCTACGTCACGGGTGAGTGACCTCACTACCTCACTACAAACATTATTATTTCAACAATATTAGCGATTTACAAGAATATTTACCGGTCCGGGTACATATTCTTGGTTATACAAGAATACTGTATGTACCGGGTACAATATGCGCCGCAAACATATTATTGGGCGCTTAGTGCTTACTAGTGATGCACCAAATATTCGGCTGCAGAACATATTCGGCAGAAAATGGCTAAAAATGCATTTTCTGCCTATTCGGTTTCGGCCCAAATAGGCAGAAAATATATCACCGAATAGTGTATGCAATTAATGCATTCAAAAGAGCTGAATAAATGTTTTATGGACCCATAATAGTGATTATTATTTAATTAAAGTTTTGCCATAACTATTTATTTTGCCATAATCATGTAGCTATAAGCTATGGTAGGAAGAAAGTTATATAATATGAATATAATATTTGGATATTCGGTATTCGGTTTTCGGCCAACTGTTTCCTATATTCGGTATTTCAGTGCATCCCTAGCACTTACAGTAATCTATGGGTAACCCAGAGTGTGAGAGACTTGTAATGTACTGTAGTAACGTGATTTAGTCTCCACTTACACAGTTACAGCTTGCCAAAACGATCTGATCTACAAGCTCCCGGCACGTCACAATACGACACGTTGTGAGCTTGTAGATCTGCTGTTTTCAGCAGCCAACACCATCGCTTGTTACCAGATCATATCAGGCTGATAGAGCCGCAGTGTAACAGTATGTTCAGGTACGAGGAATAATAATGCACTGCATATGATGACTAAAACTAAGACTAGAATAATAATGCACTGCATATGATGACTACAACTAAGACTAGAATAATAATGCACTGCATATGATGACTACAACTAAGACTAGAATAATAATGCACTGCATATGACGACTAAAACTAGGACTAGAATAATAATGCACTGCATATGATGACTAAGACTAGAATAATAATGCACTGCATATGATGACTAAAACTAAGACTAGAATAATAATGCACTGCATATGATGACTACAACTAAGACTAGAATAATAATGCACTGCATATGATGACTAAAACTAAGACCAGAATATTAATGCACTGCATATGATGACTAAAACTAAGACTAGAATAATAATGCACTGCATATGCTGACTAAAACTAAGACTAGAATAATAATGTACTGCATATGACGACTAAAACTAAGACTAGAATAATAATGCACTGCATATGATGACTAAAACTAAGACTAGAATAATAATGCACTGCATATGATGACTAAAACTAAGACCAGAATATTAATGCACTGCATATGATGACTAAAACTAAGACTAGAATAATAATGCACTGCATATGCTGACTAAAACTAAGACTAGAATAATAATGCACTGCATATGATGACTAAAACTAAGACTAGATATGTTGACAATTTCGTCAACAGATAAAAACTAGAGTAAAATGTTAGGAAGGGTCTAGTGGACAAGAGATCCAGTATAAGTAAAATAAATCATTTTACACTTGGTTGCATGCTGAAAATAGCCGATCTACAAGCTCGTCGTAGCGCGACGCATTGTGAGCTTGTAGATCGGCTATTTTCTGCAAGTATAAAATCAGCCATTACGACGGCATCAAGGCCCGCCAAAACACATTTTAGTCGATTTAAACACCTGTAGATTTATTCGACTAAAATCTTATGACATTTAGTCGACTAAAACTAGACTAACACTAAGGCATTCCAGGTGACTAAAATGTGACTGAAACTAAGTGAAAACTATTCAAGGGACTATGACTAAAACTAAAAATAGAAATGTGCTGCCCAAAACAACACTGATGTGAGCTCGGCCAAGGGAAACGGGAAAGAATTTGGACTTCTATTGATGTATAAACTTGTGTAAAAACAACAGGAAAGGGTGTAGTAGAGATAAGACAGTGTGTGTGCAGCGAGCGGTGTACTGTATTCTGTTCTGTACCGACGTCTGATTGTTGTTGTGCATTTTTCAGATATCCTGCCCGACCCTCCAGATGGCGCCCCGCTGGTCGACTCCATCTCTGGGAAAACCATCACCTTGAGCTGGAAGAAACCAAGGAGACTGGACCCTTCCATCGGTACGTAACACAACCACCTCATTTAGAGACCAAGGAGACTGGACCCTTCCATCGGTACGTAACACAACCACCTCATTTAGAGACCAAGGAGACTGGACCCTTCCATTGGTACGTAACACAACCACCTCATTTAGAGACCAAGGAGACTGGACCCTTCCATTGGTACGTATAACATAACCACCTCATTTAGAGACCAAGGAGACTGGACCCTTCCATTGGTACGTAACACAACCACCTCATTTAGAGACCAAGGAGACTGGACCCTTCCATTGGTACGTATAACATAACCACCTCATTTAGAGACCAAGGAGACTGGACCCTTCCATTGGTACGTAACACAACCACCTCATTTAGAGACCAAGGAGACTGGACCCTTCCATTGGTACGTATAACATAACCACCTCATTTAGAGACCAAGGAGACTGGACCCTTCCATTGGTACGTAACACAACCACCTCATTTAGAGACCAAGGAGACTGGACCCTTCCATTGGTACGTAACACAACCACCTCATTTAGAGACCAAGGAGACTGGACCCTTCCATTGGTACGTAACACAACCACCTCATTTAGAGACCAAGGAGGCTGGACCCTTCCATTGGTACGTAACACAACCACCTCATTTAGAGACCAAGGAGACTGGACCCTTCCATTGGTACGTAGTAGAGATGTCCCGATACTGTATCGGAAAAGTATCGGATCGGCCCTTATTTGGTCATATCGGATCATATCGGTATCGGCGAATATGCCAGTCCAACCAGGAGTGGAGTTGAGTTTGCTTTGGAGTTGCCCAAACTGCAAGTGCACTTTTGAGTGAGGAGTCTGCTATAAACACAACACGAGATATATAGCTAGATAGCTATAAACACTATTCCCAGTCGGTGGACTTCAAAATAAGTTTTTTTTTAATTATTATATATATTATTTTCTGGTATCGGTATTCAGTATCGGTATCGGTTAACACAGACATTGTGGTATCGGGATCGGATCGGAAACGAAAAACGTGTATCGGGACATCCCTAGTACGTAACATAACCTTCTCATTTAGCAGTGGGGGGAAGTAACTAAGTACTTCTACTTAAGTACTGTACTTACGTACAATTTTGAGGAATTTGTACTTTACTTGAGTTTTTCCAATTTCCAATACTTTTACTTCTACTCCACTACATCTCGGAGCCACAATTTTTACTTTTACTTCACTACAATCATTTGAAAACTTTAGTCACTAGTTACTTTGGAGATTTACATTTTGATTAGAAAACATACATTAACCACTTCAACCCTATACATTTTGGCCATTTGAAAATAGCCGATCTACAAGCTCACAATGCGTTGAATTGCGACGCGTTGTGAGCTTGATGTATGGTTTGTGTTCAGATCCCAGCTCCTTGATGTACGCCATCCAGCAGCAGTCGCTGGGCTCCATCCAGTGGACCATCATCGCGTCCAGCCTGAGGGAGACCACCTACACCATCAGCACCCTCAGCAAGGGGGTCCGCTACGCCTTCAGGATCCTCACCATCACCTCCAAGGCCTTCAGCAAGCCCTCCCCTGCCACGGAGCCCGTGCAGCTGTTGGACAGAGGTATAGTTTTTATTACAAACATTTACGCTGACGATTCATTGTCACGCAAATAATTAACCAATTTTGGACTGAGGTCGATTAAAAAAAGGCTTCTAAATCCTGTGTGTGTTTTCTGAAAAACCTATGTTTCTATGTCAGTGGTGCTCAACCTTTTCAAGGACCCCCAGAATTATCTCTATTGGGCCACGGACCCCCATCTCAAAATATGTAGTTCCAGGGACCCCCCAGAAGCAAATATTTTAGTTAAAAATGTTCGCTCTGAAATATATATTCAATGATTTGCGCCACATTTCTTTTCCCTCCAGGTCCCTACCTCCAAGAGGCGCCGGTGATCGTGGATAAGCCAGACATGGTGTACGTGATGGAGAACCAGTCGGTCACCATCACTGTCACGCTGAACCACGTCAACGCTACAATCATCTGGAAGAGGTACGTCGTTTTGTATCATTTATTTGTAATGAACAGAACAAATAGTTATCTTGTAACCAGTGGTGGGAAAAGTACTCAATTGTTTTAGTTAAGTAAAAGTACCAATATATATATATAAATGCAATTTAGAACTACTTCGTTACAAGTAAAAGTACGGAATTGAAAATGTACTTGTAAAAGTACAAAAGTATCGGCATCAACATGTACTTAAAGTACTAAAAGTAAAAGTACTCATTGTGCAGAATGTGCCATGCGTTGCGACGCATTGTGAGCTTGTAGATCTGCTATTTTCAAATGGTCGAAATGTATATGGTTGAAGTGGTTAATGTATGTTTTCTAATCAAAATTTAAATCTCCAAAGTAACTAGTAACTAAAGTTTTCAAATAATTGTAGTGGAGTCAAATTTTGGCTCTGAGATGTAGTGGAGTAGAAGTAAAAGTACTGGAATTTGGAAATACTCAAGTACAAATACCTCAAAATTGTACGCAAGTACAGTACTTAAGTAAAAGTACTTAGTTACTTTCCACCACTGCTTGTAACCCAGGAGGTTTGGAGAAAGAAGTTATTATTATTCTTTTCAACAGCGTAGTAGTTTTATTGATCGATTTATTATACATTTTTAATTCTCTGTGTGTTTACAAAACTAAAATTACATAAAACCATAGACAAAATGCCCTTAGTTTTTGTTTGTGGATGTTTGGAAGTCGGTTGAAATAACCCAAAGTATAAAAAACTGAAACTAACACTAAAACTAAGCATCGTCACAAATGGACAACATCCCTCCACATTCTGTTGTTGACAATAGTGATTATATCATCCGTAATGTATTACCAATTACAAATTGTTAATGCAACCATCCTTTAATATACAAATAAAAGTAGTCCCATATTTCATGGAACTTTCCTTTTGACATTGTTCCTCCTGGCAATTGAGTATTCGAAGGATGCAGTTTCAGTCATAAGTTGGGTCCAGTCTGTGATAAAATCCCAAACTATTTTAACCTTGGTGCTGCGGGTTCTTCTTTCTGGGTAGGAGAAGCAACGCACATCCTCCATTGGTGCTGGAGCCAAAACTGTAGAAACAGTGAACAATGAAAAGAAAGCAGGGGCTGATCGCAACTCACATAATGATGCTCCAAACTTTAATTCAGCGACAGGCAGGCAAAAAAATACGACGTTTCGACCTTGCGGGTCTTTGTCAAACTATAGCTCTTCTTTCTCCCAGGAGGGGTGTGGTCCTGTCCAACCGACCAGGCCTGTATGAGATGACCATGCCAGACGACGACCAGCACACCCTGACGCTGCTGAAAGTGAGGGGCGCCGATGTGGGTCAGATGGCGTGCGTGGCCTCCAACAAGCAGGGCAGCGACTCCTGCAGCTTCAGCATCGAGCTGGCAGGTGAGGCCCAGGGGGGATCTGATCTGGTGAGGAGGCCCAGTGGGGATCTGATCTGGTGAGGAGGCCCAGTGGGGATCTGATCTGGTGAGGAGGCCCAGTGGGGATCTGATCTGGACAGCAACGTTTGGTTTAGTTTCATAGCTGCTCTACCTGCGTGGTAGAGCTCAACCCATGCCAGAATTTGGTGTTAGATACTGTAGATACTGGTCCCAATTTTGGACACTCATTTTAGGCTATGATGTTTCGACCAGTTTTTTGTCAGAAAGTGACAAATCTCCTAATCAATTTGAATTTGATTGGCCTTTTCTATTTACGAATTGAGAACACTTAACGTATATGCACAGACGATATGCAAACTTTATTCAATGAGTCATACTCAGAAACCAGCTCAGTTGGCCTTGTGGTTAGAGTGTCCGCCCTGGGTCTGGGAGGTCGGGGTTCGATCCCCGGTCGGGTCATACCAAAGACTGTAAAAAATGGGACCCAGTGCCTCCCTGCTTGACACTCAGCATCAAGGGTTGGATTGGGGGTAAGTCCCTGCGACATACTGTACTAGCGTCATGTCCAGGGGGTGTACTTGGACATCAAGCTGCCTCACGCTACAGAAACAGGAGATAGGCTCCTGCCCTAGGGTCATGTCCAGGGGGTGTACTTGTACATCAAGCTGCCTCACGCTACAGAAACAGGAGATAGGCTCCATGCCCCTATGGGCCTCATGGCTCGGCAAGGCTACTTATACTCAAGAATGACTTTATTCCGTGTCCCTCCATACGTAGCCCCGCCGACGTTTGAAATCATCATGGAGGACCTGGACGTGGGCGCTGGGGAGACTCCCCGCTTCGCCGTGGTCGTGGAGGGCAAGCCGGTCCCCGACATCCTCTGGTTCAAGGTAATTGATTGATTGATTGAAATATGTATTAACAGTAGTACATTTCAAGCACAAACTCAATACAAAGACTGAGTTTCAAGAGAATCATTATGAATCCTTATGATCCTTCAACAGGGTTGAACCGATGAACCCATTCTGAACGGGAACCCCTTTTGGTGTTTTAAAGCATTATGTTATACCTTAGCTATTGAAAAATAGCAGATCTACAAGCTCATAGCGCGGCACCGAGTGCCGCGCTATGAGCTCGTAGGTCTGCTATTTCTTTGAAAAATCGTGAAAATGTGTTGAAAATCATTGAATATATATTATTACAGAGTGAACATTTTAACTCAAATCTTTGCTTCTGAGGGGTTCCTGGAACAACATATTTTCAGATGGTGGTCGGTGGCCAATTACATATAGTTTCTGGGGGTCCTTGACATGAAATATTGAGCACCACTGATACAGAAACATAGGTATTTCAGAAAACGGTCAGGATTTAGAAGACATTTTCTAAATGTCTATGTCAGGTCTATGTAAATGGGACCTCAGACAAGATTCTACAAAATGTCTTCTAAATCATGACGTTTCTATATCAGTGGTTCTCAAACTATTTAATATCAAGATCTCCAAAAATGATGTGTAATACGCCACCGAACCACCCCCCCCCCCCCCCCCCCCATCTGAACATATGTTGTTCCAGGGACCCCCAGAAGCAAATATATGAGTTAAAAACATTTGCGGTGAAAGAATCTATTCAAAGATTTGCGCCACATTTTCATGATTTTTCAAAAATAGCAGATCTACAAGCTCGTAGCGCGGCACAACTTATGAGCTGGTATGTCTGCTATTTGTCCAACAGCTAAAGTTTAAAATAATGGTTAATGTGGTTAAAAACTATGATGTGACACAGATGCGTTTCCCGGGTCTTTGGGTTCAAGAAAAATCTTTATTAAACCAACCATGCTCCTCATCGTACAATAACTTCATTTCAGAATGACAGCTTGCTCTCGGAGAGCAGCCATTACACGTTCGTATACGACGACAACGAGTGCTCTCTGGTGATCCTGAACACTCGGCCAGAGGACTCGGGGGTCTACACCTGCACGGCCCGGAACCTGGCGGGGTCTGTGTCCTGCAAGGCGGAGCTCACCGTGCACGAAGGTAAGAGTAGGAGTAAGGTAGGAGGAGTAAGGTAGGAGGAGTAAGCTAGGAGGAGTAAGGTAGGAGGAGTAAGGTAGGAGGAGTAAGGTAGGAGGAGTAAGGTAGGAGGAGTAAGGTAGGAGGAGTAAGGTAGGAGGAGTAAGGTAGGAGGACTCGGGGGTCTACACCTGCACGGCCCGGAACCTGGCGGGGTCCGTGTCCTGCAAGGCTGAGCTCACCGTGCACGAAGGTAAGAACCTGGCGGGGTCCGTGTCCTGCAAGGCTGAGCTCACCGTGCACGAAGGTAAGAACCTGGCGGGGTCCGTGTCCTGCAAGGCTGAGCTCACCGTGCACGAAGGTAAGAACCTGGCGGGGTCCGTGTCCTGCAAGGCTGAGCTCACCGTGCACGAAGGTAAAAGGGCCTCCTTCCTCTTCCAAGTTCCCATGAACTGCTGTGTTGATTTTATTAGTTTTTTTGTTTTAGTCATAGTCTCTTGAATAGTTAGTTTAACCCATTCTGACCTGAGATCAGATTCAAAAAATGTCTTCTACATCCTGACAGTTTTCTGTAAAAGCTATGTCAGTCGTTTTTCAAAAATAGCAGATCTACAAGCTCATCTACAAGCTCGGTGGCGCTCATAGCACGCCACCGAGTGGCGCGCTATGAGCGCCACCGAGTGGCTTGGTATTGCAGCTCGCTTGGTATTGCAGCGCTGGGCCAAACTCATGAACGTGCTGGTCCGTTGACTATCATTGTGCACGTTCAATCATGATGACACGTGAACGCTGTTTCATACGTGAACGCCGCTGTTTCATACGTAAACGCGTGCAATGATAGTCAACGGCCAGCGCGTTCATGAGTTTGGGGCAAATCCATCCCAGAATGCACTGAAATCGCCTCATGCGCTTTTGAGCAACTTAATGCAAGTGGATGGGAGGAGATATCCGGTGCAGTCTCTATTCATATATACTCTAAGGTTCTTCTGAGTCAACAACTCCGATGTTTCCCATTAGCTAAATGTAGACAGGATCCCATCGAGGACGAGGCGTCCAAGCTGAGGAGGATGCGCCGGCTGACCGACTATTATGACATCTACAAGGAAATAGGAAGGTAAGTCAGTTGCTAAACACTCCTCTTACTCCTGCCTCGTATCGGTTGGATCAGTGTCTGTGATCATTGTCATTCTGATAGAGATTGAACTACTTCCAGATTTATTTTCCGATGTTACACGTTGTGAGCTTGTAGAGTGTCTGTTTTTTGCTAAATCATTTTCTTATCTTCCTACTATTTATTATCTCCCCCCTCCTCCTCCATCACACTTCCAACGTGTCTTCCCCAGGGGTGCGTTCTGCTACGTGAAACGGGTGAGCCAGAAGGTTGGAAAAATGGACTACGCCGCAAAGTTCATCTCTGCTCGTTCCAAGAAGAAGGCGTCCGCCCTGAGAGAGATGAACCTGCTGTCCAAACTGGACCACGAGAGAATCCTCTATTTCCACGACGCCTTCGAGAAGAAAAATGCGGTCATCGTCGTGACCGAAATGTATCCTTTTGTAGAGGTCGTACTCAGTGGGTGATGTTTTCCAGAAACGAGCAGTTTTTCTACAAATATTTTCATTTCTCTTTTGGGTCATCACAAGGTCTCTAGACACATTTGTTCCCCCCATACATGGTTTTGGTTGATTTGAGTGGCTCAGTTTGTGAGAAATGTGCGCACGCACACACACACACACACACACACTCAGTATTTGTATTTATTTATTCAGCACAGTATAAAAAACAACAACACAGTGAACATATACATATAAGAAGGGTAAAGTGCTAGGCTGAGGCAAAAAAGCCCAAGGGGCTTATACGAGGCCTCTACCTATGTAAATCACAATGAAACATTGTACAAGAGATATAACATATCCAGAAAACAAACAACAGGTGCCAAAAAACAAACAACAGTTTCTTAATTGACATGCAGCTGCAACGAAGAGATGCTGGACAGGTTTACCAAGAGATCTACAGTGATGGAGTCTGATGTGAGTAGTTCTCTCTCTTCTGTATGAGTGGACAACAACTTCTCTCTCTTCTGTATGAGTGGACAACAACTTCTCTCTCTTCTGTATGAGTGGACAACAACTTCTCTCTCTTCTGTATGAGTGGACAACAACTTCTCTCTCTTCTGTATGAGTGGACAACAACTTCTCTCTCAATCTCACATCACAATTTCAACCATTTAACAATTTCTTGTTTATTTAACCCATTTTGACCTGAGGACGATTCCACAAATGTTTCTATGTCAGTGATTTTCAAACTATTTCACGTCAAGGACCCCAAAAATTATATGTAATTGGCCGCCGACCCCCATCTGAAAATATGTTGTTTCAGGAACCCCCCAGGCCAGAAGCAAAGATTTGACTTAAAAACATTCACTCTGAAAGAATATATACTCAAAGATTTGCGCCACATTTTCACGATTTTTCAAAAATAGCAGACCTACAAGTTCATAGTGCCACGCTATGAGCTTGTAGATCTGCTATTTTTCAACGGCTAAAGTATAGCCCAGAATGGCTTAATGTATTCTATGTGGACGATGTGTTTGCCTCCCAGGTCCGTTCCTGTATGAGACAGCTCTTGGAGGGTGTGGACTACCTTCACCATCAGAACGTCTTACACCTGGACATCAAGGTAGCTTCTATCATGATCACAATTCAACCTTCTCCTTCTCTTTTTTTTTCATAATTTTTATCCCACGATTTTGTAACCCATTTTCACCCCTGTCAATTATCTAATGTGATCCTGGGCTCTACACACCCTCCGCCAACCTGGGGAGAGCAACGGACTTGAACTCATGCTTCCTTCATGCATGAGTGTCCAAGTCGCTCCTTTTACACCTGACAGGGGGGAGTTTCCCTGGTTGGACGTAGCGCGTGGAAGGAACACGTTATTCCGACCAGTTCCTTTCCCCTCCATCAGGCGCCCCAGCTGGCCAGGGGGAGGCAGTTTAGAGACCAGGATTACAGCATGTTTTTTGTGAGGGTACCTACCCTAGGGGACACGGGGAGAACATGTAAACTCCACACAGAAAGGCCCTTTCGCCAACCCCGCCTCGGGTCTGTCTCCTCCCCTATCCATCTATATATTTTTTGGGGGGGGGCTTTTTGCCTTTAGTAGCTTGACAGCAAACAGGGAGAGAGACGGGGCAGAAAAAGGTTGTCGGGATCGGGACTCGAACGCGCGACACACTGTCGGTGGCCCGGACCGCTAGGCCGGGCTGGGCCGGGCCGGGCCGGGGCTAAATTCTAAACAAATATCAGAATTAAATTTGATAACTAATTTTAAATAATGAAATAAATACATGATTAATTTGCGATGATGAATAATTCAAGTTGATATATATTTTCATCTCTGTCATATATGTTAGTTTGAACCCAGGTACAGACAAGGAGACAGACAGAGTTGCAGTTTTAGAATATAGATTTAATGATATACTTCAGGTAAAGTTCAGGAGCAGAGCAGAGTGTACAGATGGCAGACAGAGGCAGGTTAGGCAAGCTTCCAATCTCCAGGTCCAGGGTGGTAGGAGGTACTGCAAACACAGGAGAGAGATGTAAGTATTCAGGATAACACACAGAGTGATAAGTTGCTGCTAGCCCGAGTGGAACATGACTGACTACTGACTAGGTCCAGGTAGACTGAAGATCTGGCAGGGGTGTGAAGGGTAGGACCAGGCTTTATAGCAGAGATGATTGGTTGCCTCCGCCTCCTCTCCTGCACCTCTGTCTCACTCCTATAGAATTAGATAGGTTAGAATGAAGGGGAGGAAGACCGGGTAGGTGTGGCAGGCGTGACACTCTTCTTCTTCTGTCCTCAGCCTGATAACATCCTCATGGCAGACCCATATGTTCTCTGTCCTCAGCCTGATAACATCCTCATGGCAGACCCATATGTTCTCTGTCCTCAGCCTGATAACATCCTCATGGCAGACCCATATGTTCTCTGTCCTCAGCCTGATAACATCCTCATGGCAGACCCATATGTTCTCTGTCCTCAGCCTGATAACATCCTCATGGCAGACCCATATGTTCTCTGTCCTCAGCCTGATAACATCCTCATGGCAGACCCATATGTTCTCTGTCCTCAGCCTGATAACATCCTCATTGCAGACCCATATGTTCTCTGTCCTCAGCCTGATAACATCCTCATGGCCGACCCACACGGGGACCAGATACGAATCTGTGATTTTGGCAACGCTGTGGAGCTCATTCCTGGCGAAGATCAGTATTGCAAATATGGAACACCGGAATTTGTTGCCCCAGAAATCGTCAACCAGTCTCCTGTGTCCAAAGCAACCGACATCTGGTAAAAAAAAAATACCTGTATTCTGAGCACCAATTTCTTTTTTTCCACACTCCACTATATCCATCTAATCCTCCCTATCTCTCTCTCTCTCTCTCTCCTATAGGCCAGTGGGTGTAATTGCATATCTTTGGTGAGTAAAATATTTTTGCTTTGCATTATTTGTTTTTGTGAACATTATCTTTAGCATTAAGTTATGTTTATTTTAGTGGCCAAGGAGGGAGACTAAACAACAATTTAGAATTTTAGATTATGACCTGGTCACTCAGAGCTGGTTCAGACTCTGAACTTCAGAGGCAACAAGACAATCAAAAACGTATTCACACTTAACCCATTTAGGATTAGCCCAATTCTAAAAACGCCTTCTAAATCCTGAACTAAGTTTTCAGAAAATTATCAAATATTAATTCAAAAATTACAAATATGTTATGCTGAAGTGAGTGGTACTGTACTGTACTGTACTGTACTGTACTGTACTGTACTGTACTGTACTGTACTGTACTGTACTGTACTGTACTGTACTGTACTGTACTGTACTGTACTGTACTGTACTGTACTGTACATGCCCTCCTCCCTGGCCTGTGTGCCTGTGTCTGTGTGTTAGTGTGTAAGTATTTGATGCCAATACTTTTGTACCTTTAACTCAAGTACGTGTGTAAGTGTGCGTGTGCACGTGCGTGCTCACGTGCGTGCGTGCATGCGTGCGTGCGTGTGTGTGTGTGTGTGTGTGTGTGTGTGTGTGTGTGTGTGTGTGTGTGTGTGTGTGTGTGTGTGTGTGTGTGTGTGTGTGTGTGTGTGTGTGTGTGTGTGTGTGTGTGTGTGTGTGTGTGTGTGTGTGCGTTCAGCCTGACAGGAGTCTCTGCGTTAGATGGAGTATTAATAAATGTGTGTGTTTGTGCGTTCAGCCTGACAGGAGTCTCTCCGTTCGCTGGAGAGAACGACCGCAGCTCGGTCCTGAACATCCGGAACTACAACGTTGCCTTCGAGGAGAGCATGTTCTCTGAGCTCTGCAGAGAGGCCAAGGGCTTCATCATCAAGGTGCTGGTAGCGGACAGACTGTGAGTGGACAAGATATTATATACAACGTTTGACTGTAGACATTAGAGCATGTTCTCTGAGCTCTGCAGAGAGGCCAAGGGCTTCATCATCAAGGTGCTGGTAGCGGACAGACTGTGAGTGGAGAAGATAAGATAAGAAAGTCAATAGAAAGATCAAATTCATCTGAGAGTAAAAGTATATATAAAAATAATGCAATTACAGTGTAATTCTTCTTAACTTGTATATCAGTGTTTACAGTCGTTGTTACTACTTCATGGATGAATTAAATAGTGAAAGTAAACTGACTAATCTTCTTGCAGGAGGCCTGATTCTCAGGAGTGTCTCCGACATCCCTGGTTCAAGGTGAGATGGGGCGAGGTGCTGTAATGATTAGGGTAGTAATGTTAATTAATGCATATTAATATTAATGCTGTTGTCAAATTCTATTCTATTCTATTAATTAGTCACTTGTTCTCATTTTGTCCAGACGCTAACCAAGGGGAAGGCCATAAGTACAGACGCCCTCAAGAAGTTTGTAGCTCGCAGAAAATGGCAGGTATGTTATAAAAAACGAAACCAAAATTGCTAAAAGATTCTATTGTGTCAATTTGCTTCAAATTCAACTTTCTTCTGTAAGTTTAACGTCAGTATTGTTGTGTTAATTTGCCCCCGTCGTAGAGATCTTTAATCAGCTACAAATCCAAGATGGTCCTGAGGTCCATCCCGGAGCTGCTCAACGACTCGTCCAGTCACATCTCCATCGCCGTCCCCAAACACCAGAAAGAGGGCTCGCCGTTACCGTCGTCGTCGTCCGACTCCGACGAAGACCTCGACGAGCTGCCCTTCATCCCCATGCCACTGACCATGGAGTTCTCCGGGTCCAGGATCTCCCTGACCGACATCCAGAGCGACGAGAAGGAGACGGGGAAGCAGAACGGAACCTCGAGTCCGGGTCAAGTCCAGGAGGCGACGATGACGACGACGACGTCCGAACCGGCGGGAGGAGGCGATAAAGATCAAGGCTTGGACTCCTCGGGCAGGGCCGCCGCCCGCCTCCGGAAGAAGTCGTCCCAGGAAAACGACAAGGGGTCGTCGGACGACGAGCCGCCCGCCGCGTTACCTCAGAGGTCGGAGATCTCCAGAAGGCCCCTGCGCCGCGGCTCCAGCGTGGAGTCGGACAAAGCGGAGCCTGCAGCGCGCCGCAGAGGGGAGCTACGGAGGGGCGGCTCTGCCGACAGCGCGCTGGCACTTCGCATCCTGCCCGAGGAAGGAGCGGGCGAGGACGTCCCCGCGGACGGCAGGAAGGTCCTCAAGAAGGCGGTGTCCATGGAGCTGCCGAGGAGAAGCGTCAGTCCGGGCGCCGCCAACATGAGTCAGGAGGACTACGCCATGAAGCTGGAGCAGATGAGACAGCGGCTGCTCCGCGGCTCCGCCGTGGACAAGAAGATGAGCGGCCTGCGAGGCCCCCTGATGGAGACGTTGGGGATGGGAGACGAGAAACGCGCGTCGTCGTTGGAGCGCCACACCCGAGGACAGCGCCTGGGCCCGCCCCCGCTCATCAGGGCCGGCTCTTGTGACTCCCAGAGAGACGACGCCCCGAAGCCTAAAGTTCTTCGCAAAAGCGCCTCCTTCAGCCAAGGCGACTCGGAGCCGATGCCGACTCGGCGTTCCGGAGCCCCCTTGGAGATCCCCCTGGCTCAGATAGAGGAGCGGAGGCTCAAGGAGGCCATATCCATGTCCTCGCTCACCGAACAGGTCAAGCTGGACTCTCGGCCCGTGACGCCCAGAGATCCTTCGCCGAAGCCCCCCACTCCAGAGTCCATTCGAGAGGAGAGTCCAACCAAAATGGAGTGCGAAGAAGAGTCGGTGGCCGAGAAAGAGGTCAAGACCGACGAGACGATGACTGAAAAGATGGAAGGTGTGACCACGGATAGTAACTTCGACGAGAGGTCGAGCACGAGCGGTTTCTCGGAAAAGGACATGAGCATCTCGGAAGAGCCGATGGACGCGTCCCCCCAGAGAGAGACCACTACTCCTACTCTCGGGGACCAGAGCTCTATGCAGGAGGACAAAATGGAGGACGAAAGAGAAGAGGCGATGGAGGAAGTGGAGAACGAGGGTGTCGGAGTCGCGGAGACAAAGCCCAAAGAGGATGAAGACAGGGTCCAGGAAATGGTAGAAGAGGAAGTAAGTATGCCAGTTAAAACCTCCGAGATGGTCATCAGCACGAACTCGGTCATGGTCACACCTACCCAAGAACATCCAAAGCCCGCTGCGGCCCCACCCCCAGCCCTGTTCGTGCTCTCAGAGCCCGCCGCGCCTGCACTCCCAGCCCGCGTCGTGCTTCCAGACGGCAGGACTTCAGCATATGCAAGCATCATGCAGACTATGCAGCCGCAAATGGAAACGCCTTTAGGCCCCTCTACTCCCATAGCTGTTCCAGCCCCATCACCGTCACCCACGGCGGCCCAAACATTTTCTCCTACACCTCCTGCACATGTCCCTGCCAGCGCTCCCTCCGCCTTCCCCGGTCCGTCAAAGCCGGTCGTCGCCGAGCACGCGGCTGTCTACTCGCGGGTGGCGTCGCCTGAAATGATGACAAAAGAACCTAGCCCACCTCCCCAGAGAGAGCCTCCCTCGGCAGGAGGCGACTTCCAGGACATCACATCGGAGGAGGTCTTTGAGGCTCGTTTCAAAAAGCGTGAATCTTCCCTCACGAGGAGCCTGAGACGTCTCCCCTGGTCAAAGAACGAGGAGAAGTCTCCAGTGACTCCTTCAGACCCCACGGAATCCCCAGAGGAGATGTACCGGCCCGGACCCATCGGTGCACCGTTGGAAATTGCGCAACGGAACCTCATGGAGAAGTCAAAGTCGGTCCAAGACCTCCGTGAGGCTCAGAAGGATCAAGGCTTCATGAAGAGGCTTTCCATGCGCCTGAGGCGGGCGCCATCGACTGAGAACATCAAGGAAGAAAAGCCCAAAGAAGAGGAATCGGTCCCTTCGACTCGCAGGCTATCTTGGACCCTTGGCCGAAAAGGATCTCAAGAGAAGAAGGACACAGCAGAGGCGATGCAGGTGGACAGTGTAGCCGACGCCGACGCCCAGCCCGAACAAGAAGACAAGGACCCCAAGAAACCCAACGAGTCGCCCGTGTTGGCCATGCGCAGGAAGATCGAATCGACAGTCGCTGGGATTTCCTCCAGGATCCGTAGCTACTCGGAGGAGAGGCGGACAACGTCGGAGGAGAAGGAGCAGAAGAAGACGCCCATTCTGTCGATGATTCGCCGTTCCATGTCAGAGAGTCGTGGCATGAAGGTTCCCCAGAACCAGCTGGCGGCACAGACCACCAACGGAGCCTCGACGGAGTCTCTGGACTCCATGTCCAGCCTCAAGTCAGACACGTCCAAGGGTACGAAAGGATTCCCTTCACTTTAGCCTTGTTCAACATCTACTTTGGAGATAAATGGCGATTTATTTAGGCCTGACGTCGAAATAAGAATATATATTCAAAGATTTGCGCCGCATTTTCACGATTTTTCTAAAATAGCAGACCTACAAGCTCGTAGCTTGTAGATCTGCTATTTTTAAATAGCTAAAGTATAACATAATGCTTAGTTAAAACACCAAAAAGGGTTCCCGCCCAGAATGGGTTAAAATGATTAAAATTAAAATAACTAAATTGTTTTCATGATATTTTCTGAAATATAACACTTTTTCTTTACTGCTTGCTGCAATGTAAAACGTTTACATTCAGCAATTCATTTTTTTCAATTCATGCACAAAGATTGTATTCTTTTCAGTCAGCGTTAACCCATTCTGGGCGGGAACCTCTTTTGGTGTTAGCATTATGTTATGCTTTAGCTATTGAAAAATAGCAGATCTACAAGCTCATAGCGCGCCACCGAGTGGCGCGCTATGAGCTTGTAGGTCAGCTTGTAGGTCTGCTATTATTTTTGAAAAATCGTGAAAATATTTATTTCTGAAAACTGGAGGATTTAGAAGATTTTTTATTTATTTTGAGGTCAGGCCTAAATGTGTATATTCTCTCTCCAACAGGTGCGGAGGTCGAGCGAAGATCTCGGTGGGATCGTTGGGGCCTGACCAGAGGGAAGACCAGAGACAAGACCATCTCACAGCCCGATCTCCCCTCGGCCATCGCCAGAGATCCCTCCCTGCGCGCGCGGCAATACTCCAAGCTGGCTTCTGGTCAGTTCCTCCTGCATGTACATTTGAAGTTCCTCCATTTGAAGATTAAAAGTATAATGTTGTGTCAACCAGTAAGACTATGGATACTTTCTGAGGGATATCAAATCAAAACAAATATATATAGGTCTTGAAGACATGTACCTTAGCAGAGAGTAAAGTCCCAATGTTGTGGCACACTGCGACTCATTGTGAGCTTGTAGGCTATTTTCAATATAAAATGTATTTTATTTTTTTGTTTCCCTTAATTTTTGTTGATTTGATTTTTTTGTGTCTACAGTATTTGTCTTTGTCTTTGTGAAAGTCTTGCTTGTTGTCATATTGGTCTTGATCACTTTCACTTTTTCCATTGTAAACAAAAATGTTCCAATAATCAATAAAAATAAAGCCTAACATGGGCATAACTCATTTTAACCATGCTTGAATTCAATAGCTAGATAATAGAGTACCTTTTTAATTTGACCCTTTTGATTTTGGTCTGATGATGGATTGTTGTGTCTTATTTCTCCTAGACTTCCCTCCTGTTTTCCACATCAAGTTGAGGGATCACGTCCTTCTGGAAGGAGATCCAGTGACTCTCAGCTGTCTGCCAGCAGGGAGCCCCCACCCACATATCTCCTGGCTAAAGGGTAAGACCACCCTTTCTCAATAGAGAGTATGCACAGGCATGATTGTCCCATCAGGACACGCCCCCCTCATCTAGACTGAGTGGCAGAACATTGAGCAGCATGGAGTGTTGGAGTTTGGAAGCGCTCGTTAGAAATCACTCAACCGTCCTGCGTACCACCTGTTTCTAAATGTCACATAATGCAGGAGGCAGCAAAATGTTGTGTTATTGAAAACAAGCACTTCCAAACTCTGATCAAATGTAGGGCATTTCTTGACAGAAAGTAGCTCATAACGTATGGTGGATTTTTATGCTTTTCGTACAGCTGCAATGTTGGTGAGTTTAACATTGTTTAATGCAATCAGACAGGACTTTTCTGTTTGGATGAATGGGCTGTCAAGGCCAGAAAGTCGTTTGTTGCCACTCAGTGACATACCCTCTATAGTGATGTGAATTAGTAGCCTCGGAAACCCAGACGTTTTTATTTCCAGGGAGAAAAAAAAAGTCTGGGTTTCGAGTCCACTTTTTCTGATTTCTGATCGTCTGCACCTTTGTTAAATTGACGCACACACGTAGACACACACACACACACACACACACTCCTCTCTCTCTCGCTCTTAATTAATTAGTCTCATGTCGTGCAGCTGCGTCTAGATTCTCCCGGAGCTGCCTATGCCATAGAAAGCATAGGTGGACCCCAGGCTAGTGAATTAGTGATGACATACTGTATGCAAAGGCTCAACTTATGTAAGTTAGATAGCATTTTATGTAGACATAGCACTCTATCGTATATACGCATAGAGTGCCCCCCCCCCCCCCCCCCCCAGAATAGGACATCATCACATTTGAGCAAGTTGCTATGGCAAAATCTAGCCCAATGAGTGTTTTTGTGCAAAACTAATGCCTGGAATGAATTCAGCATCATGAAAACCCCCTAGTTTGATATGTCACATGCTACTTAAAGCATAAGGACATTTAGAAAATATTGCCTTATAATAGGATGTCAATGGTGGCCAGACTGTACAGGCCATTTTCAACACTTTCCCCTCAGACTATTCCAGGCAACCTGTTATTCAGGATATATTGAAGATGCAAAATCAGCTGAGTTTGGTTTTTTTTGCAATTAGATTGAGGTCAAATTACATTATTACTGGACTACATGCTTGTTTTGAGAGTATAAAACATGCCTGGGAAATGAGTCCTTTCAGATTTCATGATTACAATGAAAGGGGAAACATTTTGCAACAAATGCCATGTCGTAACATTCTGTAGAAGCGTTTTAAGCATTATGTAATACTTTAGCTATTGAAAAATAGCAGACCTACAAGCTCATAGCGCGGCACTCGGTGCCGCGCTATGAGCTTGTAGGTCTGCTATTTTTTGAAAAATCGTGAAAATGTGGTGCAAATCTTTGAATATATATTCTTTCGGAGCAAACGTTTTTAACTCAAATCTTTGCTTCTGGGGGGGTCCCTGGAACAACATATCTTCAGATGGGGGGTCGGCGGCCAAATACAGATAATTCTGAGGGTCCTTGACATGAAAAAGTTTGAGCACCACTGACATAGAAACGTAGGTTTTTCAGAAAACGGAGAACTTGGAAGACTTTTTTTTAGAATCGGCCTCAGGTCGAAATGGCTTAACACGTCATATTGTTTATGTGAAAGTCAATCCCGTGCACCTCAGCACCATTTTTCTACATCGCCGTTCATAATTTTTACCACATTGACCAGAGAAATAAATATGCCACTGTCCCGTCTCCGACCAAATTGTCCGTTTTGCTTTGTACCTTCTAGCTCTGAATTGTTTTTAGACAGTTTGAAGGAGCGTTTCAGATGACATAACTTTGACCCTGCCTGTAGAAATGTGTGGCAGGATATTGCAAGCGGTTCTGTCTGTCTGCCTGTTTGTCAATTAACCACTTAAATCCTGTTAAAATAGCTGATCTAAAAGGTCACAACGTCTTGTGTTGCAACACGGTTGTGAGCTTGTAGTTCTGCTATTTTTTGCCAAATGTTCACCTATTATGACATGCAAAAATAGGAATGCTTCATTTTTGAGTCAAGGTAAAAAAGGGAAGGGGTCACGGAACGCACAGTGCATGAGGTCAGTCCGTTGCTCTCCAAATCCATAAAAAAAGATGGATTTGGACATCCAGGTGCATTTCCTACAGTATTTATGTGTTTGTTATTTTGGTTTCCACAGATAAGAGGCCCATGGAGATCGACGCCAGGATGAACATGATCTCCTGCCCCGACGGCCGACAGCTGCTGATGATCATGCAGACGACCAAGAAGGACGCCGGCCTCTACGAGTGTGTGGCCACCAACCCCCTGGCCGCCGTGTCCTCCTCCTGCACCATCTCACTGGCTCGTAAGTACTACAACATGAGTTCCCAAAGTGGGGTCTGGGGACCCCTGGGGGTACTTTAAGATATCTTTTTTGTGGCTTTCGCCTTTATTTTCTTTTTTATAGAGGGATAGGTATACAGTAGGCTGACAGGAAATGGGGAGAGATAGACATGCAGTAAAGGCCGTCGGGATCGGGAGTCGAACCCGCGGCACACTGCCAGACTGGATTACCAGCCAAGGTGCCCAGACGGCTACACCAGCCGCCCGGGCCCCCCTGGGGGTACTTGAGGGTACCTAGCTCAATTAGAGATAGTTGTGGCTCTGTAACTCTGAGAGTGTACAAATGGAACCAAATGGGGTCCATTTGGTTCCATTTGTACACTCTCAGAGTTAAATTAACAGTGGTTTTACAATATAAATTGGGGTACCAGAGATAGAAATGCCATTAAATCAGGGGTCCGTAGACTAATGCGTGTGAAACTGGGGGTCCTTGAAATTAATATGTTTCGGAATCACTGCTAGAGCCGTAAAAATCCTCCCTTATCGGGGTCACTGGCATATGTTTTCAAATGGGGGGTCCGCGGGCTAATTAATGTTGATTTGGGGGTCCTTGACACAAAGAAGTTTGGGAACCACTGCTATAGATAGAGAACACATTGTACTCTCTAGACCAGAACAGCCTGTACACATAAGATTATTAGGTTTAGATTATGATTTTAATAATACGGTATCCCTTCGGTCTTGCAGGTCTGCCCAATCGTCCCGGGACCCCCGAGGTTCCTCAGAGGTACAAGAACACGGCGCTGGTCCTGTGGAGACCCTCGGACACCATGGCCCCCTGCACGTACTCCCTGGAGAGGAAGGCTGAGGGTCCGTAACCATTATTACATTACATTAACCCTAACCTAACCCTACAGAGGAAGGCTGAGGGTCCGTCAACCATTATTAGCCCAGTTTGACCTGAGATCAGATTCTAAAAATGTCTTCTACATCCTGACAGTTTTCTGAAAAAGCTATGTTTCTATGTCAGTCGTTCTTCGATTTTTCAAAAATAGCAGATCTGCAAGCTCATAGCGCGCCACTCGGTTGCGCGCTATGAGCTTGTAGATCTGCTATTTTTCAATAGCTAAAGCATAACATAATGCTAACACCAAAAGGGATTCCCGCCCCAAAATGGGTTAAAACTCAAATAATCATTCAATGTTATTAGATTAGTTATCATTTCAAAGCTGCTATCCGTAACTTATTTTAATGAATAAAACGTAATTTTCTTAACCAATCTGTATAGTAGATTATGTTAATAGAAAATAACATTTATAACGTTTTTAATAGAATATAACATTTCTACCATAAGGTCCTTTATCTTCTTGATATACTTTGATGCTTGATAAAGACCTTACGCTCGAAACATTGTATTTTTCCCCTGCTGTGTAGCCAAATAAATATTTCTTGAGCATTCAAACCTGAGTGGCGAGCCGCTGGCTTTGTTCTAGATGTTCTATTTCCACAGTTTGTCTCAGCAGCACCAGAATAACGGAGGCTGTGCGTTGGTTCTGTGCGTTTTTCTCCACAGGTGAGACCAACTGGCTGATTGTGGCCACAGGAGTTGCAGACTGCTATTACAATGTGGTGGACCTGCCAGCAGGGGGCGCCTTCAGGTTCAGAGTGGCGTGTGTCAACAAGGCTGGCCAAGGCCCTTACAGTAACCTGTCTGAGGCGGTCTGCCTGGATGCTGCAGGTGTGTATTATTATTATAATAATAATAATAATAATTGTGTCCCCTTTAGCCCATTTTGACCTGAGATCAGATTCTAAAAATGACAGTTTTCTGAAAAACCTATGTTTCTATGTCAGTTGTGCTCAACCTTTTTCATGTCAAGGACCCCCAGAATTATCTCTACTGGGCCGCAGACCCCCATCTCAAAATATGTAGTTCCAGGGACCCCCCCAGAAGCAAATATTTTAGTTAAAAATGTTTGCTCTGAAATATATATTCAATGATTTGCGCCACATTTTAAAAATAGCAGACCTACAAGCTCGTAGGTGGCGCGCTATGAGCTTGTAGATCTGCTATTTTTCAATAGCTAAAGTATAACATAATGCTTGAAACACCAACAGGGGTTCCTGCCCAAAATGGGTTAATAATAAGATTCTACAAAATGTCTTCTAAATCCTGACAGTTTTCTGAAACCCCTATGTTTCTGTGTCAGTGGTTCTCAAACATTTTCATGTCAAGGACCCCCAAAGATTATATTTAATTGGCCGCCGACCCCCATCTGAAAATATGTTGTTTTGAGGGACGCCCCCAGAAGCAAATATCGCTCTGAAAGAATATATAATATATACAAAGAATTGCGCCCCTTTTTTTTCACGATTTTTCAAAAATAGCAGATCTACAAGCTCTTAGCGCGGCACTCGGTGCCGCACTAAGAGCTTGTAGATCTGCTATTTTTCTACCCTTCCTGTTAGGAGCAGTGGATGCCATTAGTCGCACACTCAACTCAAATACGTTTGATCATATTTATACAGTGGTTCTGTACTTCCTGGATAGTACGGTAATATCATCATCACTATAGATTTGCGTGTGCCTTAAGTTATTTGAATAAAGAAGTTTGTCAGTTTCTATTTCAGTCCTCCTTTTAAATGGCTTGTGTTACTTTTACTAACCCTAAGCAAATTGTAATGCACAGCAGGTATGAAAATATTCCAAACCTGGATATCAAACCTGTGGGTTTGGTCTGGCCTGGGGGAGGATGAGTTGAAAAACTAAAACAAATGTGACCAAATTTGACTGAGAGACTGCCATTGGAACAGGGAATCATAGCTTCAAATTGACGTATTGGTTGTTCAGTTTGACCCACCAGTTTTGGAGATATGGCTTATAGAGTAATGTCTTGCAGAAAACAGCGAGTTGAGAAAACAGGCTTGAAAGGTTCACTTCTGTGTTCTCTAACATTACACCTAGCTACATGTTTAAGCATTTATTTCATATTTACATGTCGATTTAAGCTCTGACACTTATTTCAGACATGCTCTAGTATGTGAAGAGTCTGCCTGTGCTATTAACTCATTTTGGAAAAAAAGTTATTCTCCTCTGGTGAAAAGCTGGAATATGCGCAATGGCAGTCTCTCAGTCAAATCTGGTCACAATGTGAATGCACCCTTTACACTGACTACAGTAACACTACACTGACTACAGTATGTACTATGTACTGAGGAACGTTTATATTTAGTTTACTATTCATGCAGAACATTGTTTGACACCCGCTGGACAAACGCACAACATAGCTTGTAGTACGGTATACACAGAGATCTATATTAGCTTTTTATTCCGGTAGTCCTAAGGGTGATTGAGGGGTCTCCAGAGAGAGGCTCCTCAGCTTGTAAAATGGACACATACAGTTCTGTAACTCAGAGAGGGGGTGCATACTTAGTTTAGACTAGTCATTGGTTAGACATGGGTTAAGGTTAGGTTTAGGTGTGCTGCCCCGTGGGAGGTAGTGTACCAAAGATTGAGATAATCACTGTTCTGTTAATTGTTTCGTTCATCTCCTGTCCTGCAACAGAACCAGCTAAGTCCAGTGCAACCGTGGTGGTGAAGACAGCACCCACTACTGCCCCTGCCCAGCCCGTGGTCAAGACAGCACCCACTACTGCCCCTGCCCAGCCCGTGGTCAAGACAGCACCCACTACTGCCCCTGCCCAGCCCGTGGTCAAGACAGCACCCACTACTGCCCCTGCCCAGCCCGTGGTCAAGACAGCACCCAGCGCTGCCCCTGCCCAGCCCGTGGTCAAGACAGCACCCACTACTGCCCCTGCCCAGCCCGTGGTCAAGACAGCACCCACTACTGCCCCTGCCCAGCCTGTGGTCAAGACAGCACCCACTACTGCCCCTGTCCAGCCCGTGGTCAAGACAGCACCCACTACTGCCCCTGCCCAGCCCGTGGTCAAGACAGCAGCCCCCGTGGTCAAGACAGCACCCACTACTGCCCCTGCCCAGCCCGTGGTCAAGACAGCACCCACTACTGCCCCTGCCCAGCCTGTGGTCAAGAAAGCAGCCCCCGTGGTCAAGACAGCACCCACTACTGCCCCTGCCCAGCCCGTGGTCAAGACAACAGCCTCTACTGCCCCTGCCCAGCCCGTGATGAAGTCTTCGATGACCATTCCCTCCATTAAATCCAGCCCTAGCAAGCCCACGGCCTCACCAGCGGCCCCGGCGGCGTCCACCCAACCCGCCACCCACCCTGCCAACGCAGCCGCCCCGTCTCCGGCCGCGTCCGTTCCTCCGCCTCCCGCCAAACCCGCCGCCACCGGCCCCTCCTCCTCCGCTGCTCCTCCGGCGGCCAGCAGGGCGACGCCCTCCCAAACGGCTGCTCCCGCCCCCCAGTACCCTACTGCTCCTCCCCCTGCACCGGCCCAAGCCACGCCGGCCAAAGCCAAGACCACCCTGAGCATCAACATGAGCAAGCCTCAGGCCAAGCTGGCCGTGCCACCCGTGGTCCCGCCCAAGCCCCGGAGCCCCGAGACCACCAAGACTCCGCCCGGCCCCGCCACCATCGGGAGACCCATCTCGTCCGTTCCGACATACGCGCCGACGGCCGCTTCACGCGTCACCCCGCCCACCACACAAGGTTATTATTACCCTATAAATAGATTTGGATTTTTTTCATTTTAGTTAGTTTTTTGAAAATGCTAATAGTTTTAGTGTTAGTTGAACTTTTTTTACTTTGAATACTTTTGAGTACTTTGAATAGTTATTTGTCAGGTGCAGGATTGAAAAGGTTTGTAGGTGTGTAATAAAAACTTAACAATAGATAGCATTTAAAAATGTATTCATTTACAGATTAACCACAAACCATCACAAATCAAACCACAAACCATTTTGACTTTAATTTCAGTTCGTCTTAGTTAGTTTTGTATATTATAGTTTTGTAATTATTTTCTTATTGTTTTTTGTATTTTGTATTTTTTTTGCTAATTCGTTACTTTTCGGCCTGACGTCGAAATGAAAAAAACCTTCGCTCTGAAAGAATATATATTCAAAGATTTGTGCCGCATTTTTACGATTTTTAAAAAATAGCAGACCTACAAGCTCATAGCGCGCCACTCGGTGCCGCGCTACGAGCTTGTAGATCTGCAATTTTTCAATAGCTAAAGTATAAAATAATGCTTAGTTAACACCAAAAGGGGTTCCCGTCCAGATTGGTTTAACTACAACAACCTTGCGCCCTCCACAGTGACCCCACCACCTACAGCGGCCCCTCCGTCTGTCGCTGCCCCCCCGCCCGTGGTGCTGGTGTCCAGCCTGACGCCGGTGGGGACGTCGCCGTCCGGACGGGCCACTCCCTCGGGACGGGCCACGCCCACGGGCCGGAGGACGCCCCTGCAGGGATCCCTCCGCCAGGGAGTGCCCCAGAAGCCCTACACCTTCATGGACGAGAAGGCCAGGTCAGCGTTTAGCTCCTGTACTGTATTCATCATCATCATGTAATTTCGCAGTGTAAGATAAGGGAAACAGACCTTATGGTTAAGGTAAAAGGACAACTTTAGTTTCTTTTCAACCAAGGTTCATGTTTTAGGTTGTTATTAGAGAAAGTAAAAGATAATTTGCTGCTTTCTTTCGTTTTAGGGATTTTAGCTGTTTTTGACAGGGGGCATTCGAGCATGGGGCTAAATAGCCTATGTATTTTTTTACAAAGTTTTATAGCGATTGTATTTTTTCATTATTTACTATAGTCCTACTAGACCCCAATAAATTACATCTGGCCATAAAAAAACACAGGATCTACTGGATGTGAAGGTAGCCTATTGGGGGGAAGCCACACTGTATGTCATAGGCTCAATATGTCAGTTTGACACATTTAGTAGATCCCGTGATCTTTTGTGGCCAGATGTAATTTCTAGGTCTAATAGGACTACAATTTGTCACATACATTGCTGTATGCAAGGTTTTGGAGCCGCAGCCTCGCCGCGTCTCCAGGAGTCCAGAATCATTTGTAGTTGATCTAACCCTCCAATCCAACCCTTGATGCCGAGTGCCAAGCAGGGAGGCGTTGGGTGACGGGTCTCATTGTCTTTGGTATGACCCGGCCGGGGATCAAACCCCCGACCTCCCAGTTTCAGGGCGGACACTCTAACCACAAGGCCACTGAGCTGGTCTAACTGGAATCTTGCTGGAATCATTTTAAAACCAGTTACAGGAATTGGACATTTAACCCATTTTGTGCAGGAACCCCTTTTGGTGTTTTAACTAAGCATTATGCTATACTTTAGCTATTGAAAAATAGCAGATCTACAAGCTCATAGCGCGCCACCGAGTGGCACGCTACGAGCTTGTAGGTCTGCTATTTATTTTGACGTCAGGCCTGGTTAAAAAGACAAAACAATAACATTATTACAGAAAACATCCTCATAGTTTATTTTTTCTTCCTGCTGCGTCTAATAGTTTGTACGGTTTAGCAGGTGGACATTCTTGACTGGTTTCTTGTCTCACACAGGGGTCGTTTCGGCGTGATCCGCGAGTGCAGGGAGAACTCCACGGGAAACCTGTTCATGGCCAAGATCGTCCCGTACGAGGGCGACAACAAGCCCACGGTGCTGCAGGAGTACGACATCCTCAAGTCTCTGCACCACGAGAAGATCATGGCCCTTCACGAGGCCTACGTCACGCCGCGCTACCTGGTGCTCATCTCGGAGTGCTGCAGTGGCAAGGAGATCCTCTACAGTCTCATAGACAGGTCAGTGGCGAGGAGATCCTCTACAGTCTCATAGACAGGTCAGTGGAGAGGAGATCCTCTACAGTCTCATAGACAGGTCAGTGGAGAGGAGATCCTCTACAGTCTCATAGACAGGTCAGTGGAGAGGAGATCCTCTACCGTCTCATAGACAGGTCAGTGGAGAGGAGATCCTCTACCGTCTCATAGACAGGTCAGTGGAGAGGAGATCCTCTACCGTCTCATAGACAGGTCAGTGGAGAGGAGATCCTCTACCGTCTCATAGGAGATCCTCTACAGTCTCATAGACAGGTCAGTGGCAAGGAGATCCTCTACAGTCTCATAGACAGGTCAGTGGAGAGGAGATCCTCTACCGTCTCATAGACAGGTCAGTGGAGAGGAGATCCTCTACCGTCTCATAGACAGGTCAGTGGAGAGGAGATCCTCTACCGTCTCATAGGAGATCCTCTACAGTCTCATAGACAGGTCAGTGGCAAGGAGATCCTCTACAGTCTCATAGACAGGTCAGTGGAGAGGAGATCCTCTACAGTCTCATAGACAGGTCAGTGGAGAGGAGATCCTCTACAGTCTCATAGGAGATCCTCTACAGTCTCATAGACAGGTCAGTGGAGAGGAGATCCTCTACAGTCTCATAGACAGGTCAGTGGAGAGGAGATCCTCTACAGTCTCATAGACAGGTCAGTGGAGAGGAGATCCTCTACAGCCTCATAGACAGGTCAGTGGAGAGGAGATCCTCTACAGTCTCATAGACAGGTCAGTGGAGAGGAGATCCTCTACAGTCTCATAGACAGGTCAGTGGAGAGGAGATCCTCTACAGCCTCATAGACAGGTCAGTGGAGAGGAGATCCTCTACAGTCTCATAGACAGGTCAGTGGAGAGGAGATCCTCTACAGTCTCATAGACAGGTCAGTGGCAAGGAGATCCTCTACAGTCTCATAGACAGGTCAGTGGAGAGGAGATCCTCTACAGTCTCATAGGAGATCCTCTACAGTCTCATAGACAGGTCAGTGGAGAGGAGATCCTCTACAGTCTCATAGGAGATCCTCTACAGTCTCATAGACAGGTCAGTGGAGAGGAGATCCTCTACAGTCTCATAGACAGGTCAGTGGAGAGGAGATCCTCTACAGTCTCATAGGAGATCCTCTACAGTCTCATAGGAGATCCTCTACAGTCTCATAGGAGATCCTCTACAGTCTCATAGACAGGTCAGTGGAGAGGAGATCCTCTACAGTCTCATAGGAGATCCTCTACCGTCTCATAGACAGGTCAGTGGAGAGGAGATCCTCTACAGTCTCATAGGAGATCCTCTACAGTCTCATAGGAGATCCTCTACAGTCTCATAGACAGGTCAGTGGAGAGGAGATCCTCTACAGTCTCATAGGAGATCCTCTACAGTCTCATAGACAGGTCAGTGGAGAGGAGATCCTCTACAGTCTCATAGGAGATCCTCTACAGTCTCATAGGAGATCCTCTACAGTCTCATAGACAGGTCAGTGGAGAGGAGATCCTCTACAGTCTCATAGACGGGTCAGTGGAGAGGAGATCCTCTACCGTCTCATAGACAGGTCAGTGGAGAGGAGATCCTCTACAGTCTCATAGACAGGTCAGTGGAGAGGAGATCCTCTACAGTCTCATAGACAGGTCAGTGGAGAGGAGATCCTCTACAGTCTCATAGACAGGTCAGTGGAGAGGAGATCCTCTACAGTCTCATAGACAGGTCAGTGGCGAGGAGATCCTCTACAGTCTCATAGACAGGTCAGTGGCGAGGAGATCCTCTACAGTCTCATAGACAGGTCAGTGGAGAGGAGATCCTCTACAGTCTCATAGACAGGTCAGTGGAGAGGAGATCCTCTACAGTCTCATAGACAGGTCAGTGGAGAGGAGATCCTCTACAGTCTCATAGACAGGTCAGTGGTCAAGGAGATCCTCTACAGTCTCATAGACAGGTCAGTGGTCAAGGAGATCCTCTACAGTCTCATAGACAGGTCAGTGGAGAGGAGATCCTCTACAGTCTCATAGACAGGTCAGTGGCAAGGAGATCCTCTACAGTCTCATAGACAGGTCAGTGGCAAGGAGATCCTCTACAGTCTCATAGACAGGTCAGTGGAGAGGAGATCCTCTACAGTCTCATAGACAGGTCAGTGGAGAGGAGATCCTCTACAGTCTCATAGGAGATCCTCTACAGTCTCATAAGAGATCCTCTACAGTCTCATAGACAGGTCAGTGGAGAGGAGATCCTCTACAGTCTCATAGACAGGTCAGTGGAGAGGAGATCCTCTACAGTCTCATAGACAGGTCAGTGGAGAGGAGATCCTCTACAGTCTCATAGACAGGTCAGTGGAGAGGAGATCCTCTACCATCTCATAGACAGGTCAGTGGAGAGGAGATCCTCTACAGTCTCATAGACAGGTCAGTGGAGAGGAGATCCTCTACAGTCTCATAGGAGATCCTCTACAGTCTCATAGGAGATCCTCTACAGTCTCATAGACGGGTACGAATGTTATCAACCAATACTCACCAGTAGGTTACTGATCACTCGAATGCAATGGAGCCAGCAGGCTGGCCTGGAGCCGACTGCATGTATACTGGCTTCTGCTGTTAGGAAACGCGGGCGTGAAATTACTGCCGCCGAATCGAAGACCACGTGAAACTGACTTACATGGCCGGCAATGTTCCCTCTAAAAAAAATTCGGTCTGAGCAAACACTCAAACCTCCTGAGCAGACATCAGCAACTACTGAGCAAACATACGTCACCTTGACACCAACTATCCAAACGTTAGATAATGCGAAGTGAGCGCCCCTCACTTCACACAGGTGTGATTTCTTTCTTTTTTCCAAATAGATTTTGGTATACGAGTCAATGAATAGTTACATAAGGTTACGCACTACAAGTTACAACATTTTTACTTTATATCAAGGTGGTAGGCTAGCAATTTTAGGAATATTCAGTTAGTCTATATCAGTGGTTCTCAACCTTTTCAGGTTGTGACTGGGGACCCCCCGGGGCCCCCACCCAGACGAGCAACAGAATGGTTCCACAGATAAATATCGAAAAATCGAACGTTTTTAACTCAAATATTTGTTTCTGGGGGGGGGGGTCCCTGGAACAACATATTTTCAGATGGGGTCGGCGGCCAATTAGGGGTTCTTGACATGAAAATGTTTGAGAACCAGTGTCATAGAAACATCATGTTTTGGGTTTTTCAGAAAACCGTCAGGATTTAGAAGACATTAAGGAAAACATGCGAGTGCTTTTTGTCCCCCGCTGCCCTCAGGTTCCGTTACTCGGAGGACGACGTGGTGGGCTACATCATCCAGATCCTCCAGGGTCTGGACTACCTGCACAACCGGCGCATCCTGCATCTGGACATCAAGCCCGACAACATCATCGTCACCTACATGAACGTGGTCAAGATCATCGACTTTGGCACCGCCCAGACCTTCAACCCTCTGTTCCTCAAACAGTTCAGCCCCGCTGTCGGAACACTGGACTACATGTGTAAGAATCCTGATTTTTCTTCTTAAGGTCAAGGTCAAGGTGAGGGGCGGCTGTGGCTCAGGAGGTAGAGCAGGTCGTCCAATGATCCATGGGTCGGCGGTTCGAATCCCGGCTCCTCCTGTCTACATGTCGAAGACACTGAACCCCAAATTATGTGCTGGTTGGTACCTTGCATGGTTTCCGCCGCAATCGGTGTATGAATGTGTGTGTGTGAATGGGTGAATGTAATGCACAATCTATGTAAAGCGCCTTGGATAAAGGCGCTATATAAATGCACCATTTACCATTTAAGGTAAACTTTATTGTCCACAGGGGGCATTTAGCGTGGGCTTTCACCCCTGCTGCAGCCACACACAAAATGTCACTTACAAAACACATCATAGAAATGCTGACAGATGGGGGGGGGGGGGAAACATTACACAAGTGCTTGATGACATCATCAAGATGTGATTCACAATGTTAATGGTTTTTTTCATACCTCCAGTTCTAGGAAACACAGAATGGGGGGGGACTTTTTTTATTATGTCCAACAGCTCTATGGTGTATTAATGACAAATGTTGAAAATGAGTGGAATTCCCCATTTAAGTATAAAGCATTTCATTCATGAAAAAAGATGAACTAAATATGTAGACACAAGCTTTCTGCCCCACAGCGACAATATTATATTTGATATTTTAGTAGGAGGAAAGCAGCCAAACGGCATCAACGTAGAAGTAGCATTCATAAAGGGAATTTCTTTCACATTTCAGCAGGTCATACTGTAAGTGCATTGGTGGAAAGTAACTAAGTACATTTACTTAAGTACTGTACTCAAGTACAATTTTGAGGTATTTGTACTTTAATTGAGTATTTCCAATTTCCAGTACTTTTACTTCTACTCCACTACATCTCAGAGCCAAAATTTGTACTTTTACTCCACTACAATTATTTCACTACAATTATTTGAAAACTTTAGTTACTAGTTATTTTGGCGATTTAAATTTTGATTAGAAAACATACATTAACCACTTCAACCCAATACATTTTGGCCATTTGAAAATAGCAGATAAATAAAGCCATAAACCATAGGCTTTAGGCTGGTACAATAGGGGAACATAATGATAGCTCTGCAGCAGGACATATGATGAGGACTGTGTGTTGACCATAAACCATAGGCTTTAGGTACAATAGGGGAACATAATGACAGCTCTGCAGCAGGACATATGATGAGGACTGTGTGTTGACCATAAACCATAGGCTTTAGGCTGGTACAATAGGGGAACATAATGATAGCTCTGCAGCAGGACATATGATGAGGACTGTGTGTTGACCATAAACCATAGGCTTTAGGCTGGTACAATAGGGGAACATAATGATAGCTCTGCAGCAGGACATATGATGAGGACTGTGTGTTGACTTGTTCTCCAGTAGGGGGAGTAGTTCTCCAATAGGGGAACATAATGATAGCTCTGCAGCAGGACATATGATGAGGACTGTGTGTTGACTTGTTCTCCAGCTCCAGAGATGTTGAAAGGGGACGTGGTGGGACCTCCGGCCGACATCTGGAGCGTGGGCGTCCTGACGTTCATCATGTGAGTAGTGTGGCTTTACTTACACAAGGGTTTCTTCCACCCAGTAAAGGCCTCTTAACCCGTTCTGGGCGGGAACCCCTTTTGGTGTTTTAAAGCAGGGGTTCTCAACCCGTGGGTCGCGACCCCTCGGGGTGTCGCCAAATTATTTTGGGGGGTCCCCAAATTATTTTCAAAAAAAAAAAATCTTTAAATTTTATTTTCACGATTTTTCAAAAATGAAAAATAGCAGACCTACAAGCTCATAGCGCGCCACTCGGTGGCGCGCTATGAGCTTGTAGATCTGCTATTTTTCAATAGCTAAATTATAACAATGCTTAAAACACCAAAAGGGGTTCCCAGTCAATTTATATTGGGGGTCGGGAGGGGGCGGGGCGGGGGTCCCGAGACATTGCCAAAGCATTTCCGGGGGTCCCCGGCCAAAAACGTTGAGAACCCCTGTTTTAAAGCATGATGTTCTACTTTAGCTATTGAAAAACAACAGATCTACTTATTTTTGAAAAACATAGAAAATGTGGCGCGAATCTTTGAATATATATATTCTTTCAGAGTGAACGTTTTTAACTCAAAACTTTGCTTCCAGGGAGTCCCTGGAACAACATATATTCAGATGGGTGTCGGTGGCCAATTTCATATAATTCTGGGGGTCCTTCAAATGAAATTGTTTGAGAACCACTGACACAGAAACATAGTTTTAGAAGGTATTTGTAGAATCTTGTGTCAGGTTGAAATGGGTTAAAATAGGAGAGCTATATGGTACTCTTTTGGGTTAAAATAGGAGAGCTATATGGTACTCTTTTTTCATAATGGGCATAATGTACGGCAGTGATATTATTACCATGAACCCTTTGGTGTCTAGAGTTCTGGCACTGAAAACACAACCTTCCTGAATGGTGTTTGTTTAAATAAATAAAAAATGTAAATGAACAATGGAATTCTATGTAGATAGATTTGACATCTGTGTGTTAGACTGTCAGCCCGTTTGGACAGACCTGAGGTAGATTCTAAAAACACCTTCTAAATGCTGACCTAAGTTGTATGAAAACCTTAAATGCTGATTGGCCGGCCTGGCCAATCAGCGGCAGCTAGAGGCGGGATCAAGGCATACACAGTGCTGCCTTGATCCCGCCTCTAGCTGCCGCTGATTGGCCAGGCCGTTTTGTGGCCGGGCATCAAGTCTGCCTGAGAGTTCCCAGATGGGAGCAGGAGGGGGGAACCCAGTGTACTCTCTGCTGCCCCATCTGGCGGAGTCGGGTTAGGCCCCCAGTGCCCCCCACAAAATGACCAGAATTACTTAATATTGACCAAAACCAGAGCAGAACTCCCACCACGGGACTCGAGCAATCAATTAATACAGTTGCAACCACTATATTAATGGCAAGTATTTCATACAGCTTAAGTTAAAACAAATCTGAACTGTCCCTTTTAAGTGGACAATTAACTAGTCATGGATATGTTGCTGTCAGTGTAGATGTATTTTTAATCTGGATTTATTTTATATGGTTCAAGCAGTTTCACAATTATTGTGGTTTTGGGTTCCAGGCTGAGCGGCAGGTCGCCGTTTACGGACAACGATCCCCAGGAGACCGAGAGCAAGATCCTGGCGGCCAAGTTTGACCTCTCCAAGATGTACCAGAACGTGTCCCAAAGTGCCTCTCTGTTCCTGAAGAAGATCCTGTGTAGCTATCCTTGGTAAGCTGCGCTTCAGCGTTATTTGCACTCAATGCTTAACGTCCATTATTTACATGCAATCTCCGTGCTTATAATATTAGCTTATCATGAGATTTTGCTACAGCTGGTAAACAACTGACTGAACAAAGTTAATGTCTTATATTAATAAAGATGCGTAATTATTAAACATATTTTGCCATTAAGACTAGGTAGGAATATTGAACCTCTAATTTAAAAACAAATCACATCTGAACTGAGTTGTGCTGTGTGTGCGTGTGCTTGCGAGTTACGGCTGCTCAACAGTGCCACTCAGTGGTCACAGACCGGTACTTTTTTAGTCTTACCGCATACATAGACACAGACAGACAGGAGGACACACACAAATTCAGGCCTTGATGATCAATAGCTAAAACAGTTGATTTACAAGCTTAACAGCGTGTCGCAATGCAACATGTTGTGAGCTTGAAAATCGGCTTGTAGATCTGCTGCTTTCGAACCGTTTTGCCCACAATGGCAATGCCACGCATACCGTGTACGACTGCTATGAAATGGTCACCTCATTGAAAGCGTTCCGGGTCTCGTCCAACCTATAGGGCCCGTCCGACCGTCAAGGACTGCTACAACAACTCCTGGCTGCAGGACGCCTACCTGATGCGCCTCAGGAGGCAGACGCTGACCTTCACCACCACGCGTCTCAAGGAGTTCCTCGCCGAACAGCAGCAGAAGCGAGAGCTGGAAGCCACCTCGCACAAGGTCCTGCTGCGCTCCTACCAGAGCTCGCCGCACACCCCCACCAGTCCCACGCTGCCTAACTCACCCACCTCGCCCGTCCCGGCCTTCGCCCAGTGAGGAGGACGATGTCCTCTACGACGCAACGAAGCTGGGCGGGACCTCGAGGGGGGGGAGTGTACGCTCGGCACACAAGGCAAGACATGGGGCCGAGAAGGTTTTAGAGGAGGCCTCTCCGGGTCAGACGTTGTTGTTGTTGATGTTGGGACAGCTGACTTGATGTTGGGACAGCTGACTTGGTTGACCAAGAGGCACGACAAACACAAGAAACCAGCTCTGATCTAGCTGAAGAGCTCTCGTGAAAAAGAGGTGTTTTCTGGTTCTGGAAAAAAGAAAAATGTGAAAGAATGCTGTCAAGAGTAAGGCGCGATTCATACTCCTATTTTAGAGCCGAATAAAAGTCGGTTCGGCTCTCTGTAGAGCCTACAATCTGACGAGCCGAAATAATTTCGGCACTACAACGGTAAAATAGGAGTATGAATCGGCACTAAGACCCAGAGGAAATTAGGCAATCATGGTACCTGGGCTTGATGGCCTTTGTGTCAAATTGTCACATTTTAGTCTAGGTTAAAACAGCTCAAGGTTTGTACCTTTTTGTCATTTTTATATATTTGACCTAAAATATTTTCAGATGAGATTTTTTGAATGATCAAAAAAAAATATATAATCTGCATTTTGTATAAATGACTTTCATCTATATCAAGTGACAGAAATGTGTCTACTGAATGGATCGTGCGGACCATTCCCTAAAAGACCTAAATGACTGAATGGCTGCCATAGAACTTGGACATCGTTTAGATTGGTGAGCATTGTTTTATTGTGAAAGTGCATCAGAGAGAGAGAGAGAGAGAGAGAGGGGGAGAGAGAGAGAGTGTCTAGCTAGGTAAAGCTTTAATGTCAACAAAATAACGGAACTTTAATGTTCAAGACAACAAAATAACCGAACTTTAATGTTCAAGACAACAAAATAACAGAACTTTAATGTTCAAGACAACAAAATAACAGAACTTTAATGTTCAAGACAACAAAATAACAGAACTTTCTTAATGTACAGCGTATGGTATGCAGCAAAAATAACTAAATAAGGAACACAAAGAGAGGTATTTGCAGTGATGTGTTTTCGCTGTAAGGGCTGTGACTTGTAACCCGGTTATAAGTCCTCATACAGAGCAGTGCAAATCGCACAATCATTATCATAACATATCTCTTATTGTTCGCTGTGGAGATTAGTGGCATCTGACCTGTAGTACCGCATGGCACCCAAGCTCTGAATCCGGGAGTTTGAGGCCACACAATCTCACTGGCAAACCTTAAAACCTTAACCACCTCCAAGTTTGGATTGGAGTCCCTGCGACATACGTACTAGCGTCATGTCCAGGGGGTGTACTTGTACATCAAGCTGCCTCACGCTACAGAAACAGGAGATAGGCTCCTGCCTCCAAGCCCATGTCTAAACCATCTATAATGGAACAAATTCAAATTATTACCTGAATGAGTGGATGGATGGATGGATGGATGGATGGATGGACGGGCCTGAATTGTGGTGTGAATTGTGGATATGATACACTGCCATTTCAGGAGCCACTGCTACCCTCTATTACCGTAGTATAGGCCTACCTCAGTGCCAGTGACCTTTAACAGATTTGGATTTTAATCATTTGAAAAGAACTTGTATAATGGGGTTCTGGAAGAGGTTATATTGGATACTCTGTAAGGGCTAGTATCAGAACAGGGCAGTTATGCAAAAAACAATCCTAGACTAATATTCTCTCATTTTCAAAGACAAAAACCTAAGAGAATGGGAAAAAAATCATTATCTTCCAGTTTAAATGCCTGTGGTCATTATAACTGCTAAAGCACAATGTGTCGCAGCCAACCCAACAACCAACCAGTGGTGGAAAGTAACTAAGTACTTTTACTTAAGTACTGTACTTAAGTACAATTTTGAGGTATTTGTACTGAGTATTTCCAATTTCCAGTACTTTTACTTCTACTCCACTACATCTCAGAGCCAAAATGTGTACTTTTACTTCACTACAATTATTTGAAAACTTTAGTTACTAGTTACTTTGGAGATTTAAATTTTTATTAGAACCATATACATTAACCACTTCAACCATATACATTTCGACCATTTGAAAATGGCAGATCTACAAGCTCACAATGCGTCGCGTTGCGACGCATTGTGAGCTTGTAGATCTGCTATTTTCAATAGATTTTGTACACATTTTGAACTTGTGAAATGGCACATTCTGCACAATGAGTACTTTTACTTTTAGTACTTTAAGTACATTTTGATGCCGATACTTTTGTACTTTTACTCAAGTACATTTTCAATTCCGTACTTTTACTTGTAACGAAGTAGTTCTAAATTGCAGTATTGGTACTTTTACTTAAGTAAAACAATTGACTACTTTTTCCACCACTGCACATTAGTGCTCCAACTCTGCCGAGATTATTGAATACACATTTTTATAATAGTAACCCAACGTAAAGCCACTACAGTAGTGTGATTATAGGCATGCTTTGTTATTCATACTGGTGAATTCACTCCGAGGAGGTTTACTGTCGTGCTGAATCGACCAGTCAGTCACCGTCCGTGCAGACGATGAAACGTGCCGTCATCATTACACCGGTTCACCGAACGTCTCCAGGGAATGATAAAAAATGGGTTACACAAGAAAAGACACAAGGGTGCTTCCCAAGTGCCCTTAATTATTCACATGGACGGAGGGAATAGTCAATGGAGAAGCTCGCAACAAGTTGCAACGCGACCCGCTGTGAGTTTGTAGATTGTTATTTTTTCCCCGAATATATATATATATATATATATATATATATATATATATATTTGGTGTAGCGGGACCCCCAGGGGTCCTTGAGGGAGTTCCAGGGGGTCCCCAGCTAAATGATAGTTAGGAACCAAATGGACCCTTATGGGGTCTGTAACTCTGAGAGTGTACAAATGGAACCAAATGGACCCATCAGGGTCCATTTGTACACTGTCTCACAGTTCAAATTAACATTGATTTTACAATAAAAGTACACTAATGCATGTCAAACTGGGGGTCCTTGAAATGAAACTGGTTGAGAATCACTGCTAGAGCCGTAGAAATCTTCTCTTATGGGGGTCCCTGGCAGATCTCTTCAAATGGGGGGTCCGCGGGCTAATTGGTGTCAATTTGGGGGTCCTTGACATGAAAAAGTTTGGGAACCAGTGACCCCTGGGGGACTCCTACTGTACGTACAGTATTAGGGATGAAGTGGTTTTAGAGTTAGCTCTAGCATCAGCTAGCATGAAGGGTCTACGCCGCCATTTAAGAGATGTATTCTCAACACATTGCTGAAAGCAAGCCTGTTGATTTCTGTTATTATAACTTACATTCTTATAGCAACAACTTGGGAAAATGTTTTGTATTTGTTTTTTTTTGTTTTTTTTGTAGACACTGACAGTTTTTTGAATAAGAGGTAGTTGAGTATGTCCAACCTTTTTGTTTTTCAAAACACAGGAAGGGGTGAGGGGGTCGAGTTAGAGATTATATTAGCTTATATTATACAATGGTCATTTGGGCCATACACAAAATGAATTAAAGCGATTAGATATCGTTGATAAGTCGAATGGTTGCATTTACATAACCTATAGCCACCGCAGAGTAAATCAATCTTTTGTGTAAGCAGCATAACATTTGCACCAATTTCAGGTCTTTAACAAAGTTTGGTATATAGGTTTCTTTCATAGAGTAAGTATGGCAGTATATGACGGTGACATGTGGCTGCTTGAGTGACATGTCATTAACCCATTTTGACCTGAGATCAGATTCTAAAAATCATCGATTTTTCAAAAATAGCAGACCTACAAGCTCGTAGCGCGCCACTCGGTGGCGCGCTATGAGCTTGTAGATCTGCTATTTTTCAATAGCTAAAGCATAACATGATGCTAACACCAAAAGGGGTTAAAACTATTGTGTATAAAGTTGAAACAATTAAGTTTTCATTCTGGCATTGGCTGAGAGGGGTTAATTAACAGAAACATCATGAAATGGTTAATTCATTCTAGACTGTGGAGTATTTTGCCACATTAATCACTGCCATTATTTTATTTGTCTTTACTGGTTCAGTCAATGTATTTTAATAGGAACGGGAGAAAGGTTTATTTTCAGATGAATGAATTAAGAGCAAGGATGTTCAGCATGAAAATACGTTAATTGCCTCTGCGATGTATTAATTAATTAGGCTCTGTATAATCATCTGAAATGAAGTTGCAACCGTTTGTAAATTCAGAGCAGGGTTTTAAATGCAAGAGCTCCACATTTTTGTACCAAACAAAAAGGGGGGGGGGGGGGGGGGGGGGGGAATGATTCTACAGTATTTTGTGGAAAATTGAATGTATTGCAGTGCCTCGTGACGGGTATTCAACCCAAAAAAACAAAACAGCTTGTTAATTAAATGACTGACTTTAATCAGGTCCTTATTTTTAACATTATATTAATTAACTGGATTGCCTTTTGTGTGTTTGCCATTATTTATTTATTGATTGATTGTGTGATTGATTGTATTTTTGGTGGTGCGGCTTCTGCTATTTCCTTTATTCTGTTCTGTGAAGTCTCAGAGTCTGGCATGGCTGATTAGGCTGTGAACAATAAAGGAAATCACATCAATATTTTGAGTAATGATGCAAACTTTTTGTTTCAGCATAGCATGGAACCAGGAAATCACTGGAACTCATTTCCTCGACTTGTATACTTAAAGATTCTTAAGACTTTTAGCTGGACGTGTTGATATTTGGGTTTATTTTAGTTCTTTGTTTCATTCAGTATTCCTTAAGCTTATCATTATTATGAAGTCATTCAGTATTCCTTAAGCTTAAAATTATTATGAAGTCATTCAGTATTCCTTAAGCTTATCATTATTATGAAGTCATTCAGTATTCCTTAAGCTTAAAATTATTATGAAGTCATTCAGTATTCCTTAAGCTTATAATTATTATGAAGTCATTCAGTATTCCTTAAGCTTATCATTATTATGACGTGTATTTCTCGATTGATCATATATTCATACAGTAGCCTGTATACTACCTGTCTGTTCATCATGTGTTGATAACACCTTAACCCATTTTGACCTGAGGACGATTCTACAAATGCCTTCTAATTCCTGACAGTTTTCTGAAAAACCCATGTTTCTGTGTCAGTCGTTTTCAAACATTTTCATGTCGAAGACCCCCAAAACTAGATGTATTTGGCCGTCGACCCCCATCTGAAAAGGTGTTGTTCCAGAGACCCCTCAGAAGCAAAGATTTGAGTTAAAAACTCGCTCTGAAAGAATATATATTCAAAGATTTCAGGCACATTTTCACAAATTTTCAAAAATAGCAGACCTACAAGCTATGAGCTTGTAGATCTGCAATTTTTCAATAGCTAAAAGCATAACATAATGCTAACATTCCAGCCCAAAATGGGTTAAACATTGTTGCCAGCCAGTGTTTCCAATCAAATTGAAGAACATGAATCTAAGTAACTTGAAGTCTATAGACTTCATACTACTTTTCACGAAGCAGAACTTTAGTTAGGACCGCACCCTTATAGCATAAAGGGTGTATCTCCATCTTCAACCAGGGAGCACTGACTCCACATCGCAATCTCATACTTCAGGCAATTAAAGCCGTCATTAACTAAACTATAAACTGCTCTAATCATTCTCTGGAGTATTTAATGTCGAGGCTATATAAGGATCGGCAGACACGTCAACTCCAGCATTTGGTGTGCGTCTTCAATCGGCCCTGTCATGTCATGGCGTGCAGTTCCTGAAATACGAAGCCCCGTAGAAGGAGAAGGAATGTTGTGATGCCTCTTTTTCCTGCCTTTGGTCCTGAAGGGCCCAACTCGCTCCTCTGGACCCTCAGATATAAACCCGGCCTAGCCTCATCGTGCCTTCAGTTCTGGAGTGAAGTGGAGCTCCAGATAGGATCTCACTCTCCACAGGGTAAGACATTATATACCAAGTTTTGACAAGACCATTTCTAGTTTAATTTTGACCTGAGATCAGATTCTAAAAATGTCTTCTACATCCTGACAGTTTTCTGAAAAAGCTGTTTCTATGTCAGTGGTTCTTCGATTTTTCAAAAATAGCAGACCTACAAGCTCGTAGCGCGCCACTCGGTGGCGTGCTATGAGCTTGTAGATCTGCTATTTTTCAATAGCTAAAGTAGAACAGAATGCTTAAAACACCAAAAGGGGTTCCCGCCCAAAATGGGTTAAGTTGAGCATGAACTTTGAAGCTTCATTATGTGGAGAACTGTCTTTCCAGGTTCCCTCTAAGCGGTGACTTGTTGTTCTGACCCGTCCAGATGTCCAAAGCCACGGCGGCCCCTCCTCCAGGGTGCGCTCTGAACATCAACGATCTTCAGATCCAGGAAGCCGCCATTCGCATCCAGGCGTCTTTCCGAGGTCACAGGTACCGTCCTCCATGTTTTATCAGTGATATTCCCTTATTTTATTATTTTGACCTGAGATCAGATTCTAAAAATGTCTTCTACATCCTGACAGTTTTCTGAAAAAGCTATGTTTCTATGTCAGTTGTTCTTCGATTTTTCAAAAATAGCAGACCTACAAGCTCGTAGCGCGCCACTCGGTGGCGCGTTACGAGCTTGTAGATCTGCTATTTTTCAATAGCTAAAGTATAACAGAATGCTTGAAACACCAAAAGGGGTTCCCGCCCAAAAGCACTTACAAGGGTTTGGCAGGTCATTGTCAGTTGAATGGATGCAGTAGTAGTGTTAATTTATCTATGGATTGTAAATATGAATATGTAGTTTTTTGTATATAATTATGTATAATATTGGATATAGTTTTATGAAAATTGTTAGACTGAACAAGAGAATTGCGGGGACGAATGCTGGAAAGAAATGCCTGTGTGAGTTTGCATATTGGAGTGATTTTCATTGCCGAATATTGACATGGCAAAACTTATTATGCTATTTATAACCCCTTTTGGTGTTTTAAGCATTATGTTATACTTTAGCTATTGAAAAATAGCAGATCTACAAGCTCAATGCGCGGCACCGAGACTGCCACGCTACGAGCTTGTAGGTCTGCTATTTTTGAAAAATCGTGAAAATGTAGTGCAAATCTTTGAATATATATATATTCTTTCAGAGCCAACGTTTTTAACTCATATCTTTGCTTCTGGGGGGGGGGGGTCCCTGGAACAACATATTTTCAGATGGGGGTCGGCGGCCAAATACATATAATTTTGGGGCTCCTTGACATGAAAAAGGTTGAGAACGACTGTCATAGAAACATGGGGGTTTTTCAGCAAACTGTCAGGATTTAGAAGACATTTTGTAGAATCGAACGTATACGTCTAAACGGGTGAATCATTGAATCATTGCGGTTTTGTCTCACACAGGTCTCGTAAGGAGCTGCGGGAGAAAGGCCCGCCCCGGATCCTGCAGGAGCTGAAAGACGTGGTGCTCCTGGAGGGCAGCGCCGCCAAGCTGGAGTGCCGGGTCAGCGCCTTCCCCGACCCCTTCATCGTCTGGTCCAAGGACGGCGACAACAAGGAGCTGAAGGACGGCCCAAAGTACCGCTACGTCTTCGAGGACCCCGACTTCGTGGCGCTGGTGGTCCGGGACGGGGTGCTGGCGGACCTGGGGAGGTACACGGTCACCATCAAGAACCCGTTTGGACAGACCTCCGGATCCGCTTGTATTCTTGTGGAGGGTGTGTACAGTACAGTATATGCACTGGAGTCAATCTGGGTCGTTTTGGTTTGTTTAACCATTTCAACCCAATATATTTAGTTTTGTATACCGTATTAATATGGTTTTCAGCCCACCCAGCTGAAGGCTGCTCAGATGGTCAGATGGTCAGATGGTCAGATGGTTATGATCAGGCAGTACATCAGGCAGTACATGTATTGATTGATTGATTGAAACCTTTATTTCAGGGGAATCCAATTGAAACCAGGGTCTCTTTTTCAATGGCGCCCTGTATACAAACAAGAACATTTACAGCAATGATTTTACATTTTACAACAAATATAATAAACAAGCACATACACACAGAAACAAAACCTTATAACCAAATATTACAAAAAGCAGGTGCATATGCCTTCCTCTAGTGTGAGGTCAGTTAAGAGTCTTTTAAAAGTAGTAAATGAAACAAGGACATTCAACTTCAATTTGTTTTGACAATTATTCCATAAATGTGGAGCATACACCCTGAAGGCAGTATCTCCCAATTTAGTAGTAGTTTTTGGTACCTTCAACAAAAGCATATCTTGTGATCTGGTACCTGCATAACCTGATGTATTGAGATCTAGCAGTTTTGTTAAATACAGAGGTAGTTCACCAATTAGTGCTTTATACGTGAACAGGGTAGCATGTTGTTTCCTTCTAAGAGCCAGACGTCACAATAAAACAACCTTGAACCCACTCCCAGTTCCTGCTATAAGGTCACCAAAGCCAAGCCAATTAACATGAAGGTCAATACAAATAACCTTTGAACCCATGTTGTTCTCCCAGTTCCTGCCAAGGTCACCAAAGGCCCGGCCAACATGAAGGTGAAGAGGGGAACAACGGTGGCGCTCAGGGCTGAGATTAGCGGAGAGCCTCCTCCAGATGTTGGCTGGCTGAAAGACGGAGAAGACATCGAGGAGGATAAAAGGTATTACTGTCGAGTCTCAAAACATCTGCATTTAGTTGCTGCGTGGAGGCTGTCAGCCAGGTGTTATGCTGCTGCGTTCACTTTGGTTCCATTTGTACAGAGATTGATTTTACAATATAAATTGGGGGTCTCAGAGATATAAATGCCATTAAATGGGGGTCAGTAGACTAATGCAGGGGTTCTCAACGTTTTTGGCCGGGGACCCCCGGAAATGCTTTGGCAATGTCTCGGGACCCCCGCCCCGCCCCCCTCCCGATAAATTGACTGCTACAATAACCTTAAACCATTTTGGGCGGGAACCCCTTTTGGTGTTTTAAGCATTGTTATAATTTAGCTATTGAAAAATCGTGAAAATAAAAATAAAAAAATAATCTTTTTTTTTTTTTTTATATAATTTGGGGACCCCCTAAAATAATTTGGCGACCCCCCGAGGGGTCGCAACCCACGGGTTGAGAACCCCTGGACTAATGCATGTCAAACTGGGGGTCCTTGATATTAAATGGGTTGAGAATCACTGCTAGAACCGTGAAAATCTTCTCTTATTGGGGGTCCCTGGCATACCTTTTTCACATGGGGGTCCGCGGGCTAATTATTGTCAATTTGGGGTCCTTGACATGAAAAAGTTTGGGAACCACTGATATAGCTATAGCTAGCTTGAGGAACCGAATATAACATGCCGCCACTACTCAATGTTCAACTAAATAAATTGTTTATTTCTCTGCTCAATAAAACATTTCTGACCCTGTTATACTCGGTGAGATAATGTGACATTATGATGAGAAACTAGGGGACAATAATATGGAATGGGTGACATTCTGGAGTCCTTGTGTTGTTCTTCCAGGGTGTTCTATGACATCGGGGACAACAGCACCATCCTCACCATCAAGAATGCCAATCTGTCAGACGCGGGAAAATATGAGGTTTTCGTGGAGAACAAGCTAGGGACGGACCAGTCTTTTGCCCGTGTGGACATCCTGTGACGCATCCTCCTCAGTCAGCGTGTGTTCTACTGTTTGTCTCTGTTCTTACTGGAATGCTAAATGCTAAATGTTTTGATGAATTGAACAAGGTGGACCCTCTTGTAAACAAGTGTAATTAATGCTTAATTGGGTCATCCACTCACAGTTAACAGTCTTTGTATTGAGTTTGTGCTTGAAATGCACTGTAATTCTGCAAACTGTTACATATATATATACATATTTCAATCAATCAAACAATCAATCAATGCAACCAACCAAATCACTGTTGCATTAACAAACATAATATATAAGGCCCATGTGACGTGTTCAAATAGTATGTACATAATAAACCATACATTATAATAAAGAAACCTTTTGCTATTTGTGAGTTTTGCTATGTCTTCCTGATTGGAAATGTGCTATAGTAGAAATTCAGAAAATGCACTTTGTTTAATACTATACCAAGTCGGCCATGATACCAACCATGACCACCACAAATTTGCATTCTTAGGCCTGACTCACACCTTCGTATCTAGCATACAACATTGTTGGATGCTAGATGTATGAGACTTGTTTACTGATGCAAGCTCGCAGTGCATTTCCAATGGAAGTCACATGGTTTGACACAACATTTGTGTTGTACGGCTTTCGGCTGTGTTTCGACTGCCCCCCACCCCCTCATACAACACAAATGTTGTGTCAAACCATGTGACTCCCATTGGAAATGCATTGTGAGCTTGCATCAGTCAATAAGTCTCATGCATCAGCTATACATCAATCTGTTGTGAAGGTGTGAGTCAGGCCTATGGCAAAAATAGTATATAACTTTGCCCTGTGTTTACATAACAAAACAATACATACATGTTTTACCCATCATCTCTATTCTACCAAGGCTGTGGTGGTGTTTATTCCTGCAGAAACACACTGCCCTCTCACAGTATTTAAGGAGTTTTTCACTGTTTGTTTTGTTAGCCCAAAAACATCCCCGTCTACAATTTACAATTTTAGATTTAACAGACGCTCTTAATCCAGAGCGATTTACAGTAAGCGCAATTAACACATGATAAATCAAATACATAGAAATAGTCATCAAGTTAACATCAACTTAATGGACTGTTTATACAGGGTGTTGTCTACTATAGCAGGGGTTCTCAACGTTTTTGGCCGGGGACCCCCGGAAATGCTTTGGCAATGTCTCGGGACCCCCGCCCCGCACCCTCCCGACCCCCAATATAAATTGACTGCTACAATAACCTTAACCCATTTTGGGCGGGAACCCCTTTTGGTGTTTTAAGCATTGTTATAATTTAGCTATTGAAAAATAGCAGATCTACAAGCTCATAGCGCGCCACCGAGTGGCGCGCTACGAGCTTGTAGGTCTGCTATTTTTGAAAAATCGTGAAAATTTAAAATTAAAAAAACGTTTTTTTTTTGTTTTTTTTAAAAACATTTTTGGGGACCCCCTAAAATAATTTGGCGACCCCCCGAGGGGTCGCGACCCACGGGTTGAGAACCCCTGTACTATAGAGGGTATGCGCATGCATAAAGTGAATGGCAGATCGAGTGGCAAAGAGAGTGACAAAGTGAATTTAATGTTGTTTAAAGTCATTTAATGCAATCAAATAGGACTTTTCTGTGTGGATGTATGGACCAGAAAGTATTTTTTTCCCACTCAGTAGACATTCCTGCATAACTTCCGGGTATGATGATGATGTCACACACATACCCTCTATTCCAGGAAGTCTGTAGCCAGGCATGCAAGATTAAGCACACACACATGCATGTGCACGCACGCACACACGCACACACACATGCATGTGCACGCACGCACACACGCACACACACGCACACACGCACACACACACACACACACACACACACACACACACCCTCAACGTATGCATACAGGCACACACACTTGCACATCCACCACACGCACAATAAGGTCGACGACCTTACAGGCGTATGCAAACAAAGGCTCAACTTATGTAACAAAGATACATTTTATGTAAACATACAGTAGCACTCTATATAATGTATGCATAGTTGTCTCCACCAGGCCGAAGGCATGGGGAGAGAGTATGTTTTGCACTCCGTCCGTCCGTGTGTCCGTCCGTCCGTGTGTCCGTCCGTCCGTCCGTGTGTCCGTCCGTCCGTCCGTGTGTCCGTCCGTCCGTCCGTGTGTCCGTCCGTCCGTCCGTGTGTCCGTCCGTCCGTCTGTGAACAGCTAATCTCTGGCACCGTTGGCTTGATCGCAGCCATACTCTGCACACACACTCCCTGAATGCCAGAGCTGAACCTCTGCTCCAAAGTTTTCACATTGGCCTGTTATAGCGCCACCAGGAGGCCGCTTTGTGCAAAACAAATGTTTTGACAGTAAACCTACAGATTTTGTCCAAACAATACGCAAATTGGTACACAGTCTCTCTAGAGCCATTCAACGAAACGGATCTTTCAGATTTTTCAGACTCCATCCTGATTGGCTAAGATTGGCTTCCAAAGTTCGCAAGAGTGCTCCGTTTCAAACAAAATGCTGCAAATCATGAACACATCGTGTGATTTCCGTGAAATTTTGCACGCACATATTATTTTCAACTCAGCCTCATGGTGGCGCTATAACTGGCCGATTTGTGTTTTTACCTATAACTGCACCGATCTGTGTAAAACCATGTATGCACACTCCCTAGAGGCCAAGGAAAAACCTTTGCCTGGAATTTTTCACATCTGCTCTTTATAGCGCCACCAGGAGGCCGACATGTGTAAAACACATTTTCTAATATTACTCCTTCAGATTTCATCCAAATTTCACGCAAATTGGTACACATGCTCTCCATAGTCATGTGATCATGTGATTTGTTTGATTTCTCATAATTATCCATCCTGATTGGCTACGATTGGCTTCTAAAGTTTTCTGGAGTAGCCCGAAAACGCAGCGTCCGATTGCGTTAAAACTGTGCATGCCTATTCCCACTACTAGGCTGAGGAAGAAATGCCACTTGACAGTTTTCAAATCAGCCTCATGGTGGCACTACAACAGGCCAAGTCGCGTCACACACACACACACAAAAAAACCCAAATAAACATGTTTATATTACTCACACACACTCCTCCTGGTGGAGACCTGTGCCCAGAAGGGCACTTTTTCTAGTTTCACTATGATGTAACACTGTTAGGTTCTTAGCTTACGTATCATGATGCCTATTTTTATGTATACGATGTATTACCATGTTTTTGTTCTTGCTTACTGTAAATCACTCTGGATTAAGAGCGTCTACATGCTTACAGTGTTAATGCCTAAATTGTAAATTGTATGGTAAACAGCTTGGTTATGTACAGTATGTCAGAAGATTATGTGAAAAAGAATAGAGCTGATCTCGGTGGTAAAATTAGTCAATTGGTGTGAAGACATTTGGGACATTTGGGAGAAAAAATGAGGTAAAAAAAGAATTGGCTACTCTAAATTTAACAAAACAAAAACAGTATGAGAGACCATTCACACTAACAGTGTGCATATCTCTCTCTGATCATTTGATATCAACGATATGTGCTGTGTCTGATAATAAGGGAATATATTACCGTATACAAAGTGGTGTGGAGTGATATTGATCCTGCGGTTCTATTTGTATTAATGCTAATCATTCATTCATAATGTATCACTTTGATTCAGTGACAACTGTAGTATAATTATGTATTGTTATGATCCGTTTGTTTATTTTCTATTAGCAGTGGAGTAAAATATAAAGTAACCAAGTACATTGACGTCACTCAGGTAGCCTACTGTCTGTAGGCCAGTGGTTCACTCAGGTAGCCTACTGTCTGTAGGCCAGTGGTTCACTCAGGTAGCCTACTGTCTGTTGGCCAGTGGTTCACTCAGGTAGCCTACTGTCGGTAGGCCAGTGGTTCACTCAGGTAGCCTACTGTCTGTAGGCCAGTGGTTCACTCAGGTAGCCTACTGTCTGTAGGCCAGTGGTTCACTCAGGTAGCCTACTGTCTGTTGGCCAGTGGTTCACTCAGGTAGCCTACTGTCTGTAGGCCAGTGGTTCACTCAGGTAGCCTACTGTCTGTAGGCCAGTGGTTCACTCAGGTAGCCTACTGTCTGTAGGCCAGTGTAGCCTACTGTCTGTAGGCCAGTGTAGCCTACTGTCTGTAGGCCAGTGGTTCCCTCAGGTAGCCTACTGTCTGTAGGCCAGTGGTTCACTCAGGTAGCCTACTGTCTGTAGGCCAGTGGTTCACTCAGGTAGCCTACTGTCTGTAGGCCAGTGGTTCCCTCAGGTAGCCTACTGTCTGTAGGCCAGTGGTTCACTCAGGTAGCCTACTGTCTGTAGGCCAGTGGTTCCCTCAGGTAGCCTACTGTCTGTAGGCCAGTGGTTCACTCAGGTAGCCTACTGTCTGTAGGCCAGTGGTTCACTCAGGTAGCCTACTGTCTGTAGGCCAGTGGTTCACTCAGGTAGCCTACTGTCTGTAGGCCAGTGGTTCACTCAGGTAGCCTACTGTCTGTAGGCCAGTGGTTCACTCAGGTAGCCTACTGTCTGTAGGCCAGTGGTTCACTCAGGTAGCCTACTGTCTGTAGGCCAGTGGTTCACTCAGGTAGCCTACTGTCTGTAGGCCAGTGGTTCACTCAGGTAGCCTACTGTCTGTAGGCCAGTGGTTCTCAGGTAGCCTACTGTCTGTAGGCCAGTGGTTCCCTCAGGTAGCCTACTGTCTGTAGGCCAGTGGTTCACTCAGGTAGCCTACTGTCTGTAGGCCAGTGGTTCACTCAGGTAGCCTACTGTCTGTAGGCCAGTGGTTCACTCAGGTAGCCTACTGTCTGTAGGCCAGTGGTTCACTCAGGTAGCCTACTGTCTGTAGGCCAGTGGTTCACTCAGGTAGCCTACTGTCTGTAGGCCAGTGGTTCACTCAGGTAGCCTACTGTCTGTAGGCCAGTGGTTCCACTCAGGTAGCCTACTGTCTGTAGGCCAGTGGTTCACTCAGGTAGCCTACTGTCTGTAGGCCAGTGGTTCACTCAGGTAGCCTACTGTCTGTAGGCCAGTGGTTCACTCAGGTAGCCTACTGTCTGTAGGCCAGTGGTTCACTCAGGTAGCCTACTGTCTGTAGGCCAGTGGTTCACTCAGGTAGCCTACTGTCTGTAGGCCAGTGGTTCACTCAGGTAGCCTACTGTCGGTAGGCCAGTGGTTCACTCAGGTAGCCTACTGTCTGTAGGCCAGTGGTTCACTCAGGTAGCCTACTGTCTGTAGGCCAGTGGTTCACTCAGGTAGCCTACTGTCTGTAGGCCAGTGGTTCCCTCAGGTAGCCTACTCTCTGTAGGCCAGTGGTTCACTCAGGTAGCCTACTCTCTGTAGGCCAGTGGTTCACTCAGGTAGCCTACTGTCTGTAGGCCAGTGGTTCTCAGGTAGCCTACTGTCTGTAGGCCAGTGGTTCACTCAGGTAGCCTACTGTCTGTAGGCCAGTGGTTCACTCAGGTAGCCTACTGTCTGTAGGCCAGTGGTTCAGGTAGCCTACTGTCGGTAGGCCAGTGGTTCACTCAGGTAGCCTACTGTCTGTAGGCCAGTGGTTCAGGTAGCCTACTGTCTGTAGGCCAGTGGTTCACTCAGGTAGCCTACTGTCTGTAGGCCAGTGGTTCACTCAGGTAGCCTACTGTCTGTAGGCCAGTGGTTCACTCAGGTAGCCTACTGTCTGTAGGCCAGTGGTTCACTCAGGTAGCCTACTGTCTGTAGGCCAGTGGTTCCCAAACTTGTTCATGTCAAGGACCCCCAAATTTACATTTATTAGCCCACGGGCCCCCATTTGAAAAATATATGTCAAGGACCCCCAAATTGACATTTATTAGCCCACGGGCCCCCATTTGAAAAATATATGTCAAGGACCCCCAAATTGACATTTATTAGCCCACGGGCCCCCATTTGAAAAATATATGTCAAGGACCCCCAAATTGACATTTATTAGCCCACGGGCCCCCATTTGAAAAATATATGCCAAGGACCCCCATTAGAGAAGAATTGTATGGCTGTAGCAGTGATTCTCAACCATTTTAATTTCAAGGACCCCCAGTTTGACCTGCATTAGTCTACGCAACGGGCCCCCATTTCACGCCCGGCCATGCACCACCGGAACCCTCCGGGGGGACCGGTGCCTCGCGCACCGGGGGTCCCCGGACCCCGAGTACCCACACTTAATGGCATTTCTATCTCTGGGACCCCAATTTATATTGTAAAATCAATGTTAATTTAACTCAGTGTACAAATGGAACCAAATGGACCCGTTAAGAGTTACAGACCTATAAGGGTAGATTTTGGTTACTTACTATCATTTAGCTGGGGACCCCCTGGAACCCTCTCAAGGACCCCTAGGGGTCCCCGGACCCCACTTTGGGAACCACTGGCTGTAGCCTGTAGCCTAGTAGCCTACTTGAGTTAACTTTTGGAACAACTTATGAAACAACCATGCCTGACGAAGGCCTGAACTCTGAACCAACGAAACGTTGCTCAATAAATCTAACTCAAGTGAAGGCACAAACAAGGGACTAAATTAATTTCGCTCCTATGCCACCAAAATGTGGAACGCCCTACCAACAGTCATTAAGACATCACCCTGGGCAAGACCTACGCTGAAAAGACTATCAGCGTAAGTTGCGGGATTTTAGCGGAAGTATTGCCCAAGGAAATGACGTTGATGCTTTACAAATCAGTTTACATTCTCCGCAAATGAAACAAGTGTTGTGATTGGTCGGGAAAATATCGTATCCGGGGGAAATACATCTGACTGATGTTCCGGAGGATACGTCCGCCGATAGCTTCTCTGCCTTACGTTGTGACCAGGCTCTTCTTTTCGCAGAAAAGTAAGCCTGGGACCGAGGCTATTAAGACCTTGACTGCAAACTGTTAATAAATCAATCAATCAATCAAAAAAAGCAGTGTGCAGGGATTATTCTTCCTCTACTTCTCAGTTCCAGTTATCCGTCCATTGTAGGTGTGCAGAAGGACTTTTTTCTTATAACTTTTGAAACTAAAAATAAATAAATAAAAATACTTGAGTGTTTCCATTAATTTTGACTTGATTGATTGAAGTATTTATTCACAGTAACTATGCAGAATGGGACTGGGTACACTGCGGTACAAACGAAAGCACGACTCAATACATAAACCTGTTACTGTGTTTTTGATTGATTGATTTATTAACAGTTTGCAGAATTACAGTACATTTCAAGCACAAACTCAATACAAAGACTGTTAACTGTGAGTGGACGACCCAATTAAGCATTACACTTGTTTACAAGAGGGTCCACCATGTTCAATTCATCAAAACATTTAGAGACGTACAAATAGACACTTCTAGTCAAAGAACAGAACAGGAATTCATCATAAATTACTTACTGTGTTGTCCAACACCACATTATTAAATCATTACACTTTACAATATTTTCCACCATTTTCAATTCATCAGAACCATCATTCTAACAGCATGCATTTTAAGATGCAACTATTTTACGTTTCATTGTTTTGTGTCTTATTGCAGAGAACCCCCGTTGGCTGTGAGAGGAACTGGACTTTATTTTATTCAACTTCAGGGTGCTGCACTTTGACGACGGTCCCTAAACTGCCCGTCGGTTTCAAGGCCCCCCCCCCGCTGCCCTTCAAAAGCTAGAAACACAAACTTAATACAAAGTACAAACAATGAACAAACCACCCGGATACTCTCGGTTGTCTGTATATTATATAGTGACACGTCTGGTGAAATTTGAATTTAATTCGCTTCAGAATCATATGAATAAAGAATTAAAAATAACTATGTCTGTTTTTTTACAGTCTCAAATTGAGAATTGAGTATAAAACAACAGGCAAGACAAAATGCCATGTCTTTAAAACAATGAATTCCATAATTTCGTACAGTTTAAAATATTAACCCAGCCGTAAACAGATGGTTGTACTATGGACTAACTAACCGAAGAAAACCCACATCCTGCATTGTGGCTTTAAGAACGGGGCTTCCTTGAAACCGTCAAGGTCCATGTTTGTATCGTGAAATTGATGAAGTTGTTGAACTTAAGCCCATATAGAAACAAAAAAAGTAATCGATTTGGTATTAGTTCTTTTTAGCCGTTGTTTTTTTGTATTGTTTTTACGCTATTAATTAAACTCGCTCCGACATGTTCTTCTGCTCCGGGTAAGCTTTTGGACTCGGTTTTTATAGAATAATGTTGGGCTTTTACGCGCAGTAGTATGCGCGTATGTAGACAGGGAGTGGCAAAAAATATAAATATTTTTTTCCCCTTTTTGGCCATAACTCCCAGAATCTATTCAGCAACGGGGGGCTACTGTTATTAAGGATAGCGGATCTCTTCATGGACCATTCGTCGTCAATAATCACGCAAGTTACTCGGGATGAGGACGAAAACAACGCGGCGACTCGTCGAGAGGAAGGTGGTGAGTTTTTGGGAGAGAGAAAGTAGTGTGTGTTGTTTTTAAGTCTTTTAGAAGTGTCCGTGTTGCGCATGACACGCTGTTGTTACAAAGTGGCAACAAGACGCGCTGCTTTCTTGGGTTTGCAACTAAGTATAACATTGTGTCACCGACATCAAAGCGTTTGACGACATTGATTGGATACATGTTGATTTGCAATGCAACTTTTCCGCTGAGTGGAATCAACTTCTGAAGTTTGCTGTATAACTTGCAGCAGCCCCGGGGCGGTGTGGTGTAGAGTAGTAGTAGTTCTGTCTGTAGGCCTTTATCCACGGCGGGGAGCCGCCTTTTAATGCGTCATTTTTAATCCCTATAGTATAGTGTCGCCTGCCGAAAAGATCTGTAAAGTGAGCTTGTAGATCGGTTTAGTAGGATCAGCCCCTGTTCCACAAGAGACTAGAAAATTAAGAGAGACATTTGAAACTGAACTTTTAAGTAAAGTAACCCTGCACTTTATGTAGACCCCAGACGTGATTATGTAAACACTAGCTTGACGAACCTTTTAGAATGAAGCATGATAGAGTAGCCTATACAATACAGGCCATCAAGTAAACTTGTATATTATGCAGGGGTGACCACTGACCGGGGCCCGAGTTGTTGGCTATTATGTTTTGACAGTTGGTATGTCAAAAGCTACTATGTATGTAGCTAGGCCTATAAATTATGTTTTGACAGTTTAATAGTCATGTTTTGGACGTTTAGCTATTATCTTACACAAATCCTATTGTTATTGTTTTAATATCATGTTAATATGGTCTTAATCCAATCAATTGACATATGAAGGACTCCAATATGCTTTCTTGGGTTATAAATCCTCTTAGCAGACCTTGTATTGGACTGTACTTTCCTGTGCCCCCCCCCCCCCCCCCCCTGCAAACTGTTAGTAAAGTAGAACTAATCAATCAATCTATTAAAAAAACGAACTAAACCATGCTGTTATGTAATCAGACTGTTAAAGTCTAAAGCAGCTCCACAATGAACGTAGCTGTGTTGTGTAGTCTGCCCATAGTTCTGGTCGGACCAGAGCTAGCCTGCCCATATAGAACTGTTGTTTGAGTTTTTTCTACACCAACAGAACACCACAGTCTAGACATTGTTTTTAATCAACTATCTGTGAACAGCAAAACATTCACTCTAATTTTATTCCATTTATGGACATTGCCCTTGATGTCACAACTAGTCCTATAGGCTATAACGACATCCATCTTAGCAGATGCTCTTTACATACCAGTACATTCTAAATCAGATTTCAGATAGCACTATATAAGATAAGTAACTATAATTGAGATTGAAGTTTTATATTGTAATCAGCAAAATAATTCAGTGTCTTTAATGGCACCGGTCTTTTAATCCATTTAGGCCTGAATTTAAAAAATGTCTTCTAAATCCTGACAGTTTTCTGAAATACCTCATGTCTCTGTATCAGTGGTGGCCAGTGGGTGCTCAATATTTCATGTCAAGGACCCCAAAAAGTTTATCTGTGTTTGGCCACCGACTCCCCCATCTGAAAATATGTTGCTCTGGGAACGCCCCCAGAAGCAAAGATGTGAGTTAAAAACTTGCTCTGTAACAATGTATATTCAAAGATTTCAGGCACATTTTCACGATTTTCCAAAAAATAGCAGACCTACAAGTTCATAGCGCGGCACCGAGTGCCGCGCTATGAGCTTGTAGATCTGCTATTTTTCAATAGCTAAAGCATAACATAATGCTAACACCAAAAGGGGTTCCCGCCCAAAATGCATAATGCTGAAACGCTAAATAAACAAACATAAAACCATTCCTCCTGCTGTCTAAAGGAGAGACAGAAAATGTTCATTTTGTCAAATATTGATTAGACTGTGATACCAAAATATAAATAAACTCTACTCTTCTCCTGCTCTAGCAGGGTTTATGTAGCAAGATTGTGGTGGGATTTATGTGGGGATGAAGACTCCCTAGTGACTCCCCAGTGCCTCCCCAGTGCCTCTGTCTGCCCAGTGTCCCCCCAGTGTCTCCACAGTGCCTCTGTCTGTCTGCCCAGGGCCTCCCCAGGGCCTCCCTAGTGACTCCCCAGTGCCTCCCCAGTGCCTCTGTCTGCCCAGTGTCCCCCCAGTGTCTCCACAGTGCCTCTGTCTGTCTGCCCAGGGCCTCCCCAGGGCCTCCCTAGTGACTCCCCAGTGCCTCCCCAGTGCCTCTGTCTGCCCAGTGTCCCCCCAGTGTCTCCACAGTGCCTCTGTCTGTCTGCCCAGGGCCTCCCCAGGGCCTCCCTAGTGACTCCCCAGTGCCTCCCCAGTGCCTCTGTCTGCCCAGTGTCCCCCCAGTGTCTCCACAGTGCCTCTGTCTGTCTGCCCAGGGCCTCCCCAGGGCCTCCCTAGTGACTCCCCAGTGCCTCCCCAGTGCCTCTGTCTGCCCAGTGTCCCCCCAGTGTCTCCACAGTGCCTCTGTCTGTCTGCCCAGGGCCTCCCCAGGGCCTCCCTAGTGACTCCCCAGTGCCTCCCCAGTGCCTCTGTCTGCCCAGTGTCCCCCCAGTGTCTCCACAGTGCCTCTGTCTGTCTGCCCAGGGCCTCCCCAGGGCCTCCCTAGTGACTCCCCAGTGCCTCCCCAGTGCCTCTGTCTGCCCAGTGTCCCCCCAGTGTCTCCACAGTGCCTCTGTCTGTCTGCCCAGGGCCTCCCCAGGGCCTCCCTAGTGACTCCCCAGTGCCTCCCCAGTGCCTCTGTCTGCCCAGTGTCCCCCCAGTGTCTCCACAGTGCCTCTGTCTGTCTGCCCAGGGCCTCCCCAGGGCCTCCCTAGTGACTCCCCAGTGCCTCCCCAGTGCCTCTGTCTGCCCAGTGTCCCCCCAGTGTCTCCACAGTGCCTCTGTCTGTCTGCCCAGGGCCTCCCCAGGGCCTCCCTAGTGACTCCCCAGTGCCTCCCCAGTGCCTCTGTCTGCCCAGTGTCCCCCCAGTGTCTCCACAGTGCCTCTGTCTGTCTGCCCAGGGCCTCCCCAGGGCCTCCCTAGTGACTCCCCAGTGCCTCCCCAGTGCCTCTGTCTGCCCAGTGTCCCCCCAGTGTCTCCACAGTGCCTCTGTCTGTCTGCCCAGGGCCTCCCCAGGGCCTCCCTAGTGACTCCCCAGTGCCTCCCCAGTGCCTCTGTCTGCCCAGTGTCCCCCCAGTGTCTCCACAGTGCCTCTGTCTGTCTGCCCAGGGCCTCCCCAGGGCCTCCCTAGTGACTCCCCAGTGCCTCCCCAGTGCCTCTGTCTGCCCAGTGTCCCCCCAGTGTCTCCACAGTGCCTCTGTCTGTCTGCCCAGGGCCTCCCCAGGGCCTCCCTAGTGACTCCCCAGTGCCTCCCCAGTGCCTCTGTCTGCCCAGTGTCCCCCCAGTGTCTCCACAGTGCCTCCCCAATGTCTGCCCAGGGCCTCCCCAGGGCCTCCCTAGTGACTCCCCCAGTGCCTCTGTCAGAGTTGCCATGTTGAAAGTCGTTAAAAGCATAGTGTGTGTAACAGTGATGCCAATAGGGTACATTTTGCATCCCAAAACGCAGATTATTGTCTCCACCAGGCCGAAGGGGGGGGGGGGGGGGGGGGGTGTGTGTGTGTGTGTGTGTGTGTGTGTGTGTGTGTGTGTGTGTGTGTGTGTGTGTGTGTGTGTGTGTGTGTGTGTGTGTGTGTGTGTGTGTGTGTGTGTGTGTGTGTGTGTGTGTGTGTGTGTGTTCTGTGCGTTCTGTGCGCGCAGAAACACATAAAGCACTGAACGACCATAACGTGTCTGTAACTCTGAGAGGGTTCAAATGGAACCATTTGGTTCCATTTGTACGCTCTCGTTCGTCATCATAGTTAAGGGGGATCCCTGCAAATAAAACATGTGAGAACCACTAGTACTAGTGCACTCATAATGTGTGGTAAATCAGTGTCATACTTATTCTGAGTAAAACCTGTAGACTTGACAATAATTGGGTCTTATCCCATTTTGGGCGGGAACCCCTTTTGGTGTTAGCATTATGTTATGCTTTAGCTATTGAAAAATAGCAGATCTACAAGTGGCGCGCTATGAACTTGTAGGTCTGCTATTTTTGAAAAATTGTGAAATATATGTTGTTACAGAGTGAACATTTTAACTCAAATCTTTGCTTCTGGGGAGGTCCCTGGAACAACATATTTTCAGATGTTTGGTGGATGCATATTACATATAGTTTTTGGGGTCCTTGACATGAAATATTGAGCACCACTGATACATAAGGTATTTCAGAAAACTGTCAGGATTTAAAAGACATTTTTTAAAGTTCGACGTCAGGCCTAAATGGCTTAAAGAGTACCTGCAGCCAGGTATACTAGCATCTGTCATGTTCTTCTTGTCTGAGCTTGCAGTTTTTCAGTTTTTCAGTTATTCAGTTATTCAGTTATTCAGTGATTCCACACAGTAAAATATCTCCAGTGCTCATTTAAGTCAGATGGTTTCGCTACTTGTACCTGTTATGACTTGAGTGACAAGTAAACCCTTCTTGATTCTTGATTCATTCTACTCTGAGAATGAGAATTGAGAATGGACCTGGGTCTATGTGTCAATGGTCCATTTTTAGTGTGATTAACCCATTTTGGGCGGGAACCCCATTTGGTGTTTTAAGCATTATGTTATGCTTTAGCTATTGAAAAATAGCAGATCTACAAGCTCATGGCGCGCTACAAGCTTGTAGGTCTGCTATTTTTGAAAAGTCGTGAAAATGTAGGATTTTGAAGCCTTTTTTTTTAATGGACCTCAGTGTTAACACAGTATTGTATTGTTGCACAGACAGGTGTCATCAAAGCCATTTACTGTAAAGCCTTTTATTCACACTCAGAATTACAGACCTGTTCTGGTCATTCAGGGCTTTGTGTGTGTTTCACTTTCTGGTAGCATTATAGAGCGTCGCAGTCCCGCCTCCTACCCTGGACCAGGAAATGAAACCCAATGCATTATTCTCATAGACATTTCTTAAAGTATTTATTTAAAGACGGTTACGCCGCGGACAAAGCCAACTCGAGTCGTGACAACTCATGACAACACAAACAATATTTTGGACCAAACAAATAATTACAAAGAAGAAAAACAACAAAAAAGGTGTTGTAACCTGCCGTTTTTTTCTTCTTTCTAATTATTTGTTTGGTCCAAAATATTGTTTGTTGTCATGAGTTGTCACGACTCGAGTTGGCTTTGTCCGCGGCGTAACCGTCTTTAAATAAATACTTAATAAGAAATGTCTATGAGAATAATGCATTGGGTTTCATTTCCTGGTCCAGGGTAGGAGGCGGGACTGCGACGCTCTATTGTCCACTCATTTTGTATGTCCGTGAATGTCAATGACGGTTGATAAGAATAGAGTTCCCCCCCCCCCCCCTCCCGGTCCAAAAACATGAACTCTTCACTGACTGTACATACACTGTTATTTCTTTTTCTTACTGCTTTTTATATTTGGTACCTACTTGGTGCTACTACTAACACATTATGATTACTTTTGTACTGCTTTGGAGTGATGCCAACAGATCAATTTTGTTGTACATGTGTGTAAACAGTGTTCAATGACAAAATAAAATCCATCCATCCATCCATCCATCCAGTTGAATGCCCTCACAATGTCTACAATATAGACATTTTATATAGAATACAATTTAAGACGTTCTAAACGGCTATTGCCATTTTTATTACGCACTCTGTGCCGCGCTATGAGCTTGTAGATAGCTAAAGTATAACATAATGCTTAAAACATCAAAAGGGGTCCCCAGCCGCCCAGAATGGGTTAAAGGTTTTCTTCATTTCCTGAATAATGTATATTTTTTAATTTCCTGGAAAAATGAGTTGGGTGGTTTCTTCCCCAACAGCTGCTAGAGATACGATCCTGAACAGTATTGACTTCAGAGCCACTGGAATGTTGGCGCTGTTTGATTTGAACAGGGTAAATATTGCTTATCGTCACTGTGGCGCAATAGTACAGTCATGCAATGGAGTCAGCAGACCACAAAATGTTGACAAACAGACAGAGAGGCCGGCCTGCGCAAATCTATAACTACAGTATGCACAAACCCTGCATGCGTGACGCAATATGTGTGGTTGCCACGTTACTTGGATTAACCTATTTTGGGGCGGGAACCCCTTTTGGTGTTTTTTTTTAAGCATTATGTTATGCTTTAGCTTTTGAAAAATAGCAGATCTACAAGCTCATAGCGCGGCAGCGAGTGGCGCGCTACGAGCTTGTAGGTCTGTTATTTTTGAAAAATAGTGAAAATGTGGCACAAATCTTTGAATATATATATATTCTTTCAGAGCAAACGTTTTAAACTCAAATCTTTGCTTCTGAGGGGTTCCTAGAACAACATATTTTCAGACACATTTTTGGGGTCCTTGACATGAAATATTGAGCACCACTGAAACGGAAACATAGGTATTTCAGAAAACTGTCAGGATTTTAGAAGACAATGTTTTTAAATTTCGACGTCAGGCCTAATTGGGTTAAGCCTGCTTGTGACCAAAGTTGCAGGTCTGAATCCCTTACACTGACTGGGACACGCTAATTGCCTTTGTCACTCACTATAAGGTCCCTATTATAGGACGGACTGGCTGCCAAATCCGGCCTAAATCACATCTGTGCCATATCCAGATTGAAATCTCATCTACACAAACAAGTCACATGTGATTCGATTTTTACGAATGCGACTTGAGCCGCCGCGTTCAGAGGCGGTTTTAAATCTGATTAAAATCCGATTTCAGGAGATCCGTCTCAGTCTGAGCAGCAGTAACCTAATCTAAACCACCCAAGTCGCATCAAACATTCCAAGACGTCACTTGCAGCTGCCGTCTGTCTGCGGTAACCAAAGCAGATACACTATGTCGACACAGGGCAGATATGTCGATGCAGGGCAGATATGTCGACGCAGGGCAGATATGTCGACGCAGGGCAGATATGTCGACACAGGGCAGATATGTCGATGCAGGGCAGATATGTCGATGCAGGGCAGATATGTCGATGCAGGGCAGATATGTCGACGCAGGGCAGATATGTCGACGCAGGGCAGATATGTCGACGCAGGGCAGCTCTGGGTTGACGTTGTTAAAAATCAGTCTGAAACACACAGATCTGTGACAGATCCCATCTGGTCACTTTGCAAATGCAGTGTGAAGAACAGTCCTGCCAAAAGATCAAAAGGATTTGAGAAATAAATCAGTTTTAGCTGGATTTGACTGCAGTCCTAGTCCCAAACTGCATGGGCCCAATTCGTCACCAAGTGTCTTTGAGCAAGGCACATAAAAACTGTTCCAGGGTGTCTGCTATTTCCTCTAGTTTTGTAATAGGCTGACCCCCAGAGTTAACAGACCTGGGTCCATTTGGTTCCTGACCTGTCAATTATTTAGCAGGTGACCCTTTCTAGCAGCGTCATACAAAGCGTCATATTTGAAAACAAAGTTAACCAATTAAAGGGGCATTCCACTCATTTTCAACGTTTTACTATGTCATTAATATACCTTAGAGCTGTTGTGTGGAAATAATAAAAAAAGTCCCCCCATTCTGTGTTTACTAGAACTAGAGGTCTGAAAAAAATCATTAACATGGTGAAACACATCAAGATGTGTTTCCCCATGTCAATGACTTTTTTCATAATTACAGTTCTAGGAAACATAGAATGGGGGGACTTTTTTATTATTTCCACACAACAGCTCTAAGGTATATTAATGACATAGTAAAATGTTGAAAATGGGTGGTTTTCCCCTTTAAGGAACAACTGTGTACTTTAATCTGTAGTGTACTGTACAGATTACACTACAGATTGAATCTGTAGTGTACTCACTGTACTGTACAGATTGGTGTCCTGTAAAGGGAAATACTCTAAGTTAAGAAATACTAAGTTAAGTAAAAGTACCTCAAAATTGTACTTATCCCATTTAGACCTGAGGATGATTCTACAAATGTCTTCTATATCCTGACGGTTTTCTGAAAAAACTCATGTTTCTGTATCGGTGGTTCTCAAACATTAAAATATGTAAATGGCCGCCGACCCCCGTCTGAAAATATGCAGTTCCAGTGACCTACCAGAAGCAAAGATTTCAGTTAAAACATGTTCGCTCTGAAATAATATACATATATTCAAAGATTTGCGCCACATTTTCACGATTTTTCCAAAAATAGCCGATCTACAAGCTCGTAGCGCGGCACTCGGTTCCGTGCTATGAGCTTGTAGATCTGCTATCTTTCAACAGCTTAAAGCATAACATAATGCTTAACCCATTCTGGGGCGGGAACCGCTTTTGATGTTTTAAGCAGATTACTTTTGTAAATCTTCTTGGTGACTTTACACCACACCGTTCTACACGGTCCTGAGGGACTAAAACTAAGACAAACCTCACGCTTCTTATTTCCTAAACATCAGAATGAAAGCCGTGAGACCATGACCATAGCCTCGTATTTCCGAGGGAATGGTTTTGCAAAACGAGGATGTAATAATAATGAAGCCGGTAATAACAGCCACCACCAGAACATACAGAACACTGTTCACAAAACAATAACATCCCATTAGGTCAGTCACACATTTTAGATCAGATCAAAGGTAAAAAACACAACATACTCACGTGCACGGCGTGCACGTGAGTATGTTGTGTGTGTGTGCACTGCACGCACACAACACACGCACACAATAGCCTTGCAGATGTTGTTGTTGTTGATCACATCCTTGAACCCACCTGTGGATTATACCAGGGACAAGTAAGTAGTAAGTAAGTAGTAAGTAAATTGTATTTGTAAAGAACCTTTCAAGACAAAGTCACAAGGTGCTGAACAGAACACAGTTCTGAAAAAGACAATAAAGAATTTAACGAAACCAATAAACAAGGCAAAATCTCAAAACATAGGCATTTAAAATAGAGGCAGAATCACAAAACATAGGTATGTAAAAATACCTATGTTTCGTCCTCATGGGTCTTTGCGGATTATACCAGAGTCCACCAGTCCGGTCTCGAGTCCACATTTTTATTTACTGGGTCTCGTCTCGGTCTTACTCTGACTTGGACTTGACTCCGTCTCGGATCAAGGGACTCGAGTCGGGACTCTTTCCCCTCACTGAGTCCACTCGAGTCACTACAATGCAATGAAATACATGTATTCTACCCATTCACATTAACATAAGAGAGCTGTCTGGCGCTCATAGACTGATATCTTGTTAAGTACGGAGTGTACCTGCTCTGCTTGGTCAAAAGAAAGCAGAATAAATAAACAAATGGTAATAATAATGTGGGCGGCGGTGGCTCAGGGGTAGAGTGGCCGGATGTCAACCGCAAGGTTACCAGTTTGAACCCAGCCTCCCCCAGAGTTAGTGTCGAAGTGTCCTTGAGCAAGACACTGAACCCCTAATTGCTCCTGATGTGCAGGTTGGTGACTTGCATGGTTTCTGCCGCCATCGGTGTGTGAATGTGTGTGTGAATGTAATGCACAATCTATGTAAAGCACCTTGGATAAAGGCGCTATATAAATGCACCATTTACCATTACAGTACACAATCCCCCATTCACTGGGGCCAAGATGGCAAAGAGCAACCCATGTTGTTATTATAATACAAAAAAAAAAATCTGGTCTCAGTACTCGACTACAACACGACCACTTACTGTATAATTCAACTCCAGAGCTTCCTTTGCCTTTCTAGTACATAGTTTGGCCAGAAGGGGGCACTACTGTCAAGGTAACCATGCACAAGCCAATTCCAGCAATGCCCTTGGATCACTTCCTATTGGCCAAGGGTCATCATGGGCCCAAGAAGACATGCCTGCATTCCAGACTTGAGGAGCCAGAGAGACTGAGAAGGAAAGGGAGGGGAGGCTAGTGTTTGGATCTTCTTTTATTTCACTGAAGGGCTCCAAGCAAAATGGAGGGCATTAACAGAATCAGAAACTTCATTACTACCCTGCAATGTTTCAAAGCTTGAGCACGGGAAGACGTTTGAGCAACAGATGTCGCTCAAACTTCCAGATTTTGGGCGGGAACCCCTTTTGGTGTTAGCATTATGTTATGCTTTAGCTATTGAAAAATAGTAGATCTACAAGCTCATAGCGCGCCACCGAGTGGCGCGCTATGAGCTTGTAGGTCTGCTATTTTTGAAAAATCGAAGAACCACTGAAATAGAAACATAGCTTTTTCAGAAAACTGTCAGGATGTAGAAGACATTTATAGAATCTGATCTCAGGTCAAAATGGGTTAAATTGATCTGCTTCCTCAGCTAATATTCATGTCACCGTGATGACGTCACGAACATCTGATTTGCACAAGCTTTCAGTAAAAAAAAAAGAGGGGAAAAGGAATCCACTCCTTTTTAACTGCATTAAAACAACAATAATTAAGATGATTATGACAATTATGGGCAGGGAAACATGCAAAAACACATTCCTTTTTATAGGTTATACAATTACTATAATTATTTTCAGGCTCTACGATTTGGTAATTACAATAGTTAATATTTCGATTATCTTTCGATGAATTATTCAATATTCAATATGTCTCCCCCACACGCACGCATGTGCACACACACCAGTGGTGGAAAGTAACTAAGTACTTTTACTTGAGTACAGTACTTAAGTACAACTTTGAGGTATTTGTACTTTACTTGAGTATTTCCAATTTCCAGTACTTTTACTTCTACTCCACTACATCTCGGAGTGAAAATTTGTACTTTTACTCCACTACAATTATTTGAAAACTTTAGTTACTAGTTACTTTGGAGATTTAAATTTTGATTAAAAAACATACATTAACCACTTCAACCCTATACATTTCGGCCATTTGAAAATAGCCGATCTACAAGCTCACTGAGAGCTCATTGAGAGCTTGTAGATCGGCTATTTTCAATAGATTCTCTACACATTTTGAACTTGTGAAATGGGACATTTTGCACTATGAATACTTAAGTACATTTTGATGCTGATACTTTTGTACTTTTACTCAAGTACATTTTCAATTCCGTACTTGTAACGAAGTAGTTCTAAATTGCAGTATTGGTACTTTTACTTAAGTAAAACAATTGAGTACTTTTCCCACCACACATGCACAAAACATTTGGATTCTTATCAATAATGATCAAAATGTTTGAATCAGGGTGTTGAAGACCCGTATCAATCTCCAACACTATGAACCTGTCACTCAACTCGCCCTGGAGGGCGAGAAGCATTTTGTTAGATTGTAACTGCGTATCCAGTGTCAAAGTGGCAGAAAGTGGGCGGTGGGAAGGCCTCATTCTTTCTCCTGTCTGGATAGGAATAGAAGCAGCCTGCAAGCAAAGGGCCATGCATGCATAGACCCCGGAGAGAGGTCATGCCTCTGTCCCGTCAGCCCTGGCCTGTCCCGTCAGCCTCTGTCCCGTCAGCCTCTGTCCCGTCAGCCTCTGTCCCGTCAGCCCCTCTGTCCCGTCAGCCTCTGTCCCGTCAGCCTCTGTCCCGTCAGCCTCTGTCCTGTCAGCCTCTGTCCCGTCAGCCTCTGTCCCGTCAGCCTCTGTCCCGTCAGCCTCTGTCCCGTCAGCCCCTGTCCCGTCAGCCTCTGTCCCGTCAGCCTCTGTCCCGTCAGCCCCTCTGTCCCGTCAGCCTCTGTCCCGTCAGCCTCTGTCCTGTCAGCCTCTGTCCTGTCAGCCTCTGTCCCGTCAGCCTCTGTCCCGTCAGCCTCTGTCCCGTCAGCCTCTGTCCCGTCAGCCTCTGTCCCGTCAGCCCCTGTCCCGTCAGCCCCTGTCCCGTCAGCCTCTGTCCCGTCAGCCTCTGTCCCGTCAGCCCTGGCCTGTCAGCCTCTGTCCCGTCAGCCTCTGTCCCGTCAGCCTCTGTCCCGTCAGCCTCTGTCCCGTCAGCCTCTGTCCCGTCAGCTCTGTCCCGTCAGCCTCTGTCCCGTCAGCCTCTGTCCCGTCAGCCCTCTGTCCCGTCAGCCTCTGTCCCGTCAGCCTCTGTCCCGTCAGCCTCTGTCCCGTCAGCCCTGGCCTGTCAGCCTCTGTCCCGTCAGCCTCTGTCCCGTCAGCCTCTGTCCCGTCAGCCTCTGTCCCGTCAGCCCCTGTCCCATCAGCCCCTGTCCCGTCAGCCTCTGTCCCGTCAGCCTCTGTCCCGTCAGCCTCTGTCCCGTCAGCCCTGGCCTGTCAGCCTCTGTCCCGTCAGCCTCTGTCCCGTCAGCCTCTGTCCCGTCAGCCTCTGTCCCGTCAGCCCCTGTCCCGTCAGCCTCTGTCCCGTCAGCCTCTGTCCCGTCAGCCTCTGTCCCGTCAGCCTCTGTCCCGTCAGCCCCTGTCCCGTCAGCCTCTGTCCCGTCAGCCTCTGTCCCGTCAGCCTCTGTCCCGTCAGCCCCTGTCCCGTCAGCCTCTGTCCCGCCATCCCTCCGTTTAGGGTAAGCCTTAAACCATTTAGACCTGACGTCGAAATTATTATTTTTTAAATCATGACAAGTTTTCTGACAAACTGTTTCTAGTGGTGGTGCTAAACCTTTTTCATGTATTTGGCCGCCGACCCCTATCAAAATATAAAATATGTTGTTCCAGGGACTCCCCCAGAAGCGAAGATTTGAGTTAAAAAGCTCTGAAAGAAAACTATATATTCAAAGATTTGCACCACATTTTCAAGATTTTTCAAAAATAGCAGACCTGCTATTTTTCAATAGCTAAAGCATAACATAATGCTAACACCAAAAATGGTAAAATCACATTTTTAATTTTTTTTTAGAGTGGACAAGTTACGCTTTCTTTTGAGGTGTGATTCTCGCTATAAGAGAACATTTACTGTGGGCCTCAGACAAGGTCCTTCGTTCAATGCATCACCTTTAGCACAGGCGGAATAGCTCTGCTCAAAATGGCCAGCATTCAAATTGTTAACAGGCCCGAAAATTAACATCTTACCCCCCCCATGCCAAAGCGCCAGCGCTCGCCCAGCAGTCTGCTGTCACCCAGGCGGATGCATGCACGCTTCTCGCCCTCAGGCGTCTTACTGGTATTAGGCTAGCCCTATGTCTATGTGTACGTCTCTAAATGTTTTGATGAATTGAACAAGGTGGACCCTCTTGCAAACAAGTGTAATGCTTAATTGGGTCGTCCACTCAGTCTTTGTATTGAGTTTGTGCTTGAAATGTACTGTAATTCTGCAAACTGATAATTTTAATAAATATTTCAATCAATCAATGTTCTTGTCCAGAACCAGCACAAAATAAATCCGACCCCTTGTTGTCCTCATACTGTATCTGATGAAGACCCATAAGGGGTCGAAACGTTGTCATCATCCTTAAATACATTTCCTGTGGGAGCTACACAACGGTGTGCAGACTATTTCTTCTTCTAAACGTAACCCTAACCCTAACCTCGTTTAAAGAAAACAAGAACTGTGCTTAAAACCCATTTTGGGCGGGAACCCCTTTTGGTGTTTTTAAACATTATGTTATAATTTAGCTATTGAAAAATATCAGATCTACAAGCTCATAGGTCTGCTATTTTTGAAAAATCGTTAGAATGTGGCCTAAATGTTTGAATATATTCTTTCCGAGCGAAACGTTTTTAACTCAAATCTTTGCTTCTTCTGGGGAGTCACTGGAACTACATATTTTCAGATGGGGGTGTCGTCGTGCCGATTACACATTTGTGACTAAATTTGACTGAGGGACTGCCATTGGATTTTTTTTAATTTTCGTTTTTCATGTCGTATGAAAGCAGGGAATCATAGCTTCAAATTGACATATTGGTTGTTCAGTTTGACCCACCAGTTTTGGAGATATGGCTTATAGAGTAATGTCTTGCAGAAAACAGCGAGTTGAGAAAACAGGCTTGAAAGGTTCACTTCTGTGGTCTCTAACATTACACCTAGCTACATGTTTAAGCATTTATTTCATATTTACATGTCAATTTCAGCTCTGACACTTATTTCAGACAGGCTCTAGTATGTGAAGAGTCTGCCTGTGCTATAAACCCATTTTGAAAAAAAAAAAGTTTTCTGCTCTGGTGAAAAGCTGGAATTTGCGCGATGGCAGTCTCTCAGTCAAATCTGGTCACATTTTTGTGGGTTATTGACATGAAAATGTTTGAGGCACGACTGACATACAGAAACATGGGTTTTTCAGAAAACTGTCATGATTTAGAAGACATTTGTAGAATCTGTTGTCAGGTCAAAATGGGTTAAATACATTTCCTGTGGGAGCTACACAACAGTGTGCACACTATTTCTTCTTCTCCTAAACTTAACCCTAACCTTGTTTTTAAAAAAAAAACAAGAACTGTGCTTAAACCTCACCTAACCCCAGTAAAACCATGCCTGCCCGGGAGCCAATCGGACACGTGGTAAGGCGGGTCTACCCTAGAACGTTGGCGGGATTCATAATCACGCACTCCTGAAAGTGATATCCAGCTATGGCTGCTTTTAGACGGGCAGCAGGCTGACTTTAGACGGGCAGCAGGCTGAAATGCACTGTGTGCTTTTAGACGGGCAGCAGGCTGAAACGCACTGTGTGCTTTTAGACGGGCAGCAGGCTGAAACGCACTGTGTGCTTTTAGACGGGCAGCAGGCTGAAACGCACTGTGTGCTTTTAGACGGGCAGCAGGGCTGAAACGCACTGTGTGCTTTTAGACGGGCAGCAGGCTGAAACGCACTGTGTGCTTTTAGACGGGCAGCAGGCTGAAACGCACTGTGTGCTTTTAGACGGGCAGCAGGCTGAAACGCACTGTGTGCTTTTAGACGGGCAGCAGGCTGAAACGCACTGTGTGCTTTTAGACGGGCAGCAGGGCTGAAACGCACCGTGTGCTTTTAGACGGGCAGCAGGCTGAAACGCACTGTGTGCTTTTAGACGGGCAGCAGGCTGAAACGCACTGTGTGCTTTTAGACGGGCAGCAGGCTGAAACGCACTGTGTGCTTTTAGACGGGCAGCAGGCTGAAACGCACTGTGTGCTTTTAGACGGGCAGCAGGGCTGAAACGCACCGTGTGCTTTTAGACGGGCAGCAGGCTGAAACGCACTGTGTGCTTTTAGACGGGCAGCAGGCTGAAACGCACTGTGTGCTTTTAGACGGGCAGCAGGCTGAAACGCACTGTGTGCTTTTAGACGGGCAGCAGGCTGAAATGCACTGTGTGCTTTTAGACGGGCAGCAGGTCTGAAATGCACTGTGTGCTTTTAGACGGGCAGCAGGCTGAAACGCACTGTGTGCTTTTAGACGGGCAGCAGGCTGAAATGCACTGTGTGCTTTTAGACGGGCAGCAGGCTGAAACGCACTGTGTGCTTTTAGACGGGCAGCAGGCTGAAACGCACTGTGTGCTTTTAGACGGGCAGCAGGCTGAAACGCACTGTGTGCTTTTAGACGGGCAGCAGGCTGAAACGCACTGTGTGCTTTTAGACGGGCAGCAGGTCTGAAATGCACTGTGTGCTTTTAGACGGGCAGCAGGCTGAAACGCACTGTGTGCTTTTAGACGGGCAGCAGGCTGAAACGCACTGTGTGCTTTTAGACGGGCAGCAGGCTGAAACGCACTGTGTGCTTTTAGACGGGCAGCAGGTCTGAAATGCACTGTGTGCTTTTAGACGGGCAGCAGGCTGAAACGCACTGTGTGCTTTTAGACGGGCAGCAGGCTGAAACGCACTGTGTGCTTTTAGACGGGCAGCAGGCTGAAACGCACCGTGTGCTTTTAGACGGGCAGCAGGCTGAAACGCACTGTGTGCTTTTAGACGGGCAGCAGGCTGAAACGCACTGTGTGCTTTTAGACGGGCAGCAGGTCTGAAATGCACTGTGTGCTTTTAGACGGGCAGCAGGCTGAAACGCACTGTGTGCTTTTAGACGGGCAGCAGGCTGAAACGCACTGTGTGCTTTTAGACGGGCAGCAGGCTGAAACGCACTGTGTGCTTTTAGACGGGCAGCAGGTCTGAAACGCACTGTGTGCTTTTAGACGGGCAGCAGGCTGAAACGCACTGTGTGCCTTTTAGACGGGCAGCAGGCTGAAACGCACTGTGTGCTTTTAGACGGGCAGCAGGCTGAAACGCACTGTGTGCTTTTAGACGGGCAGCAGGCTGAAACGCACTGTGTGCTTTTAGACGGGCAGCAGGTCTGAAATGCACTGTGTGCTTTTAGACGGGCAGCAGGCTGAAACGCACTGTGTGGCTGCTTTTAGACGGGCAGCAGGCTGAAACGCACTGTGTGCTTTTAGACGGGCAGCAGGCTGAAACGCACCGTGTGCTTTTAGACGGGCAGCAGGCTGAAACGCACTGTGTGCTTTTAGACGGGCAGCAGGCTGAAACGCACCGTGTGCTTTTAGACGGGCAGCAGGCTGAAACGCACCGTGTGCTTTTAGACGGGCAGCAGGCTGAAACGCACTGTGTGCTTTTAGACGGGCAGCAGGCTGAAACGCACTGTGTGCTTTTAGACGGGCAGCAGGCTGAAACGCACCGTGTGCATCTGGTGAGCAGTTAATTTGTCACGTTGTCTCCGAAAATGTGTCACCTCACTGTCACGATCTTTACTTACTCTTTAATCCATTGAGACCTGGAACGCATCCATGTCACGTTAGCGTTAGCGTTTTAAACATTATGTTATAATTTAGCTATTGAAAAATAGCAGATCTACAAGCTCATAGCGCGCCACCGAGTGGCGCGCTATGAGCTTGTAGGTCTGCTATTTTTGAAAAATCGTTAAAATGTGCCTCAAATCTTTCCGAAAATTGTCATGATTTAGAAAACTTTTTTTTTTTAATTTCGACGTCAGGCCTGAATGGGTTAATTGGAAGAAGTGGTGTGAGACATTTTTCACCAAAGCCCCAAAACATGAAGAGGGGAGTTGGTCTTACAGTAAGGAAAATAACGTCGGGATTCCGTTGTGAGCTTGTAGATCAGCTATTTTTGTCATTGTAAAAAATAGTAGATAAAATGTTTGTCATTGAACAACATAAACAGGAAAATAACGTCTCACATCGGGATCCGTTGTGAGCTTGTAGATCAGCTATTTCTGTCATTGTAAAAAAATAGTAGATAAAATGTTTGTCATTGAACAACATAAACAGGAAAATAACGTCTCGCATCGGGATCCGTTGTGAGCTTGTAGATCAGCTATTTCTGTCATTGTAAAAAAATAGTAGGCCTAGATCAAATGTTTGTCATTTACCAAAAAAATGTGTATAGCCCGAAGTGGTTGAAAGTTCTTCTCACACCAACTGTCCTGTCTTTCCATTATCTGGGATATACAGTATGGCTAATTGGCATTTTGACCATGACTGTGACCTTGACATTTTTGTATCTTGTTTGGGCAGCATAATCTGCCCATCCTTTCTCAAGTTATTTTATTTACACGCACGCACGCACGCACGCACGCACGCACGCACGCACGCACGCACGCACGCACGCACGCACGCTGTCTGGTTTCTATATGGTTTCTATTGTAGTTCTATTGTACTGCAATGGCAGGCAACAAAACGACAGAATGTTTCATTCTTGATTTGATGAGACTTTTAATTGTCTAAATCAGGAGTAAATCATAATGTTGGTGTACAGTTTAACCACCATCCCTATTCTGGGGTGAACATTTGGCAAAAAGTGCAGCTCTACACAAAGCTCTCAACACGTCAGGGTTTAAGAAGTCATAGTTCTGGATATAGCATTGTCGACTCCCTGTTGATTTGAAATTGATACCATAACAACCAACCCTCCCCCTGATATTTATTTCATTTATGTCTTTTTAAAACAATCCATGCATTCCAGTAAAAACACAGACTGACAGAGGAATCATGTATTCAGTACACAGCTTAATATAAAGACTCCAGATAAATTAGCAGATTTACAAGTCTCATAGTCTCTTGAATAGTTTTCATTTAGTTTTAGTCACATTTTAGTCACCTGGAATGTTTTAGTGTTAGTCTAGTTTTAGTCGACTATATATCATAAGATTTTAGTCGACTAAATCTACAGGTGATTTAGTCGACTAAAATGTTTTTTGGCGGGCCTTGATGCCGTCGTAATGACTGTTTTTACACTTGCTGAAAATAGCCGATCTACAATCTCTTGTGAGCTTGCTATTTTCAGCATGCAACCGAGTGTAAAATGACTTATACTGGATCTCTTGTCCACTAGTCCCTTCCTAACATTTTAGTCTAGTTTTTATTTGTTGACGAAATTGTCCGTATATTTAGTCTTCGTAGCTTAGTTTTCATTTAGTTTCCATTTAGTTTTCGTCAGTGAAAAAAGGTAGTCGACGAACATTTTTTGTCAAAGCTTTAGTCGACGAAGTCAACACTGGTGCGACGCTTTGTGAGCCTGTAGATCAGCTATTTTCCGCGTGCGACACGTTGCACGACGAAGTACAAAGCAGGCGTCGCTGTGTTGTTGCTTTTTGACCTCTCTAATTTGGTCACACACTCATAGTACCAGGAGCCGGTGTCGTCTGGTCTGGGCACCCTGGATTGTGTTTATGTTGACATTTGCAGATGTAGACTTGATCCTCCCCCCCCCCCCTTCCCTTACCCGGGAGACACCAACTTAAAACATCTTTTTTTTTTAATATACTTGCTGACACTGACACTTCAGTGTTCATGTGCACGGGATCAACACGCGCTTATAGGCTAAAGCAAATCCCCTTCCTGTGTGGGTTGGAGAGGAGGTGAAAAATAGGTTTTGTTTGTGCCTCCGCTTATGGCCGCGTGTGTGTGTCTGTGTGTGTGTGTGTGTGTGTGTGTGTGTGAGTGTGTGTGTGCGCGCGCACGTGCACGGGCTATAAATATACCACAGGTCCCAATCCTTAACCGCTGTCAGCAGCTGCCGTGACGAGCTAATTTAAGCACTCTTGATGTGTAATATCAGAAGAGATGATGCGGCGGGCAGCGTGATGTTTTTGAACGCTGCCCACTGCCAGTACGTCTCACCTGCCCAGTTCCCTCAACACCAGTTTTCACACAAACCTTTCATGTAGGCAGGCCCGGTTCTTCCTACAGGCCGACGAAGCAACGGCTTCGAGCGCCATGGGGGAGGGGCGCCAAAAAAAGAAAGAACGTTTTTTTAACTTTTTTTTTTTTTTTTTTTTAACTCTGTCCCAACTCTGTCTGCACCGTGTCCCCCCAGTGCCCCCCCAGTGCCTCCCCAGTGCCTCCCCAGTGTCTCCCCAGTGCCAGTGTCCCGCCAGTGCCTCCACAGAGCCTCCCCAGTGTCCCCACAGTGCCTCCCCAATGGACCCCCAGTGCCTCCACAGTGTCCCCACTGTCCCCCCAGTGCCTCCACAGTGTCTCCTCAATTTTTGGGACAGAGTAAAAAAAAAAAGGGGGGGGGGGGGGGGGGGGGGGCCCGCAAAAATCCTGCTTGGGGCACCAGATTGCTCAGGACCGGCCCTGCATGTAGGGACCAAGACAAGTATGCTGGACAAGCATGCCCCGGTGATATTGACTACACTCCAGGGGGCCATCATCGTCCGCTTTTGACCCCAATTGAATGTAGCAGTCATCATGCAGTTCATTTTCCTGCTGTGCCATTTTTAGAGTGACTTATGACCTAAAAATGCTTGCTTAATAGTTTTGCATTCTTTTTTCCCCCCCGACGGTTTTATTCTACCTTATTTTTAGATTCGTTTTTTATTCCGTGTAGGACTGTAGGTTTTTTTATTCAGTGTAGGACTGAAGTTTTTTTTTTTTTAACCTAGTTTATGTTGTCCAAACTTGGCTGGGAAATTATTGTATTAGATTGGATTCTGTAAGCAAAGGAAATTGTTCTAATTAATGTTGTATTGATTATTTGTGGGTCAGCATTTCATTATAAGCCATCTCTTTTAACCCATTTAGGCCTGACCTCGAAATTTAAAAAAAAATCTTCTAAATCCTCCAGTTTTCTGAAATAAATATTTTCACAATTTTTCAAAAATAGCAGACCTACAAGCTCGTAGCGCGCCACTCGGTGGCGCGCTATGAGCTTGTAGATCTGCTATTTTTCAATAGCTAAATTATAACATAACACCAAAATGGGTTAACATTACTATAGTACGCTTTATTGTCGTAGAGTAAAAATATATATATATTTTTTATCAACAGAATCTACAGTTGTGTTCAGTATATTCAGACAACAGAACAGTCTCAATACAATAACACTATTTTCTCAACAAGGTATATAGATATTTCTTCTTGAATATTTCAGCAATTATGCCACATTTGCAGCACAAAAGCCGTGACAGGTCTGTGATGAGTGTCCCGCTGGTTGCCACAGGTCCAGTGCTGTGTGGGCCGCATGCTAAAGCGTCCACGCTGACAGCTCTGACCGGCCGTCCGGCCTCAGCTCATCTGTCAAGCTTGTTCTTCTGTCAAAGCTTTTTTCTCTCGCAAACAAACAACGTCACTCAGTCATCTTCTGTCGCCTGATTTTGTTCACCTACTCGGTGAATGTTGCCAAGGAAATGTTACGTTAATTGGATAGTTGATCTTGAGGTCTATATTAGCCACTTTAACTCTACACACTTGGCCGCGTGACGAATAGGGCACATTAGCTAATCTGCAAGCTCAAAACGTGTCATGATGTGAACATGTTGTGAGCTTGTAGATCTGCAATTTCTGAAAATAATTTTAAATACATATGCTTGCTTACAGTATAATGACATGCCCAAAATATAGGAATGCCGGGTTGAAAGAGGTAAAAAATTAAATTCTGGGCGATTCTTTTTTCCCCCCCTAGTTTATAATACATTATATTATTGGCAAACATTCAAGTGAAAGATGAGCCGGTGGGGTCAGTTGGGTGTGCTGGACGTCCTAAATGGGTCCAGCTGGGTCGGATACCTTGACCTGGATGGGAGCATGTTCCAGCATGTTGTGGTTCACTGGCTTCCCTGTTCACACATAACTGTTTGCGTAAAGGACACCAGCGTGAGTTTGTTTTTCAATATATAATTTCAAGACGGGTCTCCGAGGCAAATTGAAACACAACTTGCGAGTTTATTGCACACCCAAATGGCAGCGTAGAGTAGAACTAATATTAGAAACGGTGGCATATATTGGTTGGTACGTTTGTACTTATTGTATTTTATTAACCCATTTAGGCCTGACGTCGAAATAAATAAAAAAGTATTCTGAAAGAATATATATTCAAATATTTGTGCCACTTTTTCACGAATTTTCAAAAATAGCAGATCTACAAGCTCGTAGCGCGGCACTCGGTATAGTATAACATAATGCTTGGTTAAAACACCAAAACGGGTTCCTGTCCAGAATGGGTTAAGATAATATCGATTTCTGGGAACCCATCTGCAAAACAAAATGGAAAACGGCACCCTCTTCAACAGTCTGTCTCGAGTACGGGAACCCCTTTTGGTGTTTTAAGCATCATGTTATACTTTATTAGCTATTGGAAAAATAGCAGATCTACAAGCTCATAGCGTGGCACCGAGTGCTGCACTATGAGCTTGTAGGTCTGCTATTTTTGAAAAATCGTGAAAATGTTGTGCAAATATTTGAATATATAATATATATTATTTTAGAGCGAATGTTTTTAACTCAAATCTTTGATTCTGGGGGGTCCCTGGAACAACATATTTTCAGATGGGGGTCGGCGGCCAATTACAGATAATTCTTGGGGTCCTTGACATGAAAAAGATTGAGCACCACTGCCATAGAAACAGGGTTTTCGAGAGAAAAAAGCAGCAACTGCGGATAGGTACAGGTCATAGGTACAGGTCAGAGGTACAGGTCAGAGGTACAGGTCAGAGTAAAGAGCTAAACCCAGATGCATTTGAATAAATAAAATAAAATTGTTCTACTTTTTGAGTGGTGTAAACCACTCCTACAACTGGCTTTGTTAGTTTACGTGTCTGTCCGTACTCAAAAAAATCACACCCGTGTGAACTGAGTGGTGTAAGGTCTTATATAGCCTGTCTGACGTAATGAAATCATGTCTGACGTAATGAAATCACACCCGGGTGAACAGGGTGAACATAGCAACCATGCTCATTTTTTCTGCACAGACTAACAAAGCCAGTTGTAGGAGTGGTTTACACCACTAAAAAATGAGCATGGTTGCTATGGTCACCCAGTTCACACGGGTGTGATTTCAGCTTTGTTAGTTTGCTCTTTTAGAAATGAGTCCCAGAGACATTTTATGAGTCCCATTTCAATGACGTTAAGAGTCATATTTTGCCATTTTTTACAAATTGCAGCATTTAACTCCCATTTCATTTTATGTGGTTATATTCATGTAGAAAACAGAAGAAGAAATGATTATTATAACTAAAGCTAGCAAAATAAACTAGAATAAAAAAAACAGTACAGTAGTGCATTCCGTGGATGCAGAGGTCGTTGTTTTATTGTGTCCCTTAAAACCCATTTTGGGCGGGAACCCCTTTTGGTGTTAGCATTATGTTATGCTTTAGCTATTGAAAAATAGCAGATCTACAAGCTCATAGCACGGCACCGAGTGGCGCGCTATGAACTTGTAGGTCTGACATAGAAACATAGTCTTTTTCAGAAAACTGTCAGGATGTAGAAGACATTTTTAGAATCTGATCTCGGGTCAAAATGGGTTAACTATAAACTGTGTTTTTGGATGCAAAATGCACCCTATTTTAATCTCTTGAGTCCCGCTTGCAGATGTGGAACATTAATCTCTCATGTCTGTCTGTCTGTCCTCCAGGTGCCAACGATGCAGTGTCTCCGCCGTCCTCGTCCAAGAAGCCTCGCAGCCGAGGCATCTTCCACAGCCTCCTGTGCTGCCTGTGTCACAACAAGGAGACGGAACCTCCTCCGGGCAACAACAACGCCCCCTTGCTGGTGGAGGAAAATGGGAGCGTTTCAAAAGTAAGTGACCATGAGCGCCCACCCAACCCACCTGGCAGACATAGCGCCCGCCCGCCCAACCCACCTGGCAGACATAGCACCCGCCCAACCCACCTGGCAGACATAGCGCCCGCCCAACCCAACCCACCTGGCAGACATAGCGCCCGCCCAACCCAACCCACCTGGCAGACATAGCGCCCGCCCAACCCAACCCACCTGGCAGACATAGCGCCCGCCCAACCCAACCCACCTGGCAGACATAGCGCCCACCCAACCCCACCTGGCAGACGGCCGTGTCCGGAGCTCAACGGACCGACGGCGTCGCTTGCCAAAAAGAGCTAATTGAGCTCTTCTTTTTGGCAAAGCGAAATGTCTTGCTATGAAATATAAATTATAGGCTTCACTCTTGCCCTTTGTGGCCATATCGTCTATCTCTCGCCGTCCCTCCAGGACCATGTAGAGTCTAGTCTACATGGTCCTTCGTTACAGCAGGAGGCCACGGTGATTGATAGCCACGTGATCGGCAACACATGCTTTCACTGCCACGTTCGTGTTTACTAGAGCGTCGTCAGGGGACTATTGCGTGTCACTGTTGAAAAGTACTTAATGTCCAACCGTATATCAAGCCAGTGATTCACAGGAAAGGTTCATTTTATACCCTCTTCCAGATCAGAACAACAGGTTTTCGGCCACAAAGTCATAGATGGGTTCAGGTCAAAGTCATAGATGGGTTCAGGGGAAAACCTTGCGTTGTGACAATGAAAGTCATTCTGATGTTGTGGTGTGGGTGCATGTATACTTGTAAAGCAAGGCAATATTATTGTTCTGTCATTGAATGGCAGCCCTAAAGGTATCTTTTCATCTGGGCACTCTGCCCACAATAACACTGGAAGGTATGGTTTTAACAGGCAGGTGATCTGCTATAATGATCAGGGTATGGGGGTCAGTGTCACGCGGGCATGGGAATGGGCACTGAATATAATAACCCATTTAGGCCTGACATCGAAATAAAAAAAATGTCTTCTAAATTCTGACAGTCTTCTGAAATACCTCATGTTTCTATATCAGTGGTGCTCAATATTTCATGTCAAGGACCCCTAGAATTATATGTAATTGGCCACCGACCCCCATCTGAAAATATGTTGTTCCAGGGACCCCTCGGAAGCAAAGATTTGAGTTAAAAACATTTGCTCTGAAAGAATATATATTCAATGATTTGTGCCGCATTTTCACGATTTTTCAAAAATAGCAGATCTACAAGCTTGTGCTATGAGCTTGTAGATCTGCTATTTTTCAATAGCTAAAAGTATAACATAATGCTTAGTTAAAACACCAAAAGGGGTTCCCGTCCAGAATGGGATAAGCATGTGTGCTTAGGAGACCTTTCATAGCTAAATAAAGGTTAAAAATATCCAGTTGTAAATCATTGCATACTATTGAGAGTGTAGCGAGTGATATTGGCTGTGCAAGTTGAACGTCAGATATTCTATGTTTCACACCCACTGCCTGCTAAGTCAGAGATGATCAACGGCTACGTTTGTCTACGTAACCGGTAACACATACTCGGTCAATTGACAATGCCCCCCGTGGTTTTTACTGAGCACATTCTACAACATGGCAGCTAGCAGTCACAGTCCCCTGGGAGATCAAGTGTGACTAAATTTGACTGAGGGACTGCCATTGGATTTTTTTGAATTTTCGTTTTTTCATGTCATATGGAAGCAGGGAATCATAGCTTCAAATTGACATATTGGTTGTTCAGTTTGGCCCACTAGTTTTGGAGATATGGCTTATAGAGTAATGTCTTGCAGAAAACAGCGAGTTGAGAAAACAGGCTTGAAAGGTTCACTTCTGTAGTCTCTAACATTACACCTAGCTACATTTATTTCATATTTACATGTCGATTTCAGCTCTGACACTTATTTCAGACATGCTCTAGTGTGTGAATAGTCTGCCTGTGATATTAACTCATTTTGAAAAAATAAATAAAATACAAGTTTTTCTCCTCTGGTGAAAAGCTGTAATTTGCGCGATGGCAGTCTCTCAGTCAAATCTGGTCACATTTAGTGGTCACAGCCCACCGGGGGGATCAAGTGGTCAAGACGCTCTCAGGTGTCGGTCTCAGATTTATGTCCTACTTCAGCTTTTTATAGAGATTTGATCTTCCAGGAGGAGTTATTTGTCACGCCTCCCAAAATAAATTGGTTGGTCTGCCGTGGGGTGGGGGGTGGGGGGAAGGAGGGAGGAGGGGGGTTGGGGGGTGGAGGGAGGAGGGGGGTTGGGGGTTGGTAGGGGTGTAGTTAATGCTAGTCTCAGTGTTGGTTGTGACAGACAACCCCACCCTCCCCCCTCCCTGCCCCCCTCATGCTGTCATGTCAACGTGCGCGCTGCTGCTGCTGCTCTCCCAGGCGAGCTGTGTCTCTGTGACTCCCCCCACCATCAGAACCCTGTTCTCAGCGGACCTGACACACACCTGCTGGCCATATGCACTTGGACTCTGTATCTGATCTCTGGAGGAAGCACTATAGTGGCCTCTTGACAGAATGTTTATATCAGCGCAGAAACTGAAAGCTTAAAAAAAAAACAAGGAGCTCCTGCTCCTCCACGTGCCTGGAAGCATCGGAGCAAATTTTAAGTCTCTTTGCAAACTTATGTGAAGTGAAGCCATCTGGTAAAAATCATGCCTGCTGAGCACTGCAAGGTCCTGGAACCACCGATGGAAGTGATGGATTTAAGCAAGCCGTCTTTGGGACACGCAGCTGAACCCGTGATCAAGGCCCTTGTGGAGTATGCAGAGCAGCAGCTTCTGACAGGAGGCCTGGGCCCTTCGGTGCGCTACGGCGATCACCACATGAACGCCGGGGGAGACGGCGTAGATCACCAGACTGCATCCTGTGCTACAATGCACTACAATAAGAACCTGGAGAGCTTTGAGTTGTGCTCGACGAGTGAAGAGTCGTTCGAATTTGACCAAAGTCTAGATCGGTGCGAGGCTTCCGAGTCGAGCGAAGTATTCAGCGAATGTGCTCGACACAATGAACGCTTGAACCCCCCCGAGTGCTGTGCTAATCGCGGCTTGGCCTCGGAATGTGGCCCCTGCTGTGAACATTGCGCAGGACACCTCCAATTATCTCAGCAATGCAAGCCTTCCGATCAACAACAGTTTGAGTCGTTGTTTGAGCCGGAGCCAGACAAATTAGTGGTGAACTGTGAGGCTTTTGGCCAATGCAAAATGTCTGATTTCCAGCCCGGCTACACAGACCCCCTCATGTTATTGAAGCAATGGGAGGCGTGTGATGAGCAATCTGAATATTTTGAGTGTGAGCCAGAGACATCGACGGGAGACATCGAGGCTTTTGACCCGTGCAGAAAGTCGGAATTTATACCGGACATCTCTGAATACACCGAATCGATTGCGGATTCATTTGACTATGACACTGGGCTCTGTGAGTACTATGGAAATCAAGGTGAAATCGATGACGGTGCTGAATACAGCGGACAGGAGGAGGAGCGATTTGAAATTTGTGAATGTTCCGAGGACAACGACATGTTATCAGAAGAGAACAATTCTTCCAATTTTGACACTGACGTTGACCCTGACCAGAGAACACTCACTCCCTACGCGGCTGGTGAACAGTGTGAGGAAAGCCAGCTGGTTGAGGAAAGCTTCCACTGTGTCACTGAATGCGACGCGTCCGCACAGTTATGTGAACTGGATGAGCACAGTGTTTATGAAGCTGATGGAACGAGTCAACAATATGAAACAATTGTACAGTGTGAGACAAATCAGCAAGTTGACACTACTCAGCAGTGTGAGACAATTCAGCAAGTTGACACTACTCAGCAGTGTGAGACAATTCAGCAAGTTGACACTACTCAGCAGTGTGAGACAATTCAGCAAGTTGACACAAATAACCAATTGGAGACAATTGAACAATATGAGACGGATGAACAAGTGGAGATGGACGAACAATTTGAGACAAATCAGCAATTTGACACAAATAAACAATTGGACACAATTGAACAATATGAGACAGATGAACAAGTGGAGATGGAGGAACAATTTGAGACAACCGAACAAGAAGTTGAGGTGGATGAACAATTTGAGACAACTCAGCAATTTGAGATAACTGTACAATTTGAGATGGATGAACAATTTGAGACAAATGAACAAGTTGAGATGGATGAATTTGAGACAGATGAACAAGTTGAGACAAATGAACAATTTGAGACAACTGAATATGAGACAACTGAACAAGTTGAGACGGATGAACAATTTGAGACAAACGAGCAGTTTGAGATAACCAAACAAGTTGAGACAAGTCCACAGTGTGACACGAGTGAACAGCATGAGACTTTGAAGCGGTGCTACTCTCATGAGAGCTCCGCCGGTCATTATGAGCAGACCGATGAGACATTGTTGGACCACAGCCCTGAGATTTGCACAGAGGAGGATGTCTACTCGGAATCCTCCTTCAAGACTTGTCCTGAAGGCAGCTTCCCTTCCGAGCCTTGGGGTTCCCAGGGTTCAGTGGAGTCAGAGAAAGGGGCTAACGAGGACTCCCAGTGGGAGTCTTTCGAAGAAGAAGAGGGAGAAGAATGCCACGGAAGCAAACCCGCCACCAGTGACGTCGTCGTCGAGCATTACTTTGACTTTTTCGACCGCTCTGACGATCATTTCGTCCAGAGCCGGCCTTACGCTTCCATCTTCGATGGAGGAGATGTGGACGAACACCTGCACGTTGAACAGATGAAAGCAGAGGTGCAGAAACCCCATGTCAAAGCCGGCGGCCGAAAGATGCGCAGACGTCCCTCTGAGTGTCCTCTAGTGGAACCTGGTGTTTCTGACACTACGTGTGTAGAGGAGTCGTCACATGAGCAGTTCTTTCATGAAGAAAATGAATGTGACGCCGTGGATGCGCTGGTGTCCTATGCAGAGCACGGCGAGGAGACCTTCGTAGAGGAAGCCGCCATGCCAGAGCGTGAAGTCGACGCCGAAGGCGAAGCTCGTGAAGCTGACACCCCTCCAATCTGCCTCACGGAGAGTATGTATGCACCGCGCGCAAACGCCATTTTTGTCGGAGGCGACGCCTATGAGTATGAAAATCCTGACGACTGTGTTGATGACAGCATCCCGAGTGTTAATCCACCCAGAGATGCCATTACGGAGGGCAACACGGATGACATGAGTGTTCAAGTGGAGTCGAGTGAGGAGGAGGAACATGATGAATTGCGTGACATTGTGTTCATGCTGTGTTCAGAGAGGGAGCCGTATTGGTCACTCATAGATAATGGAGAGACTTATGAGCCCTGTGTGGAAGACTACTACGCTTATCAAATGATAAGTGTTCAGTCATCCTTCGACCGATTGGCTCATAGAAAAGCCAATTCCAAGTGTCCAGGTCAATGCCTGGTGGAGAGCAAAACGGCGAAATTTGGAATTATCGAAGTCATTGATCTGAGTGAAAGTTCAGTCCCGGTGTCTAATGAGGAAATGACAGTCAGCGAAGGAAGCAAGACTCCAACCCCTAACGATCAGCCCACAGCGAGGCCTGCTGTTAGTATCATCCACAGTGTCTCACAACAGAAGGACTCTGAACAAAGCAGGGATTCAGATGAGGAGAATAGTGAAGATGAGTTCACTGATGCTTGTGAATGCGAGTACTGCGTTCCACCCTCGGAGCAGGTATTACGAAAGACTTTGCGCCATAGCTGCAAAGCACTTGTGCCCTCTTTTGATTCACGTTTGGACAGCTGTGACTTGAACTTCCCACACCACAACATAATTACCCCCCCCCCCCCCCCCCCCCCCCTAAATAAAAAGTTTAAATATAGGCCTATTAGACGAGCATTTAACTTTGAACAGCAAACCGCAATAGACTGGTTCAGTAAAATACATCCTCAATGATCTTGTCCTACTTCTGTGACATTAAATATTTATCGCCTGGCACACGGACGGCTATTCTTGTTAACCTTTCAAAAGATATCTCTGCTATTCTCTTGACCTGCTAATTTGCTCTACAGGGATACAAACACATACATTACACGCGTGCCATTTTCAACCTAACTCTACAGCCAGAGTTATGCATTGCGTAGCTGTGTGCTGGGAGCCAAAAATAGCAGATGCACATGCACCTAATTCTAAAACCTTTTTTAAACCATAACCATAACAACCATTTCCAAGCTTTCCCTTGTGAAAGAGAAGACCAGGAAAAGTGTCCTCTCGATTTAAATTCTACTACACTTGTGGATTCAGTGTAGTAATACAAGTACACGTGCAAGTAGTACACACGCATCCACACACACACGCACGCACGCACGCACGCGCACACACACACACACACACACACACACACACACACACACACACACACACACACACACACACACACACACACACACACACACACACACACACACACACACACACACACACACACACACACGCACGTGTGTGAAAAGGCCAGTGTAGTGGGTAACGCTAGCCTGTTCATTCATGCCAGCTCCTTTCAATAATGGAGTCAGTTTCACCAACACTGAGCTCCGGAACACTTGTTGAGGGAGGAGACGGGGCTGTAGTTAGGCCCTTGACACTACTGCGATATGTACACACTCCATCAACACAGAGCAGCTGCTGTGCGCCACCTCATGGACACACAATCGCACCAGTGTTGTTTCAAGCAACAACAAACACAGCCAATGCATGTCGTGCGGTGGCACTACAAATTGAGACGGTAATTCCTTGCGGGCCTGAAACAATTTGTAGTCGGTCATGCTGTATGTTTGGCTTGGATTAGGCCACTGCGGCTGTTCTCGAGAGTTCAAATGTTTTAAGTGGGTCACTGTGGCCATACTCTTTTCGAGAGTTCATGTTTTTAATGTTCTAACGGTATAACCGGTTTGATATAAGGTGTGTTTTGGTTGTTCTGTGTCTCAGGTTCCAGCCAAACCGCTGCTCCCACAGATGAAGTCAAAGGATGCGGGGAAGATCTGTGTGGTGATTGATCTGGATGAGACACTAGTGCACAGTTCATTCAAGGTAAGCCGGCAGCCATGACCTATATTTTGTCGACCCAGACCCAGACCCTGGCCTGTGTCCCCCCACCCAGACCCTCTCCCCACCCAGACCCTGGCCTGTGTCCCCCCACCCAGACCCTCTCCCCACCCAGACCCTGGCCTGTGTCCCCCCACCCAGACCCTCTCCCCACCCAGACCCTGGCCTGTGTCCCCACCCAGACCCTGGCCTGTGTCCCCACCCAGACCCTCTCCCCACCCAGACCCTGGCCTGTGTCCCCCCACCCAGACCCTCTCCCCACCCAGACCCTGGCCTGTGTCCCCACCCAGACCCTGGCCTGTGTCCCCACCCAGACCCTCTCCCCACCCTGGCCTGTGTCCCCCCACCCAGACCCTCTCCCCACCCAGACCCTGGCCTGTGTCCCCACCCAGACCCTCTCCCCACCCTGACCCTGGCCTGTGTCCCCACCCAGACCCAGACCCTGGCCTGTGTCTCCACCCAGACCCTCTCCCCACCCTGACCCTGGCCTGTGTCTCCACCCAGACCCTCTCCCCACCCAGACCCTGGCCTGTGTCCCCACCCAGACCCTCTCCCCACCCAGACCCTGGCCTGTGTCCCCACCCAGACCCTGGCCTGTGTCCCCACCCAGACCCTGGCCTGTGTCCCCACCCAGACCCTGGCCTGTGTCCCCACCCAGACCCTGGCCTGTGTCCCCACCCAGACCCTCTCCCCAACCAGACCCTGGCCTGTGTCCCCCCACCCAGACCCTCTCCCCACCCAGACCCTGGCCTGTGTCCCCACCCAGACCCTCTCCCCACCCTGACCTTCTCCCCACCCAGACCCTGGCCTGTGTCCCCACCCAGACCCTCTCCCCACCCAGACCCTGGCCTGTGTCCCCACCCAGACCCTCTCCCCACCCAGACCCTGGCCTGTGTCCCCACCCAGACCCTCTCCCCACCCTGACCCTGGCCTGTGCCCCCACCCAGACCCAGACCCTGGCCTGTGTCTCCACCCAGACCCAGACCCTGGCCTGTGTCCCCACCCAGACCCTGGCCTGTGTCCCCACCCAGACCCTCTCCCCACCCAGACCCTGGCCTGTGTCCCCACCCAGACCCTCTCCCCACCCTGACCCTGGCCTGTGTCCCCACCCAGACCCAGACCCTGGCCTGTGTCTCCACCCAGACCCAGACCCTGGCCTGTGTCCCCACCCAGACCCTGGCCTGTGTCCCCACCCAGACCCTGGCCTGTGTCCCCACCCAGACCCTGGTCTGTGTCCCCACCCAGACCCTGGCCTGTGTCCCCACCCAGACCCTGTCCTGTGTCCCCACCCACACCCTGGCCTGTGTATTTCACACTCCACTGCGGTGCACACTGGACACTGCTGTTCAAATGGCCACTCATAAAACCACTTAACCCTATGTGACCAGATTTGAATGAGAGCCTGCCATCGCGCAAGCTCCAGCTTTTCACCAGAGGAGAAAAACTTTTTTTCCCCCAAAATGAGTTAATAGCACAGGCAGAATCTTCACATACTAGAGCATGTCCGAAATAAGTGTCAGAGTTGAAATCGACATGTAAATATGAAATAAATGCTTAAACATGTAGCTAGGTGTAATGTTAGAGTCCACAGAAGTGAACCTTTCAAGCCCGTTTTCTCAACTCGCTGTTTTCTGCAAAACTGGTGGGTCAAACTGAACAACCAATATGTAAATTTGAAGCTATGATTCCCTGCTTTCATATGACATTAAAAATTTAAATTTAAAAAAATCCAATGGCAGTCCCTCGGTCAAATCTGGTCACCTATGTTCCGAAAATGCCAATTTACAAACTCACAACCCCATCGCGTCGCCACATGTTGTGAGCTTGGATATCTGCTACGTTCTAATTATCTTTGGAGTTTACATCCTATACACTGGTGTGTGTGTGTGTGTGTGATGCCATTATGTTCACCCCTTTCAAAGTGAAAATGTATATGCGTCTACGTTGGTCTAATAATGTGCACTTTTTGTTTTTCTGAAATGTTCCAAAATGCATCTATATTCCTTCATGCATATTCTTCAACTGTAGCTGTTTTATAATTTATATTATTTGTAAAGGTTCTCCGCTTTAATTTAACTTTAATTTAACCTTTCTCGAATCATGACAAGATCAAGATTGTTCATACACACAAACATCTTTTATTTTTGTAAGGCCTTATATTTTATTTAAATTGATCATTCTTTCTTGGGGACAACCATGTAGAACCTGATTTATACTTTGTTGTACAATGTTGTTGCATGCAGAAAATAGCTAACCTTCTAACTCGCAATGAAAGTTGGTCCGTGTTGGTCTGCTTTGCATGGCTTTTGAAGATCACGTCAGGTGACCAGGTCTAGCAAAATGGTCCTCATCTCGCCTATTTTTGTGATTTTCGTTTTTTTCCATATTAACACAGCTTGAATGTTGAAGAAGGTTTTCATTCAACAGATTATTGATTTGGGCAAATTAAATGTATACATTTATAAGTCAAAGTAGGCTAGCCAGCTCTAGGTGTTGAAATGTTGTGAACATTCAAAGGGGATTTTCTCAGCTTTGGGTAAAACGGCACAATCATTTTAAAATGGTCATATCTCCTTCAAATATTTTCCAATTTAATTGAATGATACATCATGAAAGCTTACATTCTGTACTTTAATAATCTGTAAAACACTGAAAAATTACTCTGGTCGAGATGAGGCCCTATTTGCCAGACCCGGTCATTATGGCAGCCAAGTCTATGGGATTTTGAGGATCCCATAGTATGTTATACTTTAGCTATTGAAAAATAGCAGATCTACAAGCTCGTAGCGCAGCACCGAGTGCTGCGCTACGAGCTTGTAGATCTGCTATTTTTGAAAAATCTTGAAAATGTGCCACAGAACATAAAGAAAGTGGGTTTTTCAGATTTAGAAGACATTTGTAGAATCGTCCTCATGTCTAAATGGGTTAGACTCATGACATAAATAGTTTGTTAGCCAAGTCTATGGACTTTGAGGATATTACAATGTTTGTTTAGAGCACTTATGATGTAAATCATTTGCCAGCCAAGTCTATGGACTTGTTTATGGCACTAAATGACGACGTGTGCCAAAAATGTTTTGGCACACGACACCTTTTGTACAATCTGCAGACCGTACGTAGGCCGTTGGGTTGAACCTGTTGGATGCCAGATGGATACTTGAGCACTGGCAAATGTTCAAAAGTAGGGAATGCACTTTTCAGTGAGGTTATCCTTACTTCTTTACTGTTTAAAAGAATTATTAGACAAAAATATCAAAGCTCCAGTAAAAGTATTATTTTCTATAGTTGTATTTATTCTGTGCAATCCAGCGAGTCAAATGCAATCATATGTGAGCTACTGTACGTACTCGATGCTCTAGAGAGAGATCTGTTTCCCTGTGGTATTGATTTAAAGGACAACTTTAGTTTTTTTCAACCAAGGTTCATGTTTTAGGTTGTTATTAGAGAAAGTAAAAGATAAAAGATCATTTGCTGCTTTCTTTCATTTTGCATTCGAGCATGGGGCTAAATATGTATTTTTTTACAAAATGTTATAGCGATTTCTTTTTTACTATAGTCCTACTATACCCCAAGAAATGACATCTGGCCACAAAAGATCCCAGGAACTTCTGAATATGAAGGTAGCCTACTGGGGGGAAGCCACACTGTGTGTCATAGGCTCAATATGTCAGTTTGACACATTCAGTAGATCCCGTGATCTTTTGTGGCCAGATGTAATTTATTGGGGTCTAATAGGACTATAGAGTCGCTCTGGATTAAGAGCGCCTGCTAAATACCTAAATTGTAAATTGTAAATAGAGTAAATAATACAAAAATAAATCTCTGTAAAATATTGTAAAAAAAATACATATTTAGCCCCATGTTCGAATGCCTGTCAAAAACAGCTAAAATCCCTAAAACGAAAGATCTTTTACTTTCTCTAATAACAACCTAAAACATGAACCTTGGTTGAAAAAAACTAAAGTTGTCCTTTAAGCCGATAATGGGGGGGGTGGCAAAAGTTATAATAAGTAACTTTTTAGCAGCATTTGTACAGTTTATATAGGATAGGCTCTCTGTGCTGCCACGTACTGTCAAAAGTATAGACCAGGTTTCTCAGGACAAGGACCCCTTAGCTGAGAGAGTTGAAGCAGGTACCCACTACATATTGTATACAAGTGTTGCAGACTTTTTCATAGATTTACTATAGCTTCATATACCTGTTTGACAGCACAATCTTCTATTATCTATCTAATTATTATGTGTTGGATTCATGTTAGTGTATTTTCAGACATTTAACCACTTAAACCCTCAAATGCTTAGTAAACCTGACCTTTGGCTTTGTACTTAAGTAAGCCTTGCCGAGCCATGAGGCTCATAGGAAGGAGCCGATCTCCTGTTTCTGTAGCGTGAGGCAGCTTGAGTGCTGATTGAGTGCCAACTGCCAAGCAGGGTCCCATTTTTCAGTCTTTGGTATGACTCGGCGTAGCATAATCGGTACATCGGTGTCTACATGTAAAGTTGTCTCAAGACACTTTACATGTAGAGCAAAGGACTGACCGAGATCCCACCCTGAGCAAGCAATTCTGTGACAGTGGTAATGGAAAAACTCCCCCTTGGGAAGAAACGAACGTCGAGCTGAACCCGACTCTAGGTTGGGTTCTATACCTTTCTACAAGCTCACAACACGTCCCATTGTGATCTCGTAAGGGTTATCTTTAGGGATGTGCCGATGACACAATTTGGCCGATATCCGATATAATTAATTGCCAATATGGCCGATAACCGATATAACCGATGTCGATATGATCTCATTCTGTATTTAAAAAAATATAATTATTTTGGCCATTCTGAAAAAAGGCTGAATTTGTAAAAAGCAATGCCTCTTTATTCCAAAACTAGGGACGCACCGTTATTGAAATGTTGGCTCATCATATCCCAACATAAACAGCTTGAATGTAGTACTTTCTTTTTAAATGTTTCAACTATTGACTCTTTCAAAAGCTTACCCAGAAAACACTGATATTATTTGCAGCCTTCATCATCACAAAAGGCTTTTTCAGGCTTTTTTAAATTTATTTTTCAACATAATTATAATAGAATGAAATATCTGCTAAATCCGATATAATATTTTACCGATACCGATGACCGATTAATTGGTTTAAGGCCAATATCGGCCGATACCGATTAATCTCCCATCACTAGTTATTTTCATTGAACGTTCACCTATTATGTCATGTAAAGAATCGGGACACTATAGAGACTTCATGTGGTTTAATCAGTTTGATACCTTTTAAGGTAGCACATCTGTGAACAGTAACTCATGGATGCCAGAAGGCCACGGCCGCCACGCTAACGACGGGTCACGTCAAATGATGTAAAGGATGCCATACCTTAGTTCCTACAGCTCGGGTCACAGTCTGCCCTCAGAGGATGTCACTGGATCTCACGCCCGGGCCAAGTGTATACAGGGTCAGGCCCTGTAAGCTCCATGTTTGGTACAACAGAACCTCCATAAAACTAATTTTAAGGTTGACACACATACTGAAATAGCATGTCGGAAAATGTGACATTTTGAGTGTCTTGAGATGAAGTTATCATCAGGAAAAGAAAGGAAGTTACTTTTAGGGTCATCACGTTGCCCTCTGGTGGTGGTTTTCAGAGTTTATTTGCAGAAAAAATGACACTTAATTCATAAAAAGGAAAACATACTGTACAGTATGCTCAATGAACTAGAACTAGAACTAGAAGTAGAAGGCAACAAAGCATAAGCAGTTTGTGTTCACGTTCCTGAGACTCAGCTTGTATAGCCAATGGCAATAATTACAGTAATGTTTAAGACATTTGAGGCTGTTGTGTGTGCGGTAACATGTTGCATTATTACTTTTTGTATAGTACATCACATTTTCACTACTGCACAGTTTTAACCCATTTTGGGGCGGGAACCCCTTTTGGTGTTTTAAGCATTACGTTATGCTTTAGCTGTTGAAAAAATAGCAGATCTACAAGTTCATAGCGCGGCACCGAGTGCCGCGCTATGAACTTGTAGGTCTGCTATTTTTGAAAAAATTGTGAAAATGTATAATGCCGACGTACGTAGGTCACTGTGCAATGTCGGCGTGTTGTCAGCATGTCTTCATTCGTGATCATTTTAAGAGGCTTATTTTACGTGCTAGATCGACCACTAACTAAAATAAATGTGACATTTTATGAGTGTTGTAAGATACCCCTATTACCCTGCAGACCATATATTATAATGATGAGAGGTATTATTTACAAAGGGTCGTGTTCTTTGCAAGACGCTGAGCCGGCGTCTTTACTTTGGCACCGTGACACTAGCCTCGGAAACCCAGACGTTTTTATTTCCAGGGAGAAAAAAAAAGTCTGGGTCCGAGTCCACTTCAATTCGGCATAGAGTAGCGCAAACATCACTCACTCTCTGCTGATTTCTGATCGTCTGCACCTTTGTTAAATTGACACACACATGCACACATATACACACCCACACTCCTCTCTCTCTCTGTCGCTCTAATTAATTAGTCTCATGTCGCGCAGCTGCGCATAGTTTCTGCCGGCGGATCCTGCCGGGAGCTGCCTATGCCATAAAAAGCATAGGTGAGTTCCAGGCTACCGTGACACAGCTCCACATGTTGTTTTTGCCAACGCTTCACTGTCTCCATTAGAAAGAAAATCTAGATTTTACCTCTGGATAAAAGAAATGTTTTAAATTCTTGTGGTTGATTCTCATTTTGACAGCCGGTGAACAATGCAGATTTTATCATTCCAGTGGAGATTGATGGAACGGTTCACCAGGTAATGTACAGCACACTACATTTGTGTTTTTCAACGTGCTCCTCTTCATGTTGTCTACCTATAACTTCAGGATAAACAATATGGTGCAATATATCGACCCAAATAGAAGTCACACTTCCCTTGTTATGCTTGAATGAATGAATGCACTTTATTTATAGAGCACCTTTTCAAACATACAGTTACAGTTAGTGTTTTAACCCATTTAGGCCTGACCTCGAAATTAAAAAAAAAATCTTCTAAATCCTCCAGTTTTCTGAAATAAATATTTGTATTTATTTCAAAAATAGCAGACCTACAAGCTCGTAGCGTGGCGCGCTATGAGCTTGTAGATCTGCTATTTTTCAATAGCTAAATTATAACATAATGTTTAAAACACCAAAAGGGGTTCCCGCCCAAAATGGGAAAAACAACAATCATAAAACGACATCAAAACATCATTCAACAGCATCAGAAATAGCATAAAATATTCCAACGGCGTCAGAAATAACAAAGCATAAAATAACAAATCATCAAAGACAAAAGACAAAAGAAAAACAGTATTAGGGAAAAACACTTGACATACAATTGTGTTTTTAAAATCTGTTTAATTAAAAGATTGCTTGCTGTCTCACCCCAAATCAAAAATAGTTTTTGAGACCCCTTAGTGCTAAAACATGGAGTTATATTCCTAATATATTTGTTTGTTATGTTTGTAAAAAAAGGAAACTCCAGACATTTTCATAATCTTCACCCATTTAGTATGGAAGCATAAAGCTGCCACAATTCAAATGAAATGGCAAACATGAAAAGTCAATTGAAATAAGATAAATGCTTTTTCATTTTCAGGTCATTAACGCATTTCTTGGGACAAAAATAAATCTAAAATGCAATAGCATTTACATTTAATCTACAGATGTGCTCATTCTATGACACAATTAAAATTATAAATAAAAGATCATTTGAATTTGAATTTTCAAAAAATGCCAGCAAATTAGTGGGCAATATTATAATTATAATATAAATATAATATAATAATGAAAATGCAATTTAGAAAATTCAAATGAAATAAGAGAAATGCTTTTTAACCTTCAGATAATGAACGCATTGAAGTGAAAATATAATGCAATAGCATTTACATTTAATCTCCAGGTGTGCTCATTCTATGACGGAATGAAAAAGCAAAAGCAAATAACATTGCATTTTAATTTTCAAATTGCCATGTGTACGACTTGAAAATGAAAATGCAATGTGATTTGCTTTTGCTTTTTCATTTGATCATAGAATGAGCACACCTGGAGATGAAGCAAAAGCAAATCACATTGCATTTTCCTTTTCAAGTCGTACACACGCCAATTTGAAAATAAAAATGCAATGTAAATTGCTTTTTCATTCCGTCATAGAATGAGCACACCTGGAGATGAAATGTAAATGCTATTGCATTATATATTCACTTAAATGCGTTCAATATCTGAAGGTTAAAAAGCATTTCTCTTATTTCATTTGAATTTTCTAAATTGCATTTAAATTGTAATATTGCCCACTAATTTGCGGGGTATTTTTTGAAAATTGAAAATCAAATGATCTTTTATTTATAATTTGAATTGTGTCATAGAATGAGCACATCTGTAGATTAAATGTAAATGCTATTGCATTTTAGATTTATTTTTGTCTCATGAAATGCGTTAATGACCTGAAAATGAAAAAGCATTTCTCTTATTTCAATTGACTTTTTGTGTTTGCCATTTCATTTGAATTTTGGCAGCTTTATGCTTCCATAATTTTGAACCTTATCTTCACATATAGTATTTGGTCCGACTCCTCACTAATGCTCATTATAAGATGGCACCATTTTTGTCTACTCGCTCTGTGTCCTAGCCCATTCAGGCCTGACGTCGAAATTTAAAAAAAATGTTTTCTAAATCACCTACAAGTTCATAGCATGGCACTCGGTGCCGCACTATGAGCTTGTAGATCTGCTATTTTTCAATAGCTATGAATTATAAAATAATGTATGTAACCACCAAAAGGGGCTCCCGCTCAAAATGGGCTAGAGGAGGCCTGTGGTCAGTTCATCGGTTGAGGTTCCAAGCTGATAAAAACTACAGCCTTTCTCTTCTGGAAAGTCGGCATGCTGTAACGGAAGCCATTGTTCTTGTATTAATTAACCCATTTTGACCTGACGTCAAAATTTAAAAAATGTGGATGGAACCCCTCAGAAGCAAAGATTTGAGTTAAAACGTTCACTCTGAAAGAATATATGTGCAAAGATTTGTGCCACATTTTCACGATTTTTCAAAAATAGCAGACCTACAGACCTAGTTCAGCACTCGGTGCCGCGCTATGAGCTTGTAGATCTGCTATTTTTCAATAGCTAAAGTGTAACATAATGCTTAAAACACCAAAAGGGGTTCCCGCCAGGCCCGGTTCTTCCTACAGGCCGACGAAGCAACGGCTTCGAGCGCCATGGGGGAGGGGCGCCAAAAAAAAAAAACTCTGTCCCAACTCTGTCTGCCCAGTGTCCCCCCCAGTGCCCCCCCAGTGCCTCCCCAGTGCCTCCCCAGTGTCTCCCCAGTGTCTCCCCAGTGCCAGTGTCCCGCCAGTGCCTCCACAGAGCCTCCCCAGTGTCCCCACAGTGCCTCCCCAATGGACCCCCAGTGCCTCCACAGTGTCCCCACTGTCCCCCCAGTGCCTCCACAGTGTCTCCTCAATTTTTGGGACAGAGATAAAAAATAAAAAAAAAGTTTTTTTTTTTTTAGTTTTTTTTTTGGGGGGGGGGGGGCGCCGCGAAAAATCCTGCTTGGGGCTCCAGATTGCTCAGGACCGGCCCTGGTTCCCGCCCAAAGTGGATTAATAAATACAATAACAAGTTTGAAACGAACAAACCTGCAGCCTACCGATTATATCACTAGTAGGCACGTTTTTGAACTATAGCCACAGCCCTTCTCTGAGACGTTGAATAAGTAAGACGGAATTGGTGCCATCTTATCTTCATAGCTTGAGGAACCGAATGGAACGTGGTGCCACCTCTTCATTGGAATCAATGAACGCGGACACCCTGTTCTATTCCGTCCCCTATTAGACTGGTCGTTCTATATATGAAGTTAGGTTGAACATAGCCTCGGAAACCCAGACGTTTTTATTTCCTGCAGGGAGAAAAAAAAAGTCTGGGTCCGAGTCCACTTCAAATCAGGATAGAGTAGCGCAAACATCTCTCACTCTCTGCTGATTTCTGATCGTCTGCACCTTTGTTAAATTGACACACACACGCACACATATACACACACACACTTCTCTCTCTCTCTGTCGCTCTAATTAATTAGTCTCATGTCTAGCAGCTGCGCATAGTTTCTCCCGGCGGATCCTGCCGGGAGCTGCCTATGCCATAAAAAGCATAGGTGATTTCCAGGCTAGGTTGAACATGGATGAAGTGGTTCTTTAAAATAATACTTCATACAACAAATAGGTCTAGCGGAATATAGCCCATTCTACAACACATTGCGCTGCGGCACATTGTGAGCTTCTAGATTGAATTTTTTTTAAATTAAAAATTAAAAACAATTGAAAATGTTGACATATCTTTACACATTTTGAAATTTGAAAAAAAGGCTGTCCAAACATATTGTACAGACTCAGTCTGACCTGCAGCAGGGATAAAACATATCTCCCCACGAGCAATACAACTGAAAAGCTGAGGCAATGGATCCCTCAACACATACCCCCCCCCCCCCCTTACGTCTGGTAACCAAAATATACATTGCGTACGTGACGTATCTCTATGACTATACGGTATAAGACGATGGCGGCGGCGGGCGGTCTCAGTGGTAGCTCTTAGTAATGCTAGTCAGTTTACCTGACAGTGTTGACGGCTTCCAGCAGCAGGGAGACTATTTCCATGGCCTGACGACATGACGAAACCCTGGATGGCTTCTCAGAAATCACCGACCATCAATCTCAGTGCCGTGTAGTGCATGATATGCCCCCCAGCTCGGTGTGGCCCCCCATGGGGGGGGAATGGCAGCGACTATTGGCCGGCAGGTGGCTTTAAATGGTAACTGCGACCCCGTTGTGTGCTGGCCTGGCCGGCCGGTCGGGCCTCCCAGTCCCAGGAAGACAGAAGAGCCTTGTTGTGTGTGGAGGGTTTGGGTCTGTTTCAAGTAATCCAGGATAGGCTTGTTTTGTAAAAAGGCGGAAAGCCTATTCGGGATGACTTGGTTCAGAACCAAGACCAACGGCATCGTAGTGGGAAGCGGATCTAAGATTAACCCGTTTTGACCTGAGATCAGATTCTAAAAAATGTCTTCTATACATCCTGACAGTTTTCTGAAAAAAAAGCTATGTTTCTATGTCAGTCGATTTTTCAAAAATAGCAGACCTACAAGCTCGTAGCGCGCCACTCGGTGGCGCGCTATGAGCTTGTAGATCTGCTATTTTTCAATTTCTAAAGCATTTTGTAACGAAAAGGCCTTGTGCACTCGGAGCCGGTAACCAAATGCGAATCATGAGAAGAAAAGGGTCTGGACAGTGTGTGGGACCCTTTTCTTCTCAATAGCTAAAGCATAACATAATGCTAACACCAAAAGGGGTTCCCGCCCCAAAATGGGTTAATAAATACAGGAAATATCCTTTCATTGAAAGTTAGTTTTATAGCTATTTTTCATAAAGGGAAAAACAAATAAAAGAATAATAACCACAAAACAAAAAGTATATGACTTGAAAAAGAGGCAATAGGATAAAGGATGTGGATATATATTCATAAAACATCACCATGAAATGAATAGTGTTTTGGTCAATTATTTGAACTGAAAGATTGCTAGATTCATACTAATTGACGTTGGATGATATCAACGAGTCCCTGTTGACGGGACGTTTTAAATGGGCTTTTTACTAATGTTGACAACCTCCGTGTTCTGCCTCCAGGTGTACGTGTTGAAGCGACCCCACGTGGATGAGTTCCTCAAGCGGATGGGCGAGTTGTTTGAGTGTGTTTTATTCACCGCGAGCCTATCCAAGGTGAGAATGGCTGATCTAAATGTGACTGGCATGTCGCAGCCTGACTGACAGGTTGTAAAACAGGCTGTTGATAATCTCTCTCTCGCTGCTGACTGAGCGTGGGAAAGAAATATATATTTTTTGTTGTTGTTGTTTTTTACTGGCAGGCTATTTTCCTCCAGCTTTGATTTACTAAAAGCACTGACCTATTCACACAGGCATGCACGCACGCACACACACACACACACACACACACACACACACACACACACACACACTAGTAGTATTCTAGATGGGAGTGATTTACAATCGGTCCCTAAAACACCAAACTAATTATAGCCATACAACACAGAGGTGTTGCATGTGCGCACACACACACACACACACACACACACACACACACACACTATAGGCTTTGCCCTGATTTCCAATCATTCCCTAAACCTAACCTTTACCTTTGTGTAATGCCAAACCCTGGCTTAGTCTAATTTAGTCTAAAGTCTAAAGGCTTTTTATTTGAATTCGTCTTTGAATGTGTGTAACACACACACACACGCACAAACATGCACACGCAATACAAACTGGGTGCTATTTCGAGAGGCTTCACATGTTGTGTTTGTCTCCCCCCGGTGGCAGTATGCAGATCCAGTGTCCGACCTGTTGGACAAATGGGGAGCGTTTCGGAGTCGCCTCTTCCGTGAGTCGTGCGTCTTCCACAGGGGGAACTACGTGAAGGACCTGAGCCGGTTGGGTCGAGACCTCAACAAGGTCATCATCATCGACAACTCCCCGGCGTCCTACATCTTCCATCCGGACAATGCTGTACGCTCACATCTTTTGTTTTTCTCCCCCAGTACTTTGACACAGAAGCAGTGTTGATTTTGTCGACTAAAACTAAGGCGAAAAATGTTCGTCGACTACCTTTTTTCACTGACGAAAACTAAATGGAAACTAAATAAAAACTAAGCTATGATGACTAAAAATAAGACTAAATATACTGACAATTTCATCAACAAATAAAAACTAGACTATAATGTTTAGAAGGGACTAGTGGACAAGAGATCCAGTACAAGTCAATTTACTATTAGTTGCCTGCTGAAAATAGACAATCTACAAGCTCACAACGCGCCGCGTTGCGACGCATTGTGGGCTTGTAGATCGGCTATTTTCAGCAAGTGAAAAAACAGTCATTACGACGGCATCAAGGCCCACCCAAATACATTTTGTTCGACTAAATCAACTGTAGATTTAGTCGACTAAAGTCTTATGATATTTAGTCGACTAAGACTAGACTAACACTAAAACATTCCAGGTGACTAAAATGTGACTAAAACTAAATGTAAACTATTCAAGAGACTATGACTAAAACTAAAAACAAGATTTGCTGCCAAAAACAACACTGCACAGAAGTGTTTGTTTTAGACTACAATTAAGTAAATTGAGTATTTTTCTACCCCACAAAAATGTCTCTAAAGGAGACCTTACATTACCTCCATTACATTTCCTTAAATCAAAATGTTGCTGTCAACACCACTGTGCTAAGGTACAGTAACACAACACATGGAGTAGTCTCTAATCCCTTCCGTGCCGTGTTTTCCCTTTCTCCCTCCAGGTTCCCGTAGCTTCCTGGTTTGACGACATGTCGGACACGGAGCTCCTGGACCTCATCCCGTTCTTTGAGAGACTAAGCAAAGTGGACGACATCTACGATATTCTCAGGCAGCAGCAGAGGACTTCCAGCTAACACAGAGCGGAGCAAAACGCAAACGAAACATATTCACCAGCGACTCTTCTTCGTTACGGGGCCACTGCAGCCATGGGAGTGGCGGCTCCACGTTGCTCCCCCCACCACAAGGACCACAATGGAGGAGGAGAAAAAAAGAAAAGAGAAGAAAATAAAGTGCATCTTACCAATGTCATTTAACCACTTAAAGCCCACATACTTAGTGGACCCGTGTCCTCCAGTCCAGTGCTCTATACTAGGTCTGCTCCTTGTTTTTCCCTCCACTCTACTCTCTTTGTCAAAAATGGCTGTATTTTTGACCAAATCTAAATATCAAATTGGAGTGAGATGTAATAGTACTTGTTGTGCCCAAGAAAAGAACACGATGGCGGTTTCATAATGTGCCTTAATTGATTCAGGTCAATTTTGCAATAATTGACTGAAACTGCATTTTGAAAAATGTTATAATAATACTGTATAGATAACTCACTTTTTTCCCTCTGGCTGCTTTCTTTTTTATTATTATTAACATTTTAAGACTGAAGAAGAGAGGTTAAATGACGCATGTTTGCAGTGCAATGCAGCTGGCAGCATCTTGGTCAACGTTCACTATTCTGTTCCCTCAGCGGAATTTGTGGCAATAAGGACTTTTTAAAATGGTGACATAAAGCTGGAATGTGTAAAGGCATTGTGCCAATCTTTAAAGGACCACTTCACCACTTTTCAACCTATCTTCATATAATAGGTCCTCACTAATAATCATGAAAGAATGGTGCAATTCTTTTCCTACTCAGTCTGTGTCTCATAGGAGGGCTGTGGGCAGTTCAGAAACCGTCCTCCAGTGACATCATCGATGGGGAATACAAGCTAATAGAAACTGCAGGCTTTCTAGTCCTGAAAAGCTGCAATGCGAAAATGGAAGCCATCGTTCTCACGATAATAAAAATCTAAACATTTTTGTAAAAAAATATTGTTTCAAAAAAAATCTGCCTAATGATGATGTCACTGGAGGACAGTTTCTGAACTGCCCACAGCCCTCCTATGAGACACAGATTGAGTAGGAAAGAATCGTGCCATTTTATCATGATTATTAGTGAGGACCTATTATATGAAGATAAAGTGGTGAAGTGGTCCTTTAAGTGCAACTGAACTCTTGCAATCCTTTGTATTCTCTCACAGTACAGTAACAGTACAGTACATTCTAGTGATCGTTTTTTTTGTTTTTGTAATTAACATTTGAACAAGTCCTTCCATATAATGACAAATAACAGTTTATTGATCTTTGTTTTGGAAGACTAATGTCTTGTGATGGACTGAATTCTGTTTCTCACATACTTTAATTTAGACATGTTTTGCCTGAAATACCTAAAAAGTATGTATGTGCTTACTGTACGGACAATCAAACAGTTCAATAATAGTTAGAAAGATACACTTTATATAGATTTATACTTCACTACAATATGGACATGTTGATGTACATCAAAAACACTATATGCACCTTTTTAGCAGAATTCTGTGCCATGAAAGCAATGAACACAAATGCCATATATTTAAAGATTAAATAAATCATTTCATGGTATTTGACATGAACGAAAAAGGCAAGCAGGCAGTAAAAAAAACCGCCATTGTTTGAATGTAGTTCTTATAAACTACACAATACAAGATTATTTACCATAATCACTCAGCCCTGAAAATCTGGAATAACAATATTTTACGGTATTATGACCATTTCAGCGACTATATGATGATGCCTAGTCTGACGGACTCAGATTAGGTCATCATCTTGACTGATCGCTTTTTAATACTAGACTAGACTCTTTTGTTGTTGTTTTTAATCTTGTTGACGACATACTTATCGACACGCATCACGTCTTGGAGAAGCAAGTGTTAACCCATTTTGGGCGGGAACCCCTTTTGGTGTTTTAAACATGTTATAATTTAGCTATTGAAAAATAGCAGATCTACGAGCTCATGGCGCGTCACCGAGTGGCGCGCTACGAGCTTGTAGGTCTGCTATTTTTTTTTAAATCGTTAAAATTTGGCGCAAATCATTGAATATATATTTCAGAGCGAACATTTTTAACTAAAATATTGGCTTCTGGGTGGAGGGGTCCCTGGAACTACATATTTTGAGATGGGGGTCCGTGGCCCAATAGAGATAATTCTGGGGGGTCCTTGACATGAAAAAGGTTTGAGCACCACTGACATAGAAACATGGGGTTTTCAGAAAAATGTTAGGATTTAGAAGCCTTTTTTTTAATGGACCTCAGTCCAAAATGGGTTTAAAGACTGGACATTCAAATCACTGAAGCTGAACTGCCAGCTCTCCAGAAAAAAAGCGACTGCAGACCTGTTGGACTTCTCAGCATATCTGAGTGACTAAACAAAGTGCCATTTTTTTGGACGTGGTGAGATTATTTTTGTACATAATATCAGGATTTTAGGTAATCTTTTTGTTTCTTCTTTTCATTTAAATGAATGCCATGTCGAAAGATGTAATATTTCCCGTTTTGTTTGTTTTTTTGGTTCTTAGATGAACAGATGCCAGCAAATGGAATAAAGCGGTTCACCCATTGATGATGCAGTGATGACAATTGTGTCTGCATGGGGAGGTAGAAATGGTTTATTGTGTGTGTGTGTGTGTGTGTGTGTGTGTGTGTGTGTGTGTGTGTGTGTGTGTGTGTGTGTGTGTGTGTGTGTGTGTGTGTGTGTGTGTGTGTGTGTGTGTGTGTGTGTGTGTGTGTGTGTGTGTGTGTGTGTGTGTGTGTGTGTGTGTGTGTGTGTGTGTGTGTCCATCATTGGAACTTGAATGTGAGCTCTTTCTATTGTGTAACAAAACAGTTACTGTGTGACTCTGTGAGTGTTACTCAAATCACAGCCTCGTCATCAGTTTGATGGGTAAAATGTGTAGCACACGGAAGACAGAACCACAGATTCATTTCAATCTGGTGGAAGTGATATTTCTTTGTTAAAATAAGTCTTAAAAAGCTCTTTATTCTGATCATAATATTGTTTCTTCAGTAACGGGGGGTTCCACATCTCTCCAGCTCTTTAGTAAACAGGGAAAAAAAGAAAAGTAATTCAGGTCGGGACACCAATTTTATCCAATCAGGAGAGAGAACTCGAAACAGGATACATGATAAACAATTGGAAGCGATGAAACTAAGCCTGGAACAACAGGTATACAAGGCTGGCAAATTGTCTTTGTGGGGTTCACTCGCTTTGCTATCGACAGTTTTTGGTTTAGACTAGTCATTTGGTTAGACCAGTCATTAGTCCTACAACTACAACCTATCTCAAACCCTCACCCTAAACCTAACCCCCCACGGGGCAGCACACCTAAACCTAACCTTAACCCATGTCTAACCAATGACTAGTCTAAACTAAGTATGCACCCCACCAGGGGTGTTTTTGGCAGCAAATTTCTATTTTAGTTTAGTCATAGTCTTTGGACTGAAACTGTGTTTTAGTCACATTTTAGTCACCTGGAATGTCTTGGTGTTAATCTAGTTTTAGTCGACAAAATGTCATAAGATTTTAGTTGACTAAATCTACAGTTGATTTAGTCGACTAAAATGTATTTTGGCGGGCCTTGATGTCGTCGTAATGAGTGTTTTTACAGTTGCTGAAAATAGCCGATCTACAAGCTCACAACTGCGACGCGTTGTGAGCTTGTAGATCATCTATTTTCAGCATGCAACCAAGTGTAAAATGACTTATACTGGATCTCTTGTCCACTAGTCCCTTCCTAACATTTTAGTCTAGTTTTTATTTGTCGACGAAATTGTCAGTATATTTAGTTTTAGTTTTAGTCACCGTAGCTTAGTTTTCATTTCGTTTCCATTTGTTTTTGTCAGTGAAAAAAGGTAGTCGACGAACATTTTTCGTCTTAGTTTTAGTCGACGAAAACAACACTGCACCTCACATGTTCTGTTTATTGAAGAGCTGGAGAGATTCCTGTTACTGAACAAACATCAGGTTATACCTGTTACAGCTCTAACTTTATTTTATTTATTTTCTTACGAAAAAATAAATATAAAAATCACCACATTTAAAGGAGAATTCCATGCTAGAAGGTTTTCTTACCTTTATTATTTGTAGTTGTTACGTCCCCACCAAAGAGGTCCAGGTGTTATTTTGTGCAAAAGTGCATTATTGGCTATTTCCCCTAGTATAAGCCCTCAATGTGGGTTGGGTTTTTGTGCTAATTCGCTTATTTCCATCGAAATAAGTAGTAAAGTGTGCCGCTTGGGATACTATTTACATTATGAAGAGAGGATATATACAAAAAAAAAGATTTTTGAGCGATGGAAATAAGCGAATTAGCACAACACCCCATAGCCCCATTCAATTCAATGCAATTCAATGCAATTCATTGAGGGCTTATATTAGGGGAAATAGCCAATAATGCGCTTTTGCTCAAAATAACACCTGGACCTCTTTGGTGGGGACGTAACAACTACAAAGAAAGGTAAGAAAGCCTTCTAGTATGGAATTCTCCTTTAACTCCTGAGTGTACCATATACACTTGTGGGAGTTAAATGGATAAATGAACACCCAGTCTGTTGATAATGTGTATGAATGGATGACTTCCAGTGTCTAGGTTTCAGTGGGACTGCATCAAATGTGAGTATTTCCCTTTGGGTTAAAGAAAATATAACTTTGAAAATACGTATCTGTAATGTAACCTAGCTTTTATGAAATAATGATTTAACTTTTTTAACTGTATGCAAAAAGTAAAGAAAGTGATCTAAGATAATGTTGTTACTGAATGTTCCAAGTTTGAAAACAAGAGACAGCTATAAGGCGAATTTGTACTTTTGCATCAATAAAGCGTGTTTTATTGAAAGAGGAGAGAATTTCAGTACACTACATTTTCCATACGACCCTAATGTTCAACACGGATACAACGAGGGCAACGAGTACAATGGAAAAATGGAATATAGAATAGACTTCGTATGAAAACATCTTCCGTTCCCCTTAAGTTGAAATATCAAGACCCTTCGACCGTATAAGTAACTATAACAACTACACAGTAAAATTCCCAGTGTTAATTCAACTCTCGAGCGACACAAATGGAACCAAATGGACCCGCGTTAACACCCAGGATTTTCCTGCGAAGTCATAATTCAACCACATCTCTTTTTGTAAATCTAATTATTTTTGGCCCAATGTATTTTACATTTCAAGCCTTTTTTTTATTACGAGACAAAACACCTTCCTTTCACACGACCTTTGAACCCTGACTCACCAAAATAAAATGTAAAAAACAATGACTATACAATGGACAAATGATGAAAAATACACAGGCACTTTTAAAGGTTAACGGTCATTTGTCACAAACCCCAAATCTCTAAAAAAAAAACATAAGTGGTTGGAGCCCCTATCAATTTAAAACCTAGCGGAATCTAATCTTGAGATGCAGGAACAGCTGAAAATTATTAATGGTAATGGCTGCTGTCTAGAGAAGATTAGCATGGTATTTTAATATGGTAATATAACCACAAAAATGTATCCTCTCTTGCTATGAATAATAGAAATCAGAGAGCCACCACAACAGCCACACAAACCATGCTGTGATATTATGGAGTAAAATTGCACAGAATGAAGAAATGCATTGTAAAATCCTCGGCTAATTTAATTAGTTAGAAATGGATACACTGAGCACTTCACGGTGTACATTAATTGGACAGAAACCTTGTGAATAAATATGTAATGAGTAATAATGCACATTATTCTAGTTGAGAGAACATCTCAAGTTTAGCTCCTATACCCTCGGAAACCCTGTAATCAATCATTCTTAAAAACTACATATAATGCAAAGAATCCCCGGTGTTAAAGGTATATTCAGTGATTTCACTTAATTAAAATATCACTTCATTTTTGTTTTGTTGTGATAATCCTCCCTACTATAGAGTGTGCTGACCATATAAGGAGTTCCTCCCTGTCCCCAGTGAGCCCCTGGGGTCAAAAAACCTTAGGTTTCGTTTTTGGCTAGGTGGTCAAGTCTTCATCCAATCAGGATGAGAGGGGCCTTCCGCCAATCATGATCGAGCGGGGGCGGACCTTGGTGTGCGTGCTGTTGGCCTGTTGCGTGTCCCCCCCACTGTAGTGTGTGCATGTGCACATCTTGTTACCGGGGCGGACCGGAGGGTTTTCCAAATCACCCAAATCACTGAATGCTCCTTTAATTTACGTCTGAGAATGAAAGTAGCTCTCAGAGTAGGATTTTGTTCTGTGTCTGAATTCACTTGGCTTCTTTTGAACCCCATTAGGAATTAATTTCAACATGACACGGAAACATAGACTGTATGGGCTCCTTTTACACAAAAACAAAACAAAAAAAAAGATGTAGAATTAATGATAAAGAATAGGAATAATTCTCGCTTCTTGAATAAATCCACCATGTATATTAATGTATAGCCAAAGTGCCACTGAACTTCTTAGGTCAAAAGCCGTTCAAGTTCACAACTTAGGCTATATTCAATACTTGGGAACTTTTAGACTTTGTATTTTGAACCAGGAAAAGGTGTCAGTGAAATATAAATTATAAGCTGATGTATGGCTGACTGTCAATTTGTTTTTTAGATTGAATGTAAGAACTTTTAATGAGCACAATATTTCCACTTGTTGTAAAAGAAAAGAAAAGAAAAGAAAAGAAAAGAAAGGAAAGAAACTTCCATTGATTCATTTGATTTCAACCTTGTTCTCGACTACTGTAACTACAGTAAAAACCTCTTAATTTTAGCCACTGCCTCTTCGGTTTCACATCTTGAAAAAGTAAAAAAAACAAAGAATTCCTTTTAATGAGGTGATGACACTTTGAAGACGACACCATCACTTTTAGGGATCACCTGCGAAATGAGAGCAGAGAAGAAATGCATGTGAACCGGAGAGCATCCATACAGTAAGTATGCCTGGCCTTATTCTGTCAAAACGCACACTTGTTTATGCTGCAATTGATATGTTTTCAGTTTCCATTACACAATAAATAGTAAAAAAAACAAATGTGGAAATAGTGTTGTCCACTGAACCCTTTTCAAATTCAAACTGACATCATTATTTTTGTGTAGGCAAACATTTTCAAAATGTTAAATAATTTTCAGAGATGTACAAATGGCATCACATGAACTGTTTTTGCTATTTCCATGTATAGAATAGGCTATGGCTTAACGACCACATGGACTGGTTGCTTCCACTGTTTTTGTGCAGCACCGTTGTACGACAATTTGACAGTGTAAAAGTGTAAAACGAGGCTGAAGTAGTGTTGTGTCAGACATCTCCGCCTATTGATATGTCTGGTGACGTCTAACTTCTATGGATGGGCTAAATCTGTGTGGGAAAAAATTAATGATAGCTTCACAGAAGTAGTAATTTTGCATGTCAAATTGTTTAATATATAATGTACAGTAAAAATGGGTTTCTCGATGACTTGCTTAATCGAAAAAGTAATTTATACAATCTCTAAGAAAATAATCGATATTCACATTTGATTTATCCCATTCTTGGCGGGAACCCCTTTTGGTGTTAGCATTATGTTATGCTTTAGCTATTGAAAAATAGCAGATCTACAAGCTCATAGCGCGCCACCGAGTGGCGTGCTATGAGCTTGTAGGTCTGCTAATTTTGAAAAATCGAAGAACGACTAAGCAAAGCAAAGCAAAGTTACTATATTTACCCAGGGTAACTGGACTAAGCATCAGATACTTGTTTACAGCCAGGCCCTGCTCATAGAACATTTCATGGTAGTGGTTCAATGCCTTGCTCAAGGGCACTTCAGCGGTGGTAATTTTAACGTGCCGGTCCGGGGATACGAACTGGCGACCTTCCGGTATCAAGACCGCTCCGCAAACCGTTCGGCCACCGCTGCCACTAACATTTTTAGAATCTGATCTCAGGTCAAAATGGGTTTAAGTGTTGAGTATTTCAGAAATTTCAACCAGACTTTTGGTCAATAGGTGGGAATTCAGCTTCTACAGATGCCATTCTGGAAATACTTGAAGGGTCAAGTACTGTGATACTTTTTCCAATGGCTCGCATAGCGATCTGCAAGGCCGGGGGGGTCCGGACTCATTTCATAGCGATCTGCAAGGCCGGGGGGGTCCGGACTCATTTCATAGCGATCTGCAAGGCCGGGGGGGTCCGGACTCATTTCATAGCGATCTGCAAGGCCGGGGGGGTCCGGACTCATTTCATCGTTGGAAAGGAATCGGAACAGTCTCTGCACCCCGGACCATACCTACCTCCTTAGAGCTGTCGCACTGACTAAACTCACTGACGTCTGACGTTGACTCTGCACGTTCAGTTATTGGTCACTAATCAGTTCCGTTCTGTTTATTTTTGCGTTATAGTCAAGTACTTTTGTACAACAACAACTGTACCTCCCCAACCCCCCCCCCCCCCCCCCCCCCCCAAGTCAGACGAATGAACCTAATACTCTCCTATTGGCAACATAATAAAACTAAAAATAGTTTACTATCCTGGCCTAGACGCATCCCTGGATATCTGTTCCATATCACTTGACCTCTATGCCCATGAATAGAGCTGGATCATAAATGAAGAATTTAGCACATACAGGAGCCAGCAAATGTATATCTTGCCTCGGCAGGGGTCTGACGGCAGGGGTCTGACATGATGACATCATCACCACGTTGGCTCGTGGTTGACATTTGTGTCAAAATGCCATTTTTTGCCACACGGACATACACAACATGAGTGGACCTGAGGACAGTTTTCTGAAAAACCCTTTGTTTCTATGTCGTTCTCAAATATTTTCATGTCAAGGACCCCCAAAAATATATGTAATTGGCCTCCGACCCCCATCTAAAAATATGTTGTTCCAGGGACCCCCTAGAAGCAAAGAGTTAAAAACTGAAAGAATATATATTCAAAGATTTGCATCACATTTTCACGATTTAAGAAACATAGCAGATCTACAAGCTCGTATCGCGGCACTCGGTGCCGCGCTACGAGCTTGTAGATCTGCTATTTTTCAATAGCTAAAGTATAACATAATGGTATAAACACCAAAAGTGGTTCCCGCACAGAATGGGATAATAATGTATTTACCAGAAACACAAAGAGATATATAGTCTTGAATGACCATGACAGGTCTGTAACTCTGAGACACAGTCACATTTTGTACACTCTCAGAGTTATGGTGGTCATAATAAAACATGTGAGATCCAGGCCAGGTCAGCAATGTGTCCCTGAGCCCCATCTCTTCACCTCTTAAACCCTGAATTGCTCCCTGAGCGCGTAGAATGGCTGCTCACTGCTCCTAGTTATAGGATGGGTAAATGCAGAGGACGAATCTCAGTATTTGTTGTGTACTGTCCATGTCCATAACAGTTCTCTAGTCTATTGTATACAATAGAGAACTGTTATGGACCCTACAGGTTAGTAACTTAGTGTATAGTGTATAAAATGTCACTTAGATTGGCACTTTCACAGTCATTGAACCGATTTTTACTCCACAACTTCAGCGCTGGTTCAAACTATTGAAACTATCACTTCACTGCATGTAGACAACTAATATTCCACGGAGCACACACACACACACACCCTAAGGCCGTAATAACACAGATATTATATATAATATTATATATATAATATTCCACGGAGCACACACACACACACCCTAAGGAGTGGGGACTATTATAAAAAGGAAATCTACGAGTGCAAAAGGATACAAAGGGAATCTTATAATCCAATCTAACTGTCTGACAGGCAGACAGACCGACAGTGCAGGGACCTTAAGATAAGAGTGATGTGAGCGCTTATCTTATCTCCGGTTAAAACTCTGTCTGGCAGAGATAGTGAGTTGATGACTGCATTATCACATTTACATTTATTGCTTGAGATGTGACAGTGTAGTTAATTATTATTATTATTATTATACATTTATTTGTATTTACTATAATTTCACTGTTGGTTTTGTTTAGTGTACAGCTTCTTGCATCATTAACCTCATGATCCAAGTCAAATTCCTCCATTTACTAATGTAAAAGTTAATATTTTCCCCCATCTAGTGGTGAGTGTTTGAATTACAGGAATGGAGTGACAAAATAGGCGCAGAACTGGATAATCACAGAATGTGTTTGTCTTTTTCAATGGCTGTATTTACACACATTTACAAAATATACGGTGGCTATTAGACAATCTGTTAAATGTAGCATTTTATGGCATCATTTCAGAGGTGTTTCCTCTCATCTTGGTCACAGCTGGTGTTACCAATGTAGCAGAACCTTTCCGGTGAGCCAACACACACCTGGCATTAATTTGTGTTTGATTGGTAACAGCTGTGAAGGAAGTGTGTATGTGACAGGACATGGGGGAGAGGAAGTCAGATCAGCTACACATCTGGGGTCTGTATCCGTGTTAAGCGTACAGTATCATATGATGCGCTGGGTTTCAGTACACTGAAAACACCAGTTAACACTTGTTACCTTCTATCATTGTTGTTTCATAAACAATTACCTTCATAGCGACCACGGTGGCTGTCAATCAAAGCCCTTTGGCTTCCACTTGCTGCCCGCACCCAGTAGCAGTGGTGGAAAAAGTACTCAATTGTTTTACTTAAAGGGGAAAACCACCCATTTTCAACATTTTACTATGTCATTAATATACCTTAGAGCTGTTGTGTGGAAATAATAAAAAGTCCCCCCATTTTGTGTTTCCTAGAACTGTAATTATGAAAAAAATCATTAACATGGTGAAACACATCTTGATGACATCATCAAGATGTGTTTCACCATGTTAATGCTTTTTTTCAGACCTCTAGTTCTAGGAAACACAGAATGGGGGAACTTTTTTATTATTTCCACACAACAGCTCTAAGGTACATTAATGACATAGTAAAATGTTGAAAATGAGTGGAATGCCCCTTTAAGTAAAAGTACCAATACTGCAATGTAGAACTACTTAGTAGAATTACAAGTAAAAGTACGGAATTGAAAATGTACTTGAGTAAAAGTACAAAAGTATCGGCATCAAAATGTACTTAAAGTACTAAAAGTAAAAGTACTCATTGTGCAGAATGTGCCATTTCACAAGTTCAAAATGTGTACAAAATCTATTGAAAATAGCAGATCTACAAGCTCACAATGCGTCGCGTTAGATCTGCTATTTTCAAATGGTCGAATTGTATATGGTTGAAGTGGTATGTTTTCTAATCAAAATTTTAATCTCCAAAGTAACTAGTAACTAAAGTTTTCAAATAATTGTAGTGGAGTAAAAGTACACCTTTTGGCTCTGAGATGTAGTGGAGTAGAAGTAAAAGTACTGGAAATTGGAAATACTCAAGTAAAGTACAAATACCTCAAAATTGTACTTAGGTACAGTACTTATAAGTAAAAGTACTTAGTTACTTTCCACCACTGCAAACAAAGCCCTTTGGCTTCCACTTGCTGCTGGACTAAAAGGCAACCAGTATTGATTGATTGATTGATTGATTGATTGATTGATTGAAGTATTTAACAGATTGGAGAATTACAGTACATTTCAAGCACAACTCAATACAAAACTGTTAACTGTGGACGACACCATAAAGCATTACACTTGTTTACAAGAGGGTCCACCATGTTCAATTGATCATAACATTTAGAGACGTGCAAATATACACTTCTATAGGCCTATAGCCAAAAACAGGAAATCATCATATACAGTGAGGGGAAAAGGGGTGGGTGGGGGAATCAGATTTTACGGGGGCCAGTATCGAATTGCAGTCCGTCCATAGGTGCCCTTTGAGAGCAGTTTTGAAGGAGTCAAGGGATTCACATGTCTTAATGACTGTTGGTAGGGCGTTCCACATTTTGGTGGCATAGGAGCGAAAATAATTTAGTCCCTTGTTTGTGCCGAATCTGGGTAGCACATGTTTGTTGAACTCCCTCTGGTGTTGTGGGTGTGGACTTCGCTGACATAAAAAATAAATTAGGTACATGGGTATTGAATCTTGTGGACCAGACCCATTGCAAGATGCTGTACTCTGTCCTCAACCCTAAGCCATTCCAGCCTTTCGGGGGGTGAGGCCCAGTAGTAGCCTGACCAGTTTGTTTTGGGAAGTCTGGAGCCTTGTTTTAAGGGCCTTTGAGGTGCTGTGGTACCAAGAGGTGCATGCATAGTCGAAGAAACCTTGTACGAGGGCTCCTGTTAGGATCTTCAAGGTGTTTTTGTTGACCAGTGAGGAGATCCTGTACAGGAATCTTGTTCTTTGGTTGACTTTTTTGATTACGTTGGTGGCCATTTTATCACCGGAAAGATTTGCCTCCAGGATGGAATGGATCCTAGGTATGTAATTTCATCTTTTCGTGTGATAATATTGTCAACCCACTCTAACCAAGAAGCCATCTGCCTTGCTGAGATTACTATTAGAGTCAAAGAGAATGGATTCAGTTTTTCCCAGGTGTAAAGATAGTTTGTTATCAGCGAGCCAGGTGCAGATTCTACCGAGTTCAGAGCTGAGGGCCTTTTCAACCTGCAGTTTGTTCCTGTCCGAGACTAGCAGTGCCGAGTCATCTGCATGCGAACAGGAACAGGTTGCAGTCACAAGCTGATGTCATGTCGTTTACATATATTAGGAACAGTAAAGGCCCTAGTATGCTTCCTGGAACGCCACAGCTCACTGAGAGGGGGGTGGAACAGTGTTCCGTTCACCTCCACCATCTGTTCTCTCCCCTCCAGGTAGGATTGCATCCAGCTCACTGATGTGCTATCAAGATTCAAAACCAATTGCTTTTAGCTTGTTAACCAGTATGGAGTGGTTCACGGTGTCCTGCCTTCAGGACATTATCCAACCTACAACCCTTCCAGCTCATTTTTGATCATCTCTATTTTATCGATTCTGACATGATTGAAAATGTCAGAATCGATAATAAAATACATACCAAGAGTCTAATAGGCAATTCACACTGAGAGGGACTGAATCCGTTTCATTGGAACCGTTTCCGAATACGGTTGCCTGGTCCCCGATGGCCATGATTCACATTGACCGAGATTCAACAGCGCACCCGGGTACACTTGCATAACACACTTTGATCCTCCAGATGGTGGTGTGCTTTATGACTGGTGCGCACGGACACTGACCATCAACTCTGCGACATTGTCTCCAATTAATCCAGACACTGCATTGCATTGCCTCTTTTGGCTCTTTGCCGTTAGACTACTTCACTGTCAGCCTGCCTGCTATTCACTGTGTCAGTCAGTTCTGTGCTCCAGTGTCGTGTTTGATATTAGTTTGCTATGGATTCTACAGCATTATTATTATTTTGTTTTACTTTGGAAACTATGCCAAGCAAAGCCCAAGAGCCAGGTGTAGTCCAAGATCAGCGCGTACTGCGGTGCTGCGCGTATAGCAGATTCAACAGGAGACGGGCGGCGTTGAGAAATGAGCTGGTGTTACGCGTCGTGCAGCGTCTGTGTTTTTCTTTTGTTGACGCTTGGCTCGTCGACTAGAGATCATGTCACGTTCTAAAAAAAAACAGTCCACTTCCTTCTTTAGGTACGCATGCATTCACATTGGAACGATCCGTATCTGAATACACTTCAACGGTCCAGAGACCCGCCCCCAGTTGGACGATCCACTCCCGGGAACGGTACGCATCATTCACACTACCACAACATCTGCCAAGTGGTCCCGAGTGCGCACCCGGGACCATAGTGTGAATCGCCCCTAAAACACCCTGGACAATGCTCCACATGTCCCATGCAGGCTCTCGATCTATTCCCCTTCCTGGCTCCCAAACTGTGGAATAAACTCCCCATTTGCAGACTCGCTTCCAATTTAGTTTTAGTTTTGGGCGGGAACCGTTTTTGTGTTGTAAGCATTATGTTATCCTTTAGCTATTGAAAAATAGCAGATCTACAAGCTCATAGCGCGGCACTGAGTGCCGCGCTACGATCTTGTAGGTCTGCTATTTTTGAAAAATAGTGAAAATGTGGCGCAAATCCTTGAATTTATATTCTTTCAGAGCCAACGTTTTTAACTCAAATCTTTGCTTCTGGGAGGGGGTCCCTGGAACAACATATTTTCAGATGGCGGCCGGCGGCCAATTACATATAATTTTGGGGGTCCTTGACATGAAAATGTTTGAGAACCACTGACATAGAAACATGTAATATATGTAATCAAGAAAGCATATGTAAAAATATATGTAAATTAAGAAAGCATAATAATTCTGCGTTTTAACTCACTCAGGACATGGAGCTGTGAACTGCTGGTGGCTTTCCCTAAGTTGAACTCCACGCTGCCGCTCATGTCCGGAGAGGTGTGTCGTAGGGTCAGTCTGTGGACGGTTCCCATCCTCTCGATGCGGACCCTGGAGCTAGGCGTCAGGGGGGCCCCGTTCAGGCTCCACAGCGGGCCCTTGAGGATGGGCACCGACACCTCGCACTCGAAACAGGCCTCTTCGCCGGGCGCCACCGACACGTCTTCCAGCGCCCGGACCAACGTTAACGCAGCCTGGGCTGTGTTCGGGTGAGAGAAAAGAGGAATAACTTTGTAAATTCCTAATTAAAACCTGAGGACGATTCTAGAAATGTCTTCTAAATCCTGACAGTTTTCTGAAAAACCCTTTGTTTCTATGTCAGTCGTTCTCACACTATTTCATGTCAAGGACCCCCAGAATTATATGTACAGTAATTGGACCGTGGACCCCAATCTCAAAATATGTTGTTCCAGGGACCCCCCCCCCCCCCCAGAAGCAAAGATTTGAGTTAAAAACGTTCGCTCTGAAAGAATATATATTCAAAGATTTGCAAACATTTTTCAAAAGCTAAAGTATAACATAATGCTTAAAACACCAAAAGGGGTTCCCGCCCGAAATGGGTTAAAACACTTATTTAATAGAAGCTTAATTTATGATCATCTAAATGCTGTATTTTTGTAAGACAGTTGGCATTTAATTCACATACTAAAAGACAAGCCATTTTATGCTTGGTTGCACCCGGGTGTTGTTAGCAGATAGCAGATCTACAAGCTAACAACGCGCCACGCTGCCTGCGACGCATTGTGGGCTTGTAGATCGGCTATTTTCATCATGCAACCAAGTGTAAAATCAGCCATTACGACACCATCAAGGCCCGCCAAAATACATTTTAGTCGACTAAATCAACTTTAGATTTAGTCGACTAAAATCTTAGGATATTTAGTTGACCAAAACTAGACTTAACACTAAACCATTTCAGATGATTGAAATATGACTAAAACTACATGACATTTCCTTCAAAAGACTATGACTAAAACAAAATCTAAATGTACAGTAAAATTAAAAAACTAATATCAGCTTGCAGCAAGTTTGTTTATTCCCGATCAACCGGAATAAACCGGAGTTCAGCAATAGCATAGATAGATGGTACTCAATTAATACACTCCGCCAGATGGGGGCAGTATTGTATTGATTCACAAGTTCACAACACAGCCTCCATCATGTTGCGGTGTTCAGAGTATGGGTTTTTTATGCCGTTCAGACTATGGGTTTTATTATATAGGTAAGTCTCCCATTGGCTTAGAGGCAACCTAGAGGCAGCCAATCATGAAAGTGTCCACTACGGTCGTTAATAGTAAAATGTAGATCAGCTCTGCAAGCTGATCTAAATCAGGGGTTCCCAAAGTGGTCCTTGAGGGAGTTCCAGGGGGTCCCCAGCTAAATGATAGTTTGTAACCAAATGTACCCTTATGGGACTGTAACTTTGAGAGTGTACAAATGGACACTCTCAAAGTTATATTAGCAGTGATTTTACAATATATATTGGGGTCCCAGAGATGGAAATGCCATTAAATGGGTGGTCCGTAGACTAATGCAGGTCAAACTGGGGGGTCCTTGAAATTAAACGGGTTGAGAATCACTGCTAAAGCCATACAAATCTTCTCTTATGGGGGTCCCTGGCATATCTTTGCAAATGGGGGTCCGCAGGGCTAATTAGGGTCAATTTGGGGGTCCTTGACATGAAAAGGTTTGGGAACCAGTGATCTATAAATGATATAAATCTCCTTCCACTGATCTATAAATGATATAAATCTACCACTGATCTATAAATGATATAAATCTACCACTGATCTATAAATGATATAAATCTACCACTGATCTATAAATGATATAAATCTGATCTATAAATGATATAAATCTACTACTGATCTATAAATGATATAAATCTACCACTGATCTATAAATGATATGAATCTGATCTATAAATGATATAAATCTACTACTGATCTATAAATGATATAAATCTACCACTGATCTATAAATGATATAAATCTACCACTGATCTATAAATGATATAAATCTACCACTGATCTATAAATGATATAAATCTACCACTGATCTATAAATGATATAAATCTACCACTGATCTATAAATGATATAAATCTACCACTGATCTATAAATGATATAAATCTACCACTGATCTATAAATGATATAAATCTACCACTGATCTATAAATGATATAAATCTACCACTGATCTATAAATGATATAAATCTACCACTGATCTATAAATGATATAAATCTACCACTGATCTATAAATGATATAAATCTACCACTGATCTATAAATGATATAAATCTACCACTGATCTATAAATGATATAAATCTACCACTGATCTATAAATGATATAAATCTCCTACTACTGATCTATAAATGATATAAATCTACCACTGATCTATAAATGATATAAATCTACCACTGATCTATAAATGATATAAATCTACCTCTGATCTATAAATGATATAAATCTACCACTGATCTATAAATGATATAAATCTACCACTGATCTATAAATGATATAAATCTCCTACCACTGATCTATAAATGATATAAATCTACCACTGATCTATAAATGATATAAATCTACCACTGATCTATAAATGATATAAATCTACCACTGATCTATAAATGATATAAATCTACCACTGATCTATAAATGATATAAATCTACCACTGATCTATAAATGATATAAATCTGATCTATAAATGATATAAATCTACCACTGATCTATAAATGATATAAATCTGATCTATAAATGATATAAATCTACCACTGATCTATAAATGATATAAATCTGATCTATAAATGATATAAATCTACCACTGATCTATAAATGATATAAATCTCCTACTGATCTATAAATGATATAAATCTACTACTGATCTATAAATGATATAAATCTCCTACTACTGATCTATAAATGATATAAATCTACCACTGATCTATAAATGATATAAATCTACCACTGATCTATAAATGATATAAATCTACCACTGATCTATAAATGATATAAATCTACCACTGATCTATAAATGATATAAATCTACCACTGATCTATAAATGATATAAATCTACCACTGATCTATAAATGATATAAATCTACCACTGATCTATAAATGATATAAATCTACCACTGATCTATAAATGATATAAATCTCCTACTGATCTATAAATGATATAAATCTACCACTGATCTATAAATGATATAAATCTACCACTGATCTATAAATGATATAAATCTACCTCTGATCTATAAATGATATAAATCTACTACTGATCTATAAATGATATAAATCTACCACTGATCTATAAATGATATAAATCTACCTCTGATCTATAAATGATATAAATCTACCACTGATCTATAAATGATATAAATCTACCTCTGATCTATAAATGATATAAATCTACCACTGATCTATAAATGATATAAATCTACCACTGATCTATAAATGATATAAATCTCCTACAACTGATCTATAAATGATATAAATCTACTACTGATCTATAAATGATATAAATCTCCTACAACTGATCTATAAATGATATAAATCTACCTCTGATCTATAAATGATATAAATCTACCACTGATCTATAAATGATATAAATCTCCTACTACTGATCTATAAATGATATAAATCTACCACTGATCTATAAATGATATAAATCTACCACTGATCTATAAATGATATAAATCTACTACTGATCTATAAATGATATAAATCTCCTACCACTGATCTATAAATGATATAAATCTACCTCTGATCTATAAATGATATAAATCTACCACTGATCTATAAATGATATAAATCTACCACTGATCTATAAATGATATAAATCAACCTCTGATCTATAAATGATATAAATCTACTACTGATCTATAAATGATATAAATCTACCACTGATCTATAAATGATATAAATCTCCTACAACTGATCTATAAATGATATAAATCTACCACTGATCTATAAATGATATAAATCTACCACTGATCTATAAATGATATAAATCTACCACTGATCTATAAATGATATAAATCAACCTCTGATCTATAAATGATATAAATCTACCACTGATCTATAAATGATATAAATCAACCTCTGATCTATAAATGATATAAATCTACCACTGATCTATAAATGATATAAATCTACCACTGATCTATAAATGATATAAATCTGATCTATAAATGATATAAATCTACTACTGATCTATAAATGATATAAATCTACCACTGATCTATAAATGATATAAATCTACCACTGATCTATAAATGATATAAATCTACCACTGATCTATAAATGATATAAATCTACCACTGATCTATAAATGATATAAATCTACCACTGATCTATAAATGATATAAATCTACTACTGATCTATAAATGATATAAATCTACCACTGATCTATAAATGATATAAATCTACCACTGATCTATAAATGATATAAATCTACTACCACTGATCTATAAATGATATAAATCTACCACTGATCTATAAATGATATAAATCTACTACCACTGATCTATAAATGATATAAATCTCCTACCACTGATCTATAAATGATATAAATCTACCACTGATCTATAAATGATATAAATCTACCACTGATCTATAAATGATATAAATCTACCACTGATCTATAAATGATATAAATCTACCACTGATCTATAAATGATATAAATCTACTACTGATCTATAAATGATATAAATCTCCTACCACTGATCTATAAATGATATAAATCTACCACTGATCTATAAATGATATAAATCTACCTCTGATCTATAAATGATATAAATCTACCACTGATCTATAAATGATATAAATCTACTACTGATCTATAAATGATATAAATCTCCTACCACTGATCTATAAATGATATAAATATACCACTGATCTATAAATGATATAAATCTACCACTGATCTATAAATGATATAAATCTCCTACCACTGATCTATAAATGATATAAATCTACCACTGATCTATAAATGATATAAATCTACTACTGATCTATAAATGATATAAATCTACCACTGATCTATAAATGATATAAATCTACCACTGATCTATAAATGATATAAATCTACCACTGGTCTATAAATGATATAAATCTACCACTGATCTATAAATGATATAAATCTACTACTGATCTATAAATGATATAAATCTACCACTGATCTATAAATGATATAAATCTACCACTGATCTATAAATGATATAAATCTACTACTGATCTATAAATGATATAAATCTCCTACCACTGATCTATAAATGATATAAATCTACCACTGATCTATAAATGATATAAATCTACCACTGATCTATAAATGATATAAATCTACCACTGATCTATAAATGATATAAATCTACCACTGATCTATAAATGATATAAATCTACCACTGATCTATAAATGATATAAATCTCCTACCACTGATCTATAAATGATATAAATCTACTACTGATCTATAAATGATATAAATCTCCTACTACTGATCTATAAATGATATAAATCTACCACTGATCTATAAATGATATAAATCTACCACTGATCTATAAATGATATAAATCTACCACTGATCTATAAATGATATAAATCTCCTACTACTGATCTATAAATGATATAAATCTACCACTGATCTATAAATGATATAAATCTCCTACTACTGATCTATAAATGATATAAATCTACCACTGATCTATAAATGATATAAATCTACCACTGATCTATAAATGATATAAATCTACCACTGATCTATAAATGATATAAATCTCCTACTACTGATCTATAAATGATATAAATCTACTACTGATCTATAAATGATATAAATCTCCTACTACTGATCTATAAATGATATAAATCTACTACTGATCTATAAATGATATAAATCTCCTACTACTGATCTATAAATGATATAAATCTACCACTGATCTATAAATGATATAAATCTACTACTGATCTATAAATGATATAAATCTACCACTGATCTATAAATGATATAAATCTACCACTGATCTATAAATGATATAAATCTACCACTGATCTATAAATGATATAAATCTCCTACTACTGATCTATAAATGATATAAATCTACTACTGATCTATAAATGATATAAATCTACCACTGATCTATAAATGATATAAATCTCCTACCACTGATCTATAAATGATAGAAATCTACCACTGATCTATAAATGATATAAATCTACCACTGATCTATAAATGATATAAATCTACCACTGATCTATAAATGATATAAATCTCCTACTGATCTATAAATGATATAAATCTACCACTGATCTATAAATGATATAAATCTGATCTATAAATGATATAAATCTACCACTGATCTATAAATGATATAAATCTACCACTGATCTATAAATGATATAAATCTCCTTCCACTGATCTATAAATGATATAAATCTACTGATCTATAAATGATATAAATCTCCTACTGATCTATAAATGATATAAATCTACCACTGATCTATAAATGATATAAATCTACCACTGATCTATAAATGATATAAATCTACCTCTGATCTATAAATGATATAAATCTGATCTATAAATGATATAAATCTCCTACTACTGATCTATAAATGATATAAATCTCCTACCACTGATCTATAAATGATATAAATCTACCACTGATCTATAAATGATATAAATCTACCACTGATCTATAAATGATATAAATCTACTACTGATCTATAAATGATATAAATCTACTACTGATCTATAAATGATATAAATCTACCTCTGATCTATAAATGATATAAATCTCCTACTACTGATCTATAAATGATATAAATCTCCTACTACTGATCTATAAATTATATAAATCTCCTACTACTGATCTATAAATGATATAAATCTCCTACTACTGATCTATAAATGATATAAATCTCCTACTACTGATCTATAAATGATATAAATCTCCTACAACTGATCTATAAATGATATAAATCTCCTACTACTGATCTATAAATGATTTAAATCTCCTACTACTGATCTATAAATGATATAAATCTCCTACTACTGATCTATAAATGATATAAATCTCCTACAACTGATCTATAAATGATATAAATCTACCACTGATCTATAAATGATATAAATCTACCACTGATCTATAATGATATAAATCTACCACTGATCTATAAATGATATAAATCTACCACTGATCTATAAATGATATAAATCTGATCTATAAATGATATAAATCTACCACTGATCTATAAATGATATAAATCTGATCTATAAATGATATAAATCTACTACTGATCTATAAATGATATAAATCTCCTACTACTGATCTATAAATGATATAAATCTACCACTGATCTATAAATGATATAAATCTACTACTGATCTATAAATGATATAAATCTACCACTGATCTATAAATGATATAAATCTCCTCCCACTGATCTATAAATGATATAAATCTACCACTGATCTATAAATGATATAAATCTACTACTGATCTATAAATGATATAAATCTACCACTGATCTATAAATGATATAAATCTACCACTGATCTATAAATGATATAAATCTCACTGATCTATAAATGATATAAATCTACCACTGATCTATAAATGATATAAATCTACCACTGATCTATAAATGATATAAATCTACCACTGATCTATAAATGATATAAATCTACCACTGATCTATAAATGATATAAATCTACCACTGATCTATAAATGATATAAATCTACTACTGATCTATAAATGATATAAATCTACCACTTATCTATAAATGATATAAATCTACTACTGATCTATAAATGATATAAATCTACCACTGATCTATAAATGATATAAATCTACCACTGATCTATAAATGATATAAATCTACTACTGATCTATAAATGATATAAATCTACCTCTGATCTATAAATGATATAAATCTACCACTGATCTATAAATGATATAAATCACTGATCTATAAATGATATAAATCTACCACTGATCTATAAATGATATAAATCTACTACTGATCTATAAATGATATAAATCTACCACTGATCTATAAATGATATAAATCTACTACTGATCTATAAATGATATAAATCTACCACTGATCTATAAATGATATAAATCTACTACTGATCTATAAATGATATAAATCTACCACTGATCTATAAATGATATAAATCTACCACTGATCTATAAATGATATAAATCTACTACTGATCTATAAATGATATAAATCTACCACTGATCTATAAATGATATAAATCTACCACTGATCTATAAATGATATAAATCTACCACTGATCTATAAATGATATAAATCTACCACTGATCTATAAATGATATAAATCTACCACTGATCTATAAATGATATAAATCTACTACTGATCTATAAATGATATAAATCTACCACTGATCTATAAATGATATAAATCTACCACTGATCTATAAATGATATAAATCTACCACTGATCTATAAATGATATAAATCTACCACTGATCTATAAATGATATAAATCTACCACTGATCTATAAATGATATAAATCTACTACCACTGATCTATAAATGATATAAATCTCCTACCACTGATCTATAAATGATATAAATCTACCACTGATCTATAAATGATATAAATCTACCACTGATCTATAAATGATATAAATCTACCACTGATCTATAAATGATATAAATCTACTACTGATCTATAAATGATATAAATCTCCTACCACTGATCTATAAATGATATAAATCTACTACTGATCTATAAATGATATAAATCTCCTACTACTGATCTATAAATGATATAAATCTACCACTGATCTATAAATGATATAAATCTACTACTGATCTATAAATGATATAAATCTACCACTGATCTATAAATGATATAAATCTCCTCCCACTGATCTATAAATGATATAAATCTACCACTGATCTATAAATGATATAAATCTACTACTGATCTATAAATGATATAAATCTACCACTGATCTATAAATGATATAAATCTCACTGATCTATAAATGATATAAATCTACCACTGATCTATAAATGATATAAATCTACCACTGATCTATAAATGATATAAATCTACCACTGATCTATAAATGATATAAATCTACCACTGATCTATAAATGATATAAATCTACCACTGATCTATAAATGATATAAATCTACTACTGATCTATAAATGATATAAATCTACCACTGATCTATAAATGATATAAATCTACTACTGATCTATAAATGATATAAATCTACCACTGATCTATAAATGATATAAATCTACCACTGATCTATAAATGATATAAATCTACTACTGATCTATAAATGATATAAATCTACCTCTGATCTATAAATGATATAAATCACTGATCTATAAATGATATAAATCTACCACTGATCTATAAATGATATAAATCTACCACTGATCTATAAATGATATAAATCTACTACTGATCTATAAATGATATAAATCTACCACTGATCTATAAATGATATAAATCTACTACTGATCTATAAATGATATAAATCTACCACTGATCTATAAATGATATAAATCTACTACTGATCTATAAATGATATAAATCTACCACTGATCTATAAATGATATAAATCTACCACTGATCTATAAATGATATAAATCTACTACTGATCTATAAATGATATAAATCTACCACTGATCTATAAATGATATAAATCTACCACTGATCTATAAATGATATAAATCTACCACTGATCTATAAATGATATAAATCTACCACTGATCTATAAATGATATAAATCTACCACTGATCTATAAATGATATAAATCTACTACTGATCTATAAATGATATAAATCTACCACTGATCTATAAATGATATAAATCTACCACTGATCTATAAATGATATAAATCTACCACTGATCTATAAATGATATAAATCTACCACTGATCTATAAATGATATAAATCTACTACCACTGATCTATAAATGATATAAATCTCCTACCACTGATCTATAAATGATATAAATCTACTACTGATCTATAAATGATATAAATCTACCACTGATCTATAAATGATATAAATCTACCACTGATCTATAAATGATATAAATCTACCACTGATCTATAAATGATATAAATCTACCACTGATCTATAATGATATAAATCTACCACTGATCTATAAATGATATAAATCTACCACTGATCTATAAATGATATAAATCTACCACTGATCTATAAATGATATAAATCTACCACTGATCTATAAATGATATAAATCTACTACCACTGATCTATAAATGATATAAATCTCCTACCACTGATCTATAAATGATATAAATCTACTACTGATCTATAAATGATATAAATCTACCACTGATCTATAAATGATATAAATCTACCTCTGATCTATAAATGATATAAATCTACCACTGATCTATAAATGATATAAATCTACCACTGATCTATAAATGATATAAATCTCCTACCACTGATCTATAAATGATATAAATCTACCACTGATCTATAAATGATATAAATCTACTACTGATCTATAAATGATATAAATCTACCACTGATCTATAAATGATATAAATCTACCACTGATCTATAAATGATATAAATCTACCACTGATCTATAAATGATATAAATCTACCACTGATCTATAAATGATATAAATCTACTACTGATCTATAAATGATATAAATCTACCACTGATCTATAAATGATATAAATCTACCACTGATCTATAAATGATATAAATCTACTACTGATCTATAAATGATATAAATCTCCTACCACTGATCTATAAATGATATAAATCTACCACTGATCTATAAATGATATAAATCTACCACTGATCTATAAATGATATAAATCTACTACTGATCTATAAATGATATAAATCTCCTACCACTGATCTATAAATGATATAAATCTACTACTGATCTATAAATGATATAAATCTACCACTGATCTATAAATGATATAAATCTCCTACTACTGATCTATAAATGATATAAATCTACCACTGATCTATAAATGATATAAATCTACCACTGATCTATAAATGATATAAATCTACCACTGATCTATAAATGATATAAATCTCCTACCACTGATCTATAAATGATATAAATCTACTACTGATCTATAAATGATATAAATCTCCTACTACTGATCTATAAATGATATAAATCTACCACTGATCTATAAATGATATAAATCTACCACTGATCTATAAATGATATAAATCTACCACTGATCTATAAATGATATAAATCTCCTACTACTGATCTATAAATGATATAAATCTACCACTGATCTATAAATGATATAAATCTACCACTGATCTATAAATGATATAAATCTACCACTGATCTATAAATGATATAAATCTCCTACTACTGATCTATAAATGATATAAATCTACTACTGATCTATAAATGATATAAATCTCCTACTACTGATCTATAAATGATATAAATCTACCACTGATCTATAAATGATATAAATCTACCACTGATCTATAAATGATATAAATCTACCACTGATCTATAAATGATATAAATCTCCTACTACTGATCTATAAATGATATAAATCTACTACTGATCTATAAATGATATAAATCTACCACTGATCTATAAATGATATAAATCTCCTACCACTGATCTATAAATGATATAAATCTACCACTGATCTATAAATGATATAAATCTACCACTGATCTATAAATGATATAAATCTACCACTGATCTATAAATGATATAAATCTCCTACTGATCTATAAATGATATAAATCTACCACTGATCTATAAATGATATAAATCTGATCTATAAATGATATAAATCTACCACTGATCTATAAATGATATAAATCTACCACTGATCTATAAATGATATAAATCTCCTTCCACTGATCTATAAATGATATAAATCTACTGATCTATAAATGATATAAATCTCCTACTGATCTATAAATGATATAAATCTACCACTGATCTATAAATGATATAAATCTACCACTGATCTATAAATGATATAAATCTACCTCTGATCTATAAATGATATAAATCTGATCTATAAATGATATAAATCTCCTACTACTGATCTATAAATGATATAAATCTCCTACCACTGATCTATAAATGATATAAATCTACCACTGATCTATAAATGATATAAATCTACCACTGATCTATAAATGATATAAATCTACTACTGATCTATAAATGATATAAATCTACTACTGATCTATAAATGATATAAATCTACCTCTGATCTATAAATGATATAAATCTCCTACTACTGATCTATAAATGATATAAATCTCCTACTACTGATCTATAAATTATATAAATCTCCTACTACTGATCTATAAATGATATAAATCTCCTACAACTGATCTATAAATGATATAAATCTCCTACTACTGATCTATAAATGATTTAAATCTCCTACTACTGATCTATAAATGATATAAATCTCCTACTACTGATCTATAAATGATATAAATCTACCACTGATCTATAATGATATAAATCTACCACTGATCTATAAATGATATAAATCTACCACTGATCTATAATGATATAAATCTACCACTGATCTATAAATGATATAAATCTACCACTGATCTATAAATGATATAAATCTGATCTATAAATGATATAAATCTACCACTGATCTATAAATGATATAAATCTGATCTATAAATGATATAAATCTACTACTGATCTATAAATGATATAAATCTCCTACTACTGATCTATAAATGATATAAATCTACCACTGATCTATAAATGATATAAATCTACTACTGATCTATAAATGATATAAATCTACCACTGATCTATAAATGATATAAATCTCCTCCCACTGATCTATAAATGATATAAATCTACCACTGATCTATAAATGATATAAATCTACTACTGATCTATAAATGATATAAATCTACCACTGATCTATAAATGATATAAATCTACCACTGATCTATAAATGATATAAATCTCACTGATCTATAAATGATATAAATCTACCACTGATCTATAAATGATATAAATCTACCACTGATCTATAAATGATATAAATCTACCACTGATCTATAAATGATATAAATCTACCACTGATCTATAAATGATATAAATCTACCACTGATCTATAAATGATATAAATCTACCACTGATCTATAAATGATATAAATCTACCACTGATCTATAAATGATATAAATCTACTACTGATCTATAAATGATATAAATCTACCACTGATCTATAAATGATATAAATCTACCACTGATCTATAAATGATATAAATCTACTACTGATCTATAAATGATATAAATCTACCTCTGATCTATAAATGATATAAATCTACCACTGATCTATAAATGATATAAATCACTGATCTATAAATGATATAAATCTACCACTGATCTATAAATGATATAAATCTACTACTGATCTATAAATGATATAAATCTACCACTGATCTATAAATGATATAAATCTACTACTGATCTATAAATGATATAAATCTACTACTGATCTATAAATGATATAAATCTACCACTGATCTATAAATGATATAAATCTACCACTGATCTATAAATGATATAAATCTCACTGATCTATAAATGATATAAATCTACCACTGATCTATAAATGATATAAATCTACCACTGATCTATAAATGATATAAATCTACTACTGATCTATAAATGATATAAATCTACCACTGATCTATAAATGATATAAATCTACTACTGATCTATAAATGATATAAATCTACCTCTGATCTATAAATGATATAAATCTACCACTGATCTATAAATGATATAAATCACTGATCTATAAATGATATAAATCTACCACTGATCTATAAATGATATAAATCACTGATCTATAAATGATATAAATCTACCACTGATCTATAAATGATATAAATCACTGATCTATAAATGATATAAATCTCCTACTGATCTATAAATGATATAAATCTACCACTGATCTATAAATGATATAAATCTACCACTGATCTATAAATGATATAAATCTACCACTGATCTATAAATGATATAAATCTACTACTGATCTATAAATGATATAAATCTACAACTGATCTATAAATGATATAAATCTCCTACAACTGATCTATAAATGATATAAATCTCCTACAACTGATCTATAAATGATATAAATCTCCTACTACTGATCTATAAATGATATAAATCTACTACTGATCTATAAATGATATAAATCTCCTACTGATCTATAAATGATATAAATCTCCTACCACTGATCTATAAATGATATAAATCTACCACTGATCTATAAATGATATAAATCTACCACTGATCTATAAATGATATAAATCTACTACTGATCTATAAATGATATAAATCTACTACTGATCTATAAATGATATAAATCTACCTCTGATCTATAAATGATATAAATCTCCTACTACTGATCTATAAATGATATAAATCTCCTACTACTGATCTATAAATTATATAAATCTCCTACTACTGATCTATAAATGATATAAATCTCCTACAACTGATCTATAAATGATATAAATCTCCTACTACTGATCTATAAATGATTTAAATCTCCTACTACTGATCTATAAATGATATAAATCTCCTACTACTGATCTATAAATGATATAAATCTCCTACAACTGATCTATAAATGATATAAATCTACCACTGATCTATAAATGATATAAATCTACCACTGATCTATAAATGATATAAATCTACCACTGATCTATAAATGATATAAATCTACCACTGATCTATAAATGATATAAATCTGATCTATAAATGATATAAATCTACCACTGATCTATAAATGATATAAATCTGATCTATAAATGATATAAATCTACTACTGATCTATAAATGATATAAATCTCCTACTACTGATCTATAAATGATATAAATCTACCACTGATCTATAAATGATATAAATCTACCACTGATCTATAAATGATATAAATCTGATCTATAAATGATATAAATCTACCACTGATCTATAAATGATATAAATCTACCACTGATCTATAAATGATATAAATCTACCTCTGATCTATAAATGATATAAATCTACTACTGATCTATAAATGATATAAATCTACCACTGATCTATAAATGATATAAATCTCCTCCCACTGATCTATAAATGATATAAATCTACCACGGATCTATAAATGATATAAATCTACTACTGATCTATAAATGATATAAATCTACCACTGATCTATAAATGATATAAATCTACCACTGATCTATAAATGATATAAATCTCACTGATCTATAAATGATATAAATCTACCACTGATCTATAAATGATATAAATCTACCACTGATCTATAAATGATATAAATCTGATCTATAAATGATATAAATCTACCTCTGATCTATAAATGATATAAATCTACCACTGATCTATAAATGATATAAATCTACCTCTGATCTATAAATGATATAAATCTACTACTGATCTATAAATGATATAAATCTACCACTGATCTATAAATGATATAAATCTACCACTGATCTATAAATGATATAAATCTCACTGATCTATAAATGATATAAATCTACCACTGATCTATAAATGATATAAATCTACTACTGATCTATAAATGATATAAATCTACCACTGATCTATAAATGATATAAATCTACCACTGATCTATAAATGATATAAATCTCACTGATCTATAAATGATATAAATCTACCACTGATCTATAAATGATATAAATCTACCACTGATCTATAAATGATATAAATCTACTACTGATCTATAAATGATATAAATCTACCACTGATCTATAAATGATATAAATCTACTACTGATCTATAAATGATATAAATCTACCTCTGATCTATAAATGATATAAATCTACCTCTGATCTATAAATGATATAAATCTACCACTGATCTATAAATGATATAAATCTACCACTGATCTATAAATGATATAAATCTACTACTGATCTATAAATGATATAAATCTACCACTGATCTATAAATGATATAAATCTACCACTGATCTATAAATGATATAAATCACTGATCTATAAATGATATAAATCTACCACTGATCTATAAATGATATAAATCACTGATCTATAAATGATATAAATCTACCACTGATCTATAAATGATATAAATCACTGATCTATAAATGATATAAATCTCCTACTGATCTATAAATGATATAAATCTACCACTGATCTATAAATGATATAAATCTACCACTGATCTATAAATGATATAAATCTACCACTGATCTATAAATGATATAAATCTACTACTGATCTATAAATGATATAAATCTACAACTGATCTATAAATGATATAAATCTCCTACAACTGATCTATAAATGATATAAATCTCCTACAACTGATCTATAAATGATATAAATCTCCTACTACTGATCTATAAATGATATAAATCTACTACTGATCTATAAATGATATAAATCTCCTACTGATCTATAAATGATATAAATCTACTACTGATCTATAAATGATATAAATCTACCTCTGATCTATAAATGATATAAATCTCCTCACCTTCGACCGTGAGATTGGCGGAGCACGAGTGTTCCCCGACCTGCACGCTGTACGTGCCCTCGTCGTCCAGCGCCACCTGCTGGATGATGAGCTTGCGGTAGCCGCCCTCGCTGCAGATCTCGAAGCGCTCTCCGGGCAGCACCACGTTGTGGCCCTTGTACCAGCGGATGCTGCAGCGCGGGTTGGACACGGTGCAGTCCAGGAGCACGCGGCTCTTCTCCACCACCGTCTGGTCCTGCAGAGGCTTCACGATGTTCACCGGAAGCTCTGAGAGAGAAGGACAGACAGGAGGGGTCATCGAAATGTCCAGGGACGTCATGCATCCAACTTTCCTATCTAAATTGCCCCGAAAATAGCTGATCTACAAGCTCACAACGTGTCGCAGCGCGGTCTCTCGTGGTCATGAAAGGGGGCGGGACTGCGACGCTCTATTACTGAATGTCAGTCTCCAGGTTTTCTTCAGAATATTTATTATGACACTGATTTGCTACAGTGTGATACATTAGCAATGGTTCTCCAAATGTTTATTTTCAAGGACCTCCATATTTACAAACCTTGACATTTATTGCTGGTATTGGCGAACTTAATTGGACAAATATGCATGCTACAATAAGTGTTACTAGAATACGAACATATTGTAGGTAAATTATTTAGATTAAATTCGAACGAACATGGTAAACTGTGTCACATAATACCTTCCACCTCCAGGCAGGCTGTAGACTCAACATGCCTGGCGACAAATCTGATTACTCCAGAATCCTCTCCCCTCACGTTGCACATGAGAAGAAAATGTTTGGTCCCTGAAATAATAATAATGACAATGTATTAATTATTAGCCACTTTAAAACAGGCATCCAATTCTGGGCATGCCATTATAGCAGGCACAAAAATATATAAAAAATAAATCACTTTCAAAAAAGTAAGCGGTGGCTGACCCAACACTGCAAAACAGTGAAACAGCTAATAGGCTTACTAATTAACTTTAAAGGTATATTCAGTGATTTGACTTAATCTAAATATCACTTATTTTTTCTTTTTTTCTGGATAATCCTCCCTACTATAGAGTGTGCTGACCATATAAGGAGTTCCTCCCTGTCCCCAGTGAGCCCCTGGGGTCAAAAAACCCTAGTTTCAGTTTTGGTGGCGGGTGGCAAAGCCTTCATCCAATCAGGATGAGAGGGGCCTTCCTCCAATCATGATCGAGTGGGGGCGGGCCTTGGTGCACATGCTGTTGGCCTGTTGCACTTCCCCCCACTGTAGAGCGTGCATGTGCACATTTTGTTACCGGGGCGGACTGGGTGGTTCTCCAAATCACTCAAATCACTGAATGCTCCTTTAATAGACCTATTGCTTACTCCACTATTACGTGCAGGTATTCGAGTCTTAATTCTTACTGTAAAAGAAAATCGAATAAATAATTAAAACCAGTGTTGGGCAAGTTAAGCTATATGTAGCTGACCCAACACTACTACTACTACTACTACTACTACTACTACTAATGTAGGGCAGGCTATATTACGCATGCATATATTTAAACTGTGTTAGCAAAAGTTTGTTTTGGCATGTCTAGCACCCTCTGGTGGACATATTTGCATAAAGTAAACATACTCATAGGAGCTCAGAACAGCTTGGGATTGTTATCATCATCAGGGAATGAATTGTTTGCATTCAAATATAAATGACAACGGCAGCCAGGTCCACACATACATACTGTACTCTGTACTGTACCTTCTTGGCGGATCTTCACGGTGGTAGTGGGCCGTATCTTGTCTCCGTTTCGGTACCACTCCCCCGGCACGTCCTCGATGTTGATCTCACAGACAAACACGGCGTTCTGGTCCTCCTGGATGTCCAGGTCCTCCAAGCCCTGCAGGACCTGCAGCTCGCGTTCTAGAAACAATGTGTTGTTACTTAGATCAGAGACCATAGAGCAGGGGTTCTCAACCAGTTTCATCATATGGTCCGTGGCTCAAATGCAGAACACATGATATGAAAAGGGTTGAAAACCACTGCCATAGACCACGTGGTTATCAAACTGCATGTTTGTACTCCCAAATTAATATGTATTTGGACCGCAGACCCCCCCAGAAAATTGGTTTTTTTCAAGATAGTTTGAAAATCTACAAACTCACAACGCATTGCGGTATGAAGCGTTGTGAGCTTGTAGATCGGCTATTTTCAAATAGCCAATGCATAATATAGGTTTTAAAGTGGTTAAACAGCTTTTTATGCTATATTAAGGACATTGCAGCGTGCGTGCGTGCGTGCTGTATAAATATCTTTACCATAGACCTCCACGGTGCAGTAGGTTGAAACCTCTCCAGAGTCACAGGTGTAGATGCCAGAGTCGGCGACGTCGCATTTCATGATCTGGAGGAAGCGCTTTCTTCCCATAGCATAGATGCGCATGTCCTTACAGGGCTTCACCTCAGCCCCGTCCTGGAGGAGGAGAGGAGAGCGTTAACCCTAACCCTTACAGGGCTTCACCTCAGCCCCGTCCTGGAGGAGGAGAGGAGAGCGTTAACCCTAACCCTTACAGGGCTTCACCTCAGCCCCGTCCTGGAGGAGGAGAGGAGAGTTAACCCTATAGCATGTCCTTACAGGGCTTCACCTCAGCCCCGTCCTGGAGGAGGAGAGAGGAGCGTTAACCCTATAGCATGTCCTTACAGGGCTTCACTTCAGCCCCGTCCTGGAGGAGGAGAGAGGAGCGTTAACCCTATAGCATGTCCTTACAGGGCTTCACCTCAGCCCCGTCCTGGAGGAGGAGAGGAGAGTTAACCCTATAGCATGTCCTTACAGGGCTTCACCTCAGCCCCGTCCTGGAGGAGGAGAGAGGAGCGTTAACCCTATAGCATGTCCTTACAGGGCTTCACCTCAGCCCCGTCCTGGAGGAGGAGAGAGGAGCGTTAACCCTATAGCATGTCCTTACAGGGCTTCACCTCAGCCCCGTCCTGGAGGAGGAGAGAGGAGGTTAACCCTATAGCATGTCCTTACAGGGCTTCACTTCAGCCCCGTCCTGGAGGAGGAGAGGAGAGTTAACCCTATAGCATGTCCTTACAGGGCTTCACTTCAGCCCCGTCCTGGAGGAGGAGAGAGGAGGTTAACCCTATAGCATGTCCTTACAGGGCTTCACTTCAGCCCCGTCCTGGAGGAGAGAGGAGGTTAACCCTATAGCATGTCCTTACAGGGCTTCACTTCAGCCCCGTCCTGGAGGAGGAGAGAGGAGGTTAACCCTATAGCATGTCCTTACAGGGCTTCACTTCAGCCCCGTCCTGGAGGAGGAGAGGAGCGTTAACCCTATAGCATGTCCTTACAGGGCTTCACTTCAGCCCCGTCCTGGAGGAGGAGAGGAGCGTTAACCCTATAGCATGTCCTTACAGGGCTTCACTTCAGCCCCATCCTGGAGGAGGAGAGGAGAGTTAACCCTATAGCATGTCCTTACAGGGCTTCACTTCAGCCCCATCCTGGAGGAGGAGAGGAGAGTTAACCCTATAGCATGTCCTTACAGGGCTTCACTTCAGCCCCGTCCTGGAGGAGGAGAGAGGAGCGTTAACCCTATAGCATGTCCTTACAGGGCTTCACTTCAGCCCCGTCCTGGAGGAGGAGAGAGGAGCGTTAACCCTATAGCATGTCCTTACAGGGCTTCACTTCAGCCCCGTCCTGGAGGAGGAGAGAGGAGCGTTAACCCTATAGCATGTCCTTACACGGCTTCACTTCAGCCCCGTCCTGGAGGAGGAGAGAGGAGCGTTAACCCTATAGCATGTCCTTACAGGGCTTCACTTCAGCCCCGTCCTGGAGGAGGAGAGAGGAGCGTTAACCCTATAGCATGTCCTTACAGGGCTTCACTTCAGCCCCGTCCTGGAGGAGGAGAGAGGAGGTTAACCCTATAGCATGTCCTTACACGGCTTCACTTCAGCCCCGTCCTGGAGGAGGAGAGAGGAGGTTAACCCTATAGCATGTCCTTACAGGGCTTCACTTCAGCCCCATCCTGGAGGAGGAGAGAGGAGAGTTAACCCTATAGCATGTCCTTACACGGCTTCACTTCAGCCCCGTCCTGGAGGAGGAGAGAGGAGCGTTAACCCTATAGCATGTCCTTACAGGGCTTCACTTCAGCCCCGTCCTGGAGGAGGAGAGAGGAGGTTAACCCTATAGCATGTCCTTACAGGGCTTCACTTCAGCCCCATCCTGGAGGAGAGAGGAGCGTTAACCCTATAGCTGGTCCCTATAGCTGGTTAACCCTATAGCATGTCCTTACAGGGCTTCACCTCAGCCCCGTCCTGGAGGAGGAGAGAGGAGCGTTAACCCTATAGCATGTCCTTACAGGGCTTCACTTCAGCCCCATCCTGGAGGAGGAGAGAGGAGCGTTAACCCTATAGCATGTCCTTACACGGCTTCACTTCAGCCCCGTCCTGGAGGAGGAGAGAGGAGGTTAACCCTATAGCATGTCCTTACACGGCTTCACTTCAGCCCCGTCCTGGAGGAGGAGAGAGGAGGTTAACCCTATAGCATGTCCTTACAGGGCTTCACTTCAGCCCCGTCCTGGAGGAGGAGAGAGGAGGTTAACCCTATAGCATGTCCTTACACGGCTTCACTTCAGCCCCGTCCTGGAGGAGGAGAGAGGAGGTTAACCCTATAGCATGTCCTTACACGGCTTCACCTCAGCCCCGTCCTGGAGGAGGAGAGAGGAGCGTTAACCCTATAGCATGTCCTTACAGGGCTTCACCTCAGCCCCGTCCTGGAGGAGGAGAGGAGCGTTAACCCTATAGCATGTCCTTACAGGGCTTCACTTCAGCCCCATCCTGGAGGAGGAGAGAGGAGAGTTAACCCTATAGCATGTCCTTACACGGCTTCACCTCAGCCCCGTCCTGGAGGAGGAGAGGAGTGTTAACCCTATAGCATGTCCTTACAGGGCTTCACTTCAGCCCCATCCTGGAGGAGGAGAGAGGAGCGTTAACCCTATAGCATGTCCTTACAGGGCTTCACTTCAGCCCCGTCCTGGAGGAGGAGAGGAGCGTTAACCCTATAGCATGTCCTTACAGGGCTTCACTTCAGCCCCATCCTGGAGGAGGAGAGAGGAGCGTTAACCCTATAGCATGTCCTTACAGGGCTTCACTTCAGCCCCGTCCTGGAGGAGGAGAGAGGAGCGTTAACCCTATAGATACATGTCCTTACAGGGCTTCACTTCAGCCCCGTCCTGGAGGAGGAGAGAGGAGCGTTAACCCTATAGATACATGTCCTTACAGGGCTTCACTTCAGCCCCGTCCTGGAGGAGGAGAGAGGAGCGTTAACCCTATAGCTGGTTAACCCTATAGCATGTCCTTACAGGGCTTCACCTCAGCCCCGTCCTGGAGGAGGAGAGAGGAGCGTTAACCCTATAGCATGTCCTTACAGGGCTTCACTTCAGCCCCGTCCTGGAGGAGGAGAGAGGAGCGTTAACCCTATAGCATGTCCTTACAGGGCTTCACCTCAGCCCCGTCCTGGAGGAGGAGAGGAGAGTTAACCCTATAGCATGTCCTTACAGGGCTTCACCTCAGCCCCGTCCTGGAGGAGGAGAGAGGAGCGTTAACCCTATAGCATGTCCTTACAGGGCTTCACCTCAGCCCCGTCCTGGAGGAGGAGAGAGGAGCGTTAACCCTATAGCATGTCCTTACAGGGCTTCACCTCAGCCCCGTCCTGGAGGAGGAGAGAGGAGGTTAACCCTATAGCATGTCCTTACAGGGCTTCACTTCAGCCCCGTCCTGGAGGAGGAGAGGAGAGTTAACCCTATAGCATGTCCTTACAGGGCTTCACTTCAGCCCCGTCCTGGAGGAGGAGAGAGGAGGTTAACCCTATAGCATGTCCTTACAGGGCTTCACTTCAGCCCCGTCCTGGAGGAGAGAGGAGGTTAACCCTATAGCATGTCCTTACAGGGCTTCACTTCAGCCCCGTCCTGGAGGAGGAGAGAGGAGGTTAACCCTATAGCATGTCCTTACAGGGCTTCACTTCAGCCCCGTCCTGGAGGAGGAGAGGAGCGTTAACCCTATAGCATGTCCTTACAGGGCTTCACTTCAGCCCCGTCCTGGAGGAGGAGAGGAGCGTTAACCCTATAGCATGTCCTTACAGGGCTTCACTTCAGCCCCATCCTGGAGGAGGAGAGGAGAGTTAACCCTATAGCATGTCCTTACAGGGCTTCACTTCAGCCCCATCCTGGAGGAGGAGAGGAGAGTTAACCCTATAGCATGTCCTTACAGGGCTTCACTTCAGCCCCGTCCTGGAGGAGGAGAGAGGAGCGTTAACCCTATAGCATGTCCTTACAGGGCTTCACTTCAGCCCCGTCCTGGAGGAGGAGAGAGGAGCGTTAACCCTATAGCATGTCCTTACAGGGCTTCACTTCAGCCCCGTCCTGGAGGAGGAGAGAGGAGCGTTAACCCTATAGCATGTCCTTACACGGCTTCACTTCAGCCCCGTCCTGGAGGAGGAGAGAGGAGCGTTAACCCTATAGCATGTCCTTACAGGGCTTCACTTCAGCCCCGTCCTGGAGGAGGAGAGAGGAGCGTTAACCCTATAGCATGTCCTTACAGGGCTTCACTTCAGCCCCGTCCTGGAGGAGGAGAGAGGAGGTTAACCCTATAGCATGTCCTTACACGGCTTCACTTCAGCCCCGTCCTGGAGGAGGAGAGAGGAGGTTAACCCTATAGCATGTCCTTACAGGGCTTCACTTCAGCCCCATCCTGGAGGAGGAGAGAGGAGAGTTAACCCTATAGCATGTCCTTACACGGCTTCACTTCAGCCCCGTCCTGGAGGAGGAGAGAGGAGCGTTAACCCTATAGCATGTCCTTACAGGGCTTCACTTCAGCCCCGTCCTGGAGGAGGAGAGAGGAGGTTAACCCTATAGCATGTCCTTACAGGGCTTCACTTCAGCCCCATCCTGGAGGAGAGAGGAGCGTTAACCCTATAGCTGGTCCCTATAGCTGGTTAACCCTATAGCATGTCCTTACAGGGCTTCACCTCAGCCCCGTCCTGGAGGAGGAGAGAGGAGCGTTAACCCTATAGCATGTCCTTACAGGGCTTCACTTCAGCCCCATCCTGGAGGAGGAGAGAGGAGCGTTAACCCTATAGCATGTCCTTACACGGCTTCACTTCAGCCCCGTCCTGGAGGAGGAGAGAGGAGGTTAACCCTATAGCATGTCCTTACACGGCTTCACTTCAGCCCCGTCCTGGAGGAGGAGAGAGGAGGTTAACCCTATAGCATGTCCTTACAGGGCTTCACTTCAGCCCCGTCCTGGAGGAGGAGAGAGGAGGTTAACCCTATAGCATGTCCTTACACGGCTTCACTTCAGCCCCGTCCTGGAGGAGGAGAGAGGAGGTTAACCCTATAGCATGTCCTTACACGGCTTCACCTCAGCCCCGTCCTGGAGGAGGAGAGAGGAGCGTTAACCCTATAGCATGTCCTTACAGGGCTTCACCTCAGCCCCGTCCTGGAGGAGGAGAGGAGCGTTAACCCTATAGCATGTCCTTACAGGGCTTCACTTCAGCCCCATCCTGGAGGAGGAGAGAGGAGAGTTAACCCTATAGCATGTCCTTACACGGCTTCACCTCAGCCCCGTCCTGGAGGAGGAGAGGAGTGTTAACCCTATAGCATGTCCTTACAGGGCTTCACTTCAGCCCCATCCTGGAGGAGGAGAGAGGAGCGTTAACCCTATAGCATGTCCTTACAGGGCTTCACTTCAGCCCCGTCCTGGAGGAGGAGAGGAGCGTTAACCCTATAGCATGTCCTTACAGGGCTTCACTTCAGCCCCATCCTGGAGGAGGAGAGAGGAGCGTTAACCCTATAGCATGTCCTTACAGGGCTTCACTTCAGCCCCGTCCTGGAGGAGGAGAGAGGAGCGTTAACCCTATAGATACATGTCCTTACAGGGCTTCACTTCAGCCCCGTCCTGGAGGAGGAGAGAGGAGCGTTAACCCTATAGATACATGTCCTTACAGGGCTTCACTTCAGCCCCGTCCTGGAGGAGGAGAGAGGAGCGTTAACCCTATAGCTGGTTAACCCTATAGCATGTCCTTACACGGCTTCACTTCAGCCCCGTCCTGGAGGAGGAGAGAGGAGCGTTAACCCTATAGCATGTCCTTACACGGCTTCACTTCAGCCCCGTCCTGGAGGAGGAGAGGAGAGTTAACCCTATAGCATGTCCTTACAGGGCTTCACTTCAGCCCCGTCCTGGAGGAGGAGAGAGGAGGTTAACCCTATAGCATGTCCTTACAGGGCTTCACTTCAGCCCCGTCCTGGAGGAGGAGAGAGGAGAGTTAACCCTATAGCATGTCCTTACAGGGCTTCACTTCAGCCCCGTCCTGGAGGTGGAGAGGAGAGTTAACCCTATAGCATGTCCTTACACGGCTTCACTTCAGCCCCATCCTGGAGGAGGAGAGAGGAGCGTTAACCCTATAGCATGTCCTTACAGGGCTTCACTTCAGCCCCGTCCTGGAGGAGGAGAGAGGAGCGTTAACCCTATAGCATGTCCTTACAGGGCTTCACTTCAGCCCCGTCCTGGAGGAGGAGAGAGGAGGTTAACCCTATAGCATGTCCTTACACGGCTTCACTTCAGCCCCGTCCTGGAGGAGGAGAGAGGAGGTTAACCCTATAGCATGTCCTTACACGGCTTCACTTCAGCCCCGTCCTGGAGGAGGAGAGAGGAGCGTTAACCCTATAGCATGTCCTTACAGGGCTTCACTTCAGCCCCGTCCTGGAGGAGGAGAGAGGAGCGTTAACCCTATAGCATGTCCTTACACGGCTTCACTTCAGCCCCGTCCTGGAGGAGGAGAGAGGAGCGTTAACCCTATAGCATGTCCTTACACGGCTTCACTTCAGCCCCGTCCTGGAGGAGGAGAGAGGAGAGTTAACCCTATAGCATGTCCTTACACAGCTTCACTTCAGCCCCGTCCTGGAGGTGAAGAGAGGAGCGTTAACCCTATAGCATGTCCTTACAGGTCTTCACTTCAGCCCCCTCCTGGAGGTGAAGAGAGGAGCGTTAACCCTATAGCTTCACTTCAGCCCCGTCCTGGAGGTGAAGAGGAGCGTTAACCCCATAGATACATGTCCTTACACGGCTTCACTTCAGCCCCGTCCTGGAGGTGAAGAGAGGAGTGTTAACCCTATAGCTGGCATCCCCGACAGGCCTGGCTGTCACAATTACTGCATCATCGAGTTAACCCATTTAGGCCTGACATCGAAATTAAAAAAAAAAGTCTTCTATATCCTGACGGTTTTCAGTGGTGCTCAACCTTTCATGCCAAGGACCCCAAAGATTATATGTAATATGCCTCCGCCCCCCCATCTGAAAATATGTTGTTCCAGGGACCTCCCAGAAGCAAAGATTTGAGTTAAAATGCTCACTCTGTAATAATATATATTCAAAGATTTGAGGCATATTTTCACGATTTTTCAAAAATAGCAGACCTACAAGTTAGTGAGCTTGTAGATCTGCTATTTGTTTTTTGTTTTTTTAACTTTGTTTTTATTTCAGTTTAGGCAACTTCACATAATTATAAGCATACATATTTCTTACAACTGCTTTTTTTTTCACACAACCTCAGCTGTTTCATACTTTCACAGAATATATATATATATATATATTATACACTCCTACACACAAACAACTTCACATACGTACATTTACAATAATTCACAATAAAACAAGGAAATAAAATACTACAATTATTCACCATAAAACAAGGAAATAAAATACAAGTAGCGAGACAAAAACCACAGAGCGTCGACAACAGATCTGCTATTTTTCAATCGCTAAAGTATAACATAATGCTTTAAAACACCAACAGGGGTTCCCACCCAGAATGGGTTAATAGATATGCACATGCATAAAGTGAATGGGAAATCGAGTGGCAAAGCGAGTTTAATGTTGTTCAACGTTGTTAATGCAATCAGACACAGGACCTTTCTGTGTGGATGTACAGAATGGGCTGTCAAGGCCAGAAAAGCAAGCAAGCATGATTGAACCCTACAAACCCTCCCGCGCACTCAGATCAGCCAACGCAGGAAAGCTGGAAGTACCCTCACTAAAAACGCCGGGACAACGCTCCACACGTCCCAAACTCTTCTCCCTTCTGGCCCCAAAACTGTGGAATGCACTCCCCGTTGCAATCAGAACTGCAGCATCACTCCCAATCTTCCGCCGTAGTCTGAAGACCCACCTTTTCAGACTCCATCATGGCCCATAGCACTTATCCTACCCCCTTAGACAGCACTTTTTAGACTTAGATAGCATTTGAAACAGACTTATAGCATGTCATGTAGACAGCACAATAATTGCATTGTATGTAGTCATAGCACATCATAGTAGCCTACATATGTATAGCATAGTATAGTATATATGTATAGTTAATATGTATAGTGTCATTATATAGATATGTTCTAGTTACGTTCTTAGCTTACGCATGTTTCTTGATAAATGCATTTTATATATGTGATTTATTCCCATACTTTTGTTCCTGCCTAATGTAAGTCGCTCTGGATTAAGAGCGTCTGCTAAATGCCTAAATTGTAAATTGTAAATTGTAAAAGTAGGTTTTTGCCACTCAGTGGGCGTTCCCGCATGACCTCCGGGTATGATGATGATGTCACGTGCAGCATACCCTCTCTATACTCGCCCGTGTCAAGAGTTGAATTGTGCTGAACTTTTGTGTAGAATCACGTCTATGCGGTCGTAGTGCGGGCGTAGCCTCTAGTGTCGCTCCCTGTGTGAAAATCCCTTAACTCTTCACTTAACATAGCTTGTGGTTTGGTGTTGAGATGCCCTGACACTCAAGACAGTCAATAGACCTAGTACTGTACACAGTAATTTTACTCTGAGCATGTACACCTTAGAGTATATATATATATTAATAGAGACGGCACCATATTTCTCCTCCCATCCACTTGCATTAAGTTGCTCTAAAGCGCATGAGGCGATTTCACTCCTCCTTCCGGGTAGGAACAGAGTGCATTCTGGGATGGATTGGGCCCAAACACATGAACAACATGCCGTTGACCATCATTGCATGCGTTCACGTATGAAACAGCGTTCACGTGTCATCGTGAACGTGCACAATGATAGTCAACGGACCAGCGCGTTCATGAGTTTGGGCCAGCGCTGCCATTACCAAATTCGGCCACTATGTCCATTTCGCCTCATGGTTTCCTCCGGGTGCCGTCTGAGCCCGTCTCTATTCATATATACTCTAAGATGTACACTTATACAATTACAAATAGACCCAGGATCGTCAAGTTTGCTATTGTTTACAGAAACATAAATTGCAGATAAAGATACGAGATAAGAAGAGAAACACGATACTCGCCTTGCTCCATTTGACGTCCCCGTTGTGTCTGGACAGCTCACATTCAATAGATATGCTCACCTTGCTCCATTTGACGTCCCGTTGTGTCTGGACAGCTCACATTCAATAGATATGAAGAGAAACACGATACTCGCCTTGCTCCATTTGACGTCCCCGTTGTGTCTGGACAGCTCACATTCAATAGATATGCTCACCTTGCTCCATTTGACGTCCCCGTTGTGTCTGGACAGCTCACATTCAATAGATATGCTCACCTTGCTCCATTTGACGTCCCCGTTGTGTCTGGACAGCTCACATTCAATAGATATGCTCACCTTGCTCCATTTGACGTCCCCGTTGTGTCTGGACAGCTCACATTCAATAGATATACTCACCTTGCTCCATTTGACGTCCCCGTTGTGTCTGGACAGCTCACATTCAATAGATATGCTCACCTTGCTCCATTTGACGTCCCCGTTGTGTCTGGACAGCTCACATTCAATAGATATGCTCACCTTGCTCCATTTGACGTCCCCGTTGTGTCTGGACAGCTCACATTCAATAGATATGACTGATCCTTCAGCACATCTTTGGTCCTCCAGCTTCTTGAGGATGGTCACTGGGGGCTCTGGGTGGTGGCAGCAAAACACACATGTTTTATTTAGAGAAGCTGCAGCGGTTTCACCTTAGAGTATATATTAATATACTCGGGCGACTCACACGGTCGCAACAGATTGATGTATGCTTGTTGTATGAGATGTATAGCTGATGCAAGCTCGCAATGCATTTCCAATGGGAGTCACATGGTTTGACACAACATTTGTGTTGTATGAGGGGGAGGGGGGCAGTCGAAACACAGCCGAAAGCCATACAACAGCTTGTAGTCCAAAATGTTGTATCAAACCATGTGACTTCCATTGGAAATGCATTGGGGCGGCCATGACACTTACATCTTGCATGCATCAATGTTGTATGCTAGATCGAAAGGTGTGAGTGAGGCCTAAGGCCCGACTCACACCTTTACATCTAGCATACAACATTGATGCATGCTAGATGTATGCAAAGGGTTTGTTTACATCTTGCCCCAATGCATTTCCAATGGAAGTCACATGGTTTGACACATTTGTGTTGTACGGCTTTTGGCTGTGTTTCGACTGCACCCCACCCCCTCATACAACACAAATGTTGTGTCAAACCATGTGACTCCCATTGGAAATTAATTGTGAGCTTGCATCAGTCAATAAGTCTCATACAACAAGCATACATCAATCTGTTGCGAAGGTGTGAGTCAGGCCTATGGGTTTCACACTGGAGTCACGCCACAGGTTGATGTGAACAGCAGTGGTGGAAAAAGTACTCAATTAAGTTTGACTTAAGTAGTGGAGTAGAAGTAAAAGTACCGGAAATTGGAAATCCTCAAGTAAAGTACTTGTAATGTTACTCAAGTACAGTACTTAAGTAAAAGTACTTAGTTACTCTCCACCACTGGTGAACAAACATATGCTGTTCCAGGCAAATGCTGTTTAATTGTAATGTATTTTAAAGATTATCCCAGCCAGGTGAGAGACCACATTTTCTACATGAGATATTTCAATTTTCATTTTGCAGTTGCAGTTCTATTTGTTAGCCAGCAGGTGTCCTACTTGACACTTGGGTCTACATTTCTCAATATACACAGGGCAGTGGTTTTTAACCCTTGTCATGCCAAGGTCCATTATTTATTCAGCATTTGAGCCACGGAACCACCGTTTGATGACATTTAGCCCCTCAGACCCATCTGAGCCACGGAACCACCGTTTGATGACATTTAGCCCCTCAGACCCATCTGAGCCACGGAACCACCGTTTGATGACATTTAGCCTCTCAGACCCATCTGAGCCACGGAACCACCGTTTGATGACATTTAGCCTCTCAGACCCAAAACTAAGAATATTTAGTTGTCATTGGATAAGACGACTTTTCTACGTTATCTAATTGTCTGGACTTCTTGTAAATTAAGCAATGCACATGTTTAACAATATTTTAACACTTGAGAGCGTAAAATGAAACGATAAGGGTCCATATGGTTACCAACTCCATCATTTAGCTGCATGGGGACCACCTGGAACCCCCTCAAGGACCACTGGTGGTCCCCGGACCACTGGGGACCACCTGGAAGCCCCTCAAGGACCACTGGTGGTCCCCGGACCACTGGGGACCACCTGGAACCCCCTCAAGGACCACTGGTGGTCCCCGGACCACTGGTTGAGAACCACTGGCATAGGGTAATATCCCCCAAGCCCTCAGTAAGGCTATCCACCGTTGAAGATGCCACTACCTACTGGCGAAATGTGGAATTGCAGCACTTTAATTGGAGGTGGGCGCGGACGTTCATGACGTCACGTGCGTAAGCCAGCCCGTACCTCAAAATTGAGGGGGTACCCAGCTAAATGATAGTTTTGAACCAAATGGACCCTTATGGGTCTGTAACTCAGAGAGTGTACAAATGGAACCAAATGGACCCTTATGGGTCTGTAACTCAGAGAGTGTACAAATGGAACCAAATGGACCCTTATGGGTCTGTAACTCAGAGAGTGTACAAATGGAAACAAATGGACCCTTATGGGTCTGTAACTCAGAGAGTGTACAAATGGAACCAAATGGACCCGTTAGGGTCTCAGAGTTACATTAACATTGATTTTACAATATAAACTGGGGTCTCAGAGATATAAATGACATTAAATGGGGGTCCGTATAGACTAATGCATGTCAAACTTGGGGGTCCTTGAAATTAAACGGGTTGAGAATCACTGCTAGAGCCGTACAATTCTTCTCTCATGGGGGTCCCTGGCATATCTTTTCAAATGGGGGTCCGCGGGCTAATTAGTGTCAATTTGGGGGTCCTTGACATGAAAAGGTTTGGGAACCACTGATGTAAGGGATAATATCTGGCTAGGTGGTCGGCATTAAGCAACTAGTCGACTAGTTTACTAGTCGACTAGTAAATCCACTAGTCGACCTTGCTGGTACTAGTCGACTAGTTGATAAGAAAAAAAAAGTTAATATTCTTTTTTTTTTTTTTTTTTTTTCCCCGATTTTGTAGGCCTCAATATCAGGTAGATTATAGTTATAGTCACCAATGTACACAGTTTTTAAATGTACAAATATTTATTTCCCAAAAAAAAAAAAAAAAACGTTTTTTGTTTTTTGTTTTCGTTTTTTTTTAAACATAAAAGGTGGTTAAACAACTAGTCGACTAGTCGACTAGTAAACTAGGCAACTAGTCAACTAGTAAAAATGACTAGAAGTGAATGCCCTATGTTGTCGGGAGATAATTCACCGACAGGAAGTTTTGCAGAGGTGGTTAATCACCCTGAAGGTGAATTATATCCCGACAACGACCACCTAGCCAGATATTATCCCGCTTGTTACATGGCTACCTAATATAAATGAATACATTGATCCAAAACACCGGAAAATGGATTCAATTTGATCAACTCACTTCCTTGTTTTCCGACAAGTATACCAGCCCTGCCGCCTTTCAGACGCAGCCAGCGCCAATACTTTTTGTTGTTGTACTGCTAGTCTATTTCTAGCTCAAATGTTTTCAAAAACATTTTTGAGAGCAATATTTAGCTGTACATGACATTGTGTGTCACAATGTGTGTGTGTGTGTGTGTTTACATGGCTGTCATGTTGGAAACAGCAGTAAATCAAGTGCGGCACAGCTGCAGTGCGATTAGGCAGCGCGGTCTGTTCTAGAGCGGAGCGGTCTGTTATCAAGAAATAACACACCGCTGAATTCAGCAATTGACCAATCAGAATCAAGCGTTCGACGAAGCCATGTAATAAATTGTAATAACATACTCTATCTTGCAGATTGTTCAAAAGTTAGGGGACTCATGGGTTTCAGCTTTAAAAGAAGCATTTGAACTAAATAAAACATTGAAAGGCCTCAAAATGTTCATTTGCTTCTTTAAAGGGGCATTCCACTCATTTTCAACATTTTACTATGTCATTAATATACCTTAGAGCTGTTGTGTGGAAATAATAAAAAAGTCCCCCCCATTCTGTGTTTCCTAGAACTAGAGGTCTGAAAAAAATCATTAACATGGTGAAACACATCTTGATGATGTCATCAAGATGTGTTTCACCATGTTAATGATTTCTTTCATACTTAGGGGAGGACCTTTTTATTATTTCCACACAACAGCTCTAAGGTATATTAATGACATAGTAAAATGTTGAAAATGGGTGGTTTTCCCCTTTAAGTGCATTTCAAAAAATAATAAAACGATAAATTAGCTTTTACCGTATCCAGGGACGTTGCTGACTATTTCGTTGTCCAGGATATGCATAATGTCTGAGCTGCCAGAAACCATCCCTCAGGGACCCCCAGGGGTACCTGAGGGAGTTCCAGGGGTCCCCAGCTAAATGATAGTTTGGAACCAAATGGACCCTTATGGGTCTGTAACTCAGAGAGTGTACACTCTTTGTACACTCTCAGAGTTACATTAACATTGATTTTACAATATAAACTGGGGTCTCAGAGATAGAAATGCCATTAAATGTATAAATAGCCTAATGTATGTCAAACTGGGGGTCCTTGAAATTAAACTGGTTGAGAATCACTGCTAGAGCCTTAAAATTCTTCTCTCATGGGGGTCCCTGGCATATCTTTTCAAATGGGGGTCTGCGGGCTAATTAGTGTCAATTTGGGGGTCCTTGATATGAAAAGGTTTGGGAACCACTGGTGTAGCATAGATTTGGCAACTTGATAATGCATGCTGAGGTTTTGACAGTGTGATGTTATTGTGTAAATATAGCCAAAGGCAGCTACTAGAATGCGTGTGGTTTGGAGCCCGCTGACATTGCATTGGTAGTACTTAGAATGGAGCTATTTGCAGGAGCACCACCACCACCGCAAACAAACAGCCAGACATGGTTATGTTTCAGCGTTGGTAACTAATCACAAATTTACTCCCAAGTACTGCCAACCCATTTTGACCTGAGATCAGATTCTAAAAATGTCTTCTACATCGATTTTTCAAAAATAGCAGATCTACAAGCTCATAGCGCGCCACTCGGTGGCACGCTATGAGCTTGTAGATCTGCTATTTTTCAATAGCTAAAGCATAACATAATGCTAACACCACAAAGGGGTTCCCGCCCAAAATGGGTTAAAAGTACACTGTCCAAAGGCGACATGAGGCACGATTGATCTTTGGGACATGACGTGTCAATTTCTAGCCGCTCTAGATTAGAACATAATAGCAAATATAAAATCCCTAAATCCAACGACTCGGGGATTGTAATATAGGATATTGGATGCCAATTTTGAATACAGGACTTTTATTCGTAACAGAGTATTTCTAACAGTACATTATGGTATTGCTACTTTTACTTGGAAGTATATAAAATCAGAGTACTTCTTCCAGAACTGGTATTTAGTTTAGAGGTGGGTTTGGTGTGGTTATAAGGTCGTGGTTTAGGAACTGGGAGGTGTGGTTATAGGAACTGTGATCTCTCTTCGTTTGGCTCAAGTTCTGTGACCTTCAGTAACTTTGAGTCAGTGCACCTGTCATTATGTGTTCTCTTGTAACAGCATCCTGGTTTCAAACGTTGTATTAAGTAATCAAAAACAAATGTATGTAATCTGAATTCCAAAAATAACTATAGTATAGGAGCTATACAGTAGCAACCGTATAACCTGTAAGCTACCATACAAATATGTATAAAATATTCTGTATACTGCTCTAGGTCATTTTAACCCATTCTGGGCGGGAACCCCTTTTGGTGTTTTAACTAAGCATTATATGTTCTACTTTAGATATTGAGCTCGTGCTATTTTTGAAAGATTGTGAAAATGTGCCTCAAATCTTTGAATATATATTATTACAGAGTGAACATTTTAACTCAAATCTTTGCTTCTGGGGAGGTCCCTGGAACAACATATTTTCAGATGGGGCATTTTTGGGGGTCCTTGACATGAAAGGTTGAGCACCACTGATACAGAAACATAAGGTTTTTCAGAAAACTGTCAGGATCTAGAAGACATTTTTTAAATTTCGACGTCAGGCCTAAATGTGTTAAATCGTAGTTGCACCAGTTGCACCACTGTTGTACCATTACTTGTGACACACACACACACACACACACACACACACACACACACACACAGTAGCTTACAGTATATATATATATATACGTACACTATGGGAACTCCCAATGTACAGTGATGACATTTTCATCCAAGTGTCACCCCTAGTCCTTTGGACTCCTGGCTCAGCGGGGATGAGACACACCGAATGACTCCGCATGCATGGCACGGATTATCTTACGGCATGGAGGTTAAACTGGTGTCTGACTGACAGGGAAGAGTAGAAGACGACTTTGCGCGGCCGGGGTCGCGCTGGGCTATTTTATTATGACCGTGTAACGTGAGCCTGGATATATTGTAGGAGCAACGTACGGTAGCAGTAGAGCTGTCACTGCTGTTCTATTATCATACTGTAAAACTAACGTACGGTAGCAGAGAGCTGTCACTGCTGTTCTATTATCATGCTGTAAAACTAACGTACGGTAGCAGTAGAGCTGTCACTGCTGTTCTATTATCATGCTGTAAAAGCAACGTATGGTAGCAGTAGAGCTGTCACTGCTGTTCTATTATCATGCTGTAAAACTAACGTACGGTAGCAGTAGAGCTGTCACTGCTGTTCTATTATCATACTGTTAAGCAACGTACGGTAGCAGAGAGCTGTCACTGCTGTTCTATTATCATACTGTAAAAGCAACGTACGGTAGCAGTAGAGCTGTCACTGCTGTTCTATTATCATACTGTAAAAGCAACGTACGGTAGCAGTAGAGCTGTCACTGCTGTTCTATTATCATACTGTAAAACAACGTACGGTAGCAGTAGAGCTGTCACTGCCTTCTATTATCATACTGTAAAAGCAACGTACGGTAGCAGTAGAGCTGTCACTGTGTTCTATTATCATACTGTAAAAGCAACGTACGGTAGCAGTAGAGCTGTCACTGTGTTCTATTATCATGCTGTAAAACTAACGTACGGTAGCAGTAGAGCTGTCACTGCTGTTCTATTATCATACTGTTAAGCAACGTACGGTAGCAGAGAGCTGTCACTGCTGTTCTATTATCATACTGTAAAAGCAACGTACGGTAGCAGTAGAGCTGTCACTGCTGTTCTATTATCATACTGTAAAAGCAACGTACGGTAGCAGTAGAGCTGTCACTGCTGTTCTATTATCATACTGTAAAACAACGTACGGTAGCAGTAGAGCTGTCACTGCCTTCTATTATCATACTGTAAAAGCAACGTACGGTAGCAGTAGAGCTGTCACTGTGTTCTATTATCATACTGTAAAAGCAACGTACGGTAGCAGTAGAGCTGTCACTGTGTTCTATTATCATACTGTAAAAGCAACGCACGGTAGCAGTAGAGCTGTCACTGTGTTCTATTATACTGTAAAAGCAACGTACGGTAGCAGTAGAGCTGTCACTGTGTTCTATTATACTGTAAAAGCAACGTACGGTAGCAGTAGAGCTGTCACTGCTGTTCTATTATCATACTGTAAAGCAACGTACGGTAGCAGTAGAGCTGTCACTGTGTTCTATTATACTGTAAAAGCAACGTACGGTAGCAGTAGAGCTGTCACTGTGTTCTATTATACTGTAAAAGCAACGTACGGTAGCAGTAGAGCTGTCACTGCTGTTCTATTATCATACTGTAAAGCAACGTACGGTAGCAGTAGAGCTGTCACTGTGTTCTATTATACTGTAAAAGCAACGTACGGTAGCAGTAGAGCTGTCACTGTGTTCTATTATACTGTAAAAGCAACGTACGGTAGCAGTAGAGCTGTCACTGCTGTTCTATTATCATACTGTAAAAGCAACGTACGGTAGCAGTAGAGCTGTCACTGTGTTCTATTATACTGTAAAAGCAACGTACGGTAGCAGTAGAGCTGTCACTGCTGTTCTATTATCATACTGTAAAGCAACGTACGGTAGCAGTAGAGCTGTCACTGCTGTTCTATTATCATACTGTAAAAGCAACGTACGGTAGCAGTAGAGCTGTCACTGTGTTCTATTATCATGCTGTAAAAGCAACGTACGGTAGCAGTAGAGCTGTCACTGTGTTCTATTATCATGCTGTAAAAGCAACGTACGGTAGCAGTAGAGCTGTCACTGCTGTTCTATTATACTGTAAAAGCAACGTACGGTAGCAGTAGAGCTGTCACTGCTGTTCTATTATACTGTAAAAGCAACGTACGGTAGCAGTAGAGCTGTCACTGCTGTTCTATTATCATACTGTAAAGCAACGTACGGTAGCAGTAGAGCTGTCACTGCTGTTCTATTATCATGCTGTAAAAGCAACGTACGGTAGCAGTAGAGCTGTCACTGTGTTCTATTATCATACTGCTGTTTTGGCACTGCAGCTTTACTTGGGTTGGAAGCGTCTAGCCACCTGTCTGAGCCCCACCAGAAAAACTAAAACAAATGCCCACAGTAAAATTATTGATACTGCTTGGTTTGAAATGTAAATGTAAATGTCTCGTATCAGGGATATAGCAAAAGGAACAGGGGCCAAATTAGCCTATATATGGGCTGATGTGCAAAGTGATTGAAATTTGTTGCTTAACCCATTTAAGAACTGAGGACGATTCTAAAAATGTCTTCTAAGTTTTCTGAAAACCTCAGTGGTGCTCAACCTTTTTCATGTCAAAGACCCCTAGAATTATCTGTATTTGGTCGTGGACCCCCATCTGAAAATATGTATTTCCAGGGACCCCCCCCCCAGAAGCAAATATTTGAGTTAAAAACGTTCACTCTGAAAGAATATATATTCAAAGATTTGCGCCACATTTTCAAGATTTCTCAAAAATAGCAGACCTACAAGCTCGTAGCGCGGCACTCGGTGCCGCGGGTTCACATCCCGGGCTCAGGAAATGAAGCTTGCATACTGTATTGCAGATTTAATGACTCCTTACATTTTATTGTGTATACTATGTTTCATACACATTAAAATCCTACTTTGAGCATGCCCAAATGGCTCCATTTTTGTACACCCGGTTACAAATGGATAAATTAACAGTTTTTTGAGGGGTGCTAGCCCCTCCTATGTCCAGCTTTTGAGGGTTTGTGTAAACACAAACATTGTCTTGCTACCGTTTCCTATGACTATGTTTTGAGTGTTTGTGCACTCAAACACAAACATTGATGACAAAAGTGAGTGACGCAAATTGTGATTGGCCAGAATGAGATGATGTATATGATGATGTCTTATTGTGATTGGCCAGAATGAGATGATGTGTATGATGATGTCTTATTGTGATTGGCCAGAATGAGATGATGTGTATGATGATGTCTTATTGTGATTGGCCAGAATGAGATGATGTATATGATGATGTCTTATTGTGATTGGCCAGAATGAGATGATGTATATGATGATGTATATGATGATGTATGATGATAAGAGCGCCCCTCACTTCACACCAGTGTTGTTTTTGGCAGCAAAATTAGATTTTAGTTTTAGTCCTAGTCTTTTTGAATAGTTTTCATTTAAGTTTTAGTCACATTTTAGTCCCCTGGAATGTTTTTAGTGTTTAGTCGTGTTAAATCTACGGTTGATTTAGTCGATTAAAATGTATTTTGGCAGGCCTCGATGACGTCGTAATGGGTGATTTTACGCTTGCTGAAAGTAGCCGATCTACAAGCTCGTTGTGAGCTTGTAGATCTGCTATTTTCAGCATGCAACCAAATGTGTAATATGACTTATACTGGATCTCTTGTCCACTAGTCCCTTCCTAACATTTTAGTCTAGTTTTTATTTATTGACGAAATTGTCAGTATATTTAGTCTTAGTTTTAGTCATCATAGCTTAGTTTTCATTTAGTTTCTATTTAGTTTTTGTCAGTGAAAAAAGGTAGTTTTAGTCGACGAAAACAACACTGATTCACACGGGTGGGATTTTTACACAGACAACCAGTGGTGGAAAAAGTACTCAATTGTTTTACTTAAAGGGACACTTCACCCTTTTTGCAAAAAAATACATGTTAATGACGTTTAGAAGCTTTAGAACACTTTCCTGGGGGTCTTTATGTGTGTAATATGTGGTTGTAGATATTTTAGATTGTAGCAGTGAGCCCAGTGTCTCTGATGTCATGGACACTGGGCTCACTTACTTCCTGGACTACATGTTGTCTCAGTAAGACAGCCCTCCCCTATCCACAAGGAGGAGCAGTGCACCAAAGTATTATGGAAATTGTAGTCCAGGAAGTAAGTGAGCCCAGTGTCGATGACATCAGAGACACTTGGCTCACTGCTAAAATCTAAAATATCTAAAACCACATATTACACACATAAAGACCCCCAGGAAAGTGTTCTAAAGCTTCTAAACGTCATTAACATAATATTTATTTGCAAAAAGGGTGAAGTGTCCCTTTAAGTAAAAGTACCAATACTGCAAATTAGAACTACTTCGTTACAAGTACGGAATTGAAAATGTACTTGAGTAAAAGTACAAAGGTATCGGCATCAAAATGTACTTAAAGTACTAAAAGTAAAAGTACTCATTGTGCAGAATGTGAAAGTAGAAGGAATAACGCTAACATTTTTTTATAATTGTTTGAAAGACAGATTGAGTCACTTCAATGTTATGTTAAAATGTCCTTTCCATTTCCTTCACAGTGAGGAAAATCACAATAAAGACAGGCCTGGTGGACATCCGAACCACAGAGAGAGATATATATAAATATAAATATATAAATAGCAGATCTACAAGCTCACAATGCGATCTGCTATTTTCAAATGGTCGAAATGTATAGGGTAGAAGTGGTTAATGTATTGTTTTCTAATCAAAATTTAAATCTCCAAAGTAACTAGTAGTAACTAAAGTTTTCAAATAATTGTAGTGAAGTAAAAGTACAAATGTTGGCTCTGAGATGTAGTGGAGTAGAAGTAAAAGTACTGGAAATTGGAAATACTCAAGTAAAGTACAAATACCTAAAAATTGTACTTAAGTACAGTACTTAAGTAAAAGTACTTAATTACTTTCCACCACTGCAGACAACACATTTTTACTGTGTGTATTATTGTCCCAACGTGCTCCGTGTTCTGACGGACCGTACCTCAGAATGTGGGGCACCGTAGGGGCAGCGGTGGCCGAACGGTTTGCGGAGCGGTCTTGTTATCGGAAGGTCGCCAGTTCGAATCCCGGACCGGCACGTTAAAATTACCACCGCTGAAGTGCCCTTGAGCAAGGCATTGAACCCCTACCATGAAATGTTCTATGAGCAGGGCCTGGCTGTAAACAAGTATCTCGAGCTTAGTCCATTCACCCTGGGTAAACAAAGAACTTTGCTTTGCTTTGCTTACCTTTGACCACGAGTCTCGCGGACGTCTTCAGATTCTCCACACAGAACATGAAGGTTGCGGTGTCGTCGACGGAGAGGTTGGGGACGGTGAGGCTGTGGACGTGGCCCTTGGCGCTGATCCGCCAGTGGTTACTGGGCTTCAGCTGGACTCCGTTCTTCATCCAGATGCCGGTGACGTTGGCGTGAGACAGTTCCACCTCGAAGGACGCCGTCTCTCTCTCTGTGGTTCGGATGTCCACCAGGCCTGTCTTTATTGTGATTTTCCTCGCTGTGAAGGAAACGGGAAGGACATTTTAACCCATTTTGACCTGAGATCAGATTCTAAAAAATGTCTTCTACATCCTGACAGTTTTCTGAAAAAGCTATGTTTCTATGTCAGTGGTTCTTTTGATTTTTCAAAAATAGCAGACCTACAAGCTCGTAGCGCGCCGCTCGGTGGCGCGCTACGAGCTTGTAGATCTGCTATTTTTCAATAGCTAAAGCATAACATAATGCTAACACCAAAAGGGGTTCCCGCCCAAAATGACCTCTGCATCCATGGGAGTTTATAGTTAACATAACATTGAAGTGACTCTTGTCTTTCAAACAATTATAACAGATATTTCTTTTAGCGTTATTCCTTCTACTTTCACATCAACTTAACCCATTTAGGCCTGACGTCGAAATTTCTTCTAAATTCTGACAGTTTTCTGAAATACCTATGTTTCTGTGTCAGTGGTGCTCAATATTTCATGTCAAGGACGCCAAAAATGATATGTAATTGGCCCCCATCTGAAAATATGTTGTTCCAGGAACCCCAACCCAGAAGCAAAGATTTGAGTTAAAAACGTTCGCTCTGAAAGAATATATTCAAAGATTTGTGCCGCATTTTCACGATGTTTCAAAAATAGCAGACCTACAAGCTCGTACGTAGCTCTATGAGCTTCTAGATCTGCTATTTTTCAATAGCTAAAGTATAGCATAATGCTTAAAACACCAAAAGGGGTTCCTGCCCAGAATGGGTTTTAACTGAAGCCTTTTTAAACCTCCCCTAAAACACCCTGGGCAACGCTCCACATGTCCTAGACTCTTTCCCCTCCTGGCTCCCAAACTGTGGAAAAATCCCCCTCACAATCAGGCCTGCAGTCTCACTGCTCACCTCTTCATACTCCACCTCACCCCCTAGCACTCCTCTCTCCACCTCACCCCCTAGCACTCCTCTCTCCACCTCACCCCCTAGCACTCCTCTCCCCTTGTATCGCTTCTTGTTTTTGAGTGGTGCAACCACTCCAAGGAACAGCAATGTCTGTGTTAACCTATGTGACTATGTAGCCTATGTGTATGTATGTGTGACTGAGTTCCAGTAGGGGCAAAAGTGGCGCTGTTGTGCCAGAAAAAAGAGAGAGAGAGAGAGAGAGAGAGTCACTATGCTTACGTGTGTCTGTAAGTCGCTATGCTTACGTGTGTCTGTAAGTCACTATGCTTACGTGTGTCTGTAAGTCGCTATGCTTACGTGTGTCTGTAAGTCACTGCTTACGTGTGTCTGTAAGTCACTATGCGTACGTGTGTCTGTAAGTCACTATGCTTACGTGTGTCTGTAAGTCACTATGCGTACGTGTGTCTGTAAGTCTCTATGCTTACGTGTGTCTGTAAGTCACTATGCTTACGTGTGTCTGTAAGTCACTATGCGTACGTGTGTCTGTAAGTCGCTATGCTTACGTGTGTCTGTAAGTCACTATGCTTACGTGTGTCTGTAAGTCGCTATGTTTACGTGTGTCTGTAAGTCACTGCTTACGTGTGTCTGTAAGTCGCTATGCTTACGTGTGTCTGTAAGTCGCTATGCTTACGTGTGTCTGTAAGTCACTATGCATACGTGTGTCTGTAAGTCACTATGCTTACGTGTGTCTGTAAGTCACTATGCTTACGTGTGTCTGTAAGTCACTATGCTTACGTGTGTCTGTAAGTCACTATGCTTACGTGTGTCTGTAAGTCACTATGCTTACGTGTGTCTGTAAGTCACTATGCTTACGTGTGTCTGTAAGTCTCTATGCTTACGTGTGTCTGTAAGTCACTATGCTTACGTGTGTCTGTAAGTCACTGCTTACGTGTGTCTGTAAGTCACTATGCTTACGTGTGTCTGTAAGTCACTATGCTTACGTGTGTCTGTAAGTCACTATGCTTACGTGTGTCTGTAAGTCACTATGCGTACGTGTGTCTGTAAGTCACTATGCTTACGTGTGTCTGTAAGTCACTGCTTACGTGTGTCTGTAAGTCACTATGCTTACGTGTGTCTGTAAGTCACTATGCTTACGTGTGTCTGTAAGTCACTATGCTTACGTGTGTCTGTAAGTCGCTATGCTTACGTGTGTCTGTAAGTCACTATGCTTACGTGTGTCTGTAAGTCACTATGCGTACGTGTGTCTGTAAGTCACTATGCTTACGTGTGTCTGTAAGTCACTATGCTTACGTGTGTCTGTAAGTCACTATGCGTACGTGTGTCTGTAAGTCACTATGCGTACGTGTGTCTGTAAGTCACTATGCTTACGTGTGTCTGTAAGTCACTATGCGTACGTGTGTCTGTAAGTCACTATGCTTACGTGTGTCTGTAAGTCTCTATGCTTACGTGTGTCTGTAAGTCACTATGCTTACGTGTGTCTGTAAGTCACTGCTTCAAGTGTCTGTAAGTCACTGCTTACGTGTGTCTGTAAGTCGCTATGCTTACGTGTGTCTGTAAGTCACTATGCTTACGTGTGTCTGTAAGTCACTATCCTTACGTGTGTCTGTAAGTCACTATGCTTACGTGTGTCTGTAAGTCACTATCCTTACGTGTGTCTGTAAGTCACTATGCCTACGTGTGTCTGTAAGTCACTGCTTACGTGTGTCTGTAAGTCTCTATCCTTACGTGTGTCTGTAAGTCACTATCCTTACGTGTGTCTGTAAGTCACTATGCCTACGTGTGTCTAAGTCACTGCTTACGTCTGTCTGTAAGTCACTATGCTTACGTATGTCTGTAAGTCACTATCCTTACGTGTGTCTGTAAGTCACTATGCTTACGTGTGTCTGTAAGTCGCTATGCTTATGTGTGTCTGTAAGTCACTATGCTTACGTGTGTCTGTAAGTCACTATGCTTACGTGTGTCTGTAAGTCACTATGCTTACGTGTGTCTGTAAGTCGCTATGCTTACGTGTGTCTGTAAGTCACTGCTTACGTGTGTCTGTAAGTCACTATGCTTACGTGTGTCTGTAAGTCACTATGCTTACGTGTGTCTGTAAGTCACTATGCTTACGTGTGTCTGTAAGTCACTATGCTTACGTGTGTCTGTAAGTCACTATGCTTACGTGTGTCTGTAAGTCACTGCTTACGTGTGTCTGTAAGTCACTATGCTTACGTGTGTCTGTAAGTCACTGCTTACGTGTGTCTGTAAGTCGCTATGCTTACGTGTGTCTGTAAGTCTCTATGCTTACGTGTGTCTGTAAGTCGCTCTGCTTACTTGTGTCTGTAAGTCACTGCTTCAAGTGTCTGTAAGTCACTGCTTACGTGTGTCTGTAAGTCACTATGCTTACGTGTGTCTGTAAGTCGCTCTGCTTACTTGTGTCTGTAAGTCACTGCTTCAAGTGTCTGTAAGTCACTGCTTACGTGTGTCTGTAAGTCGCTATGCTTACGTGTGTCTGTAAGTCGCTATGCTTACGTGTGTCTGTAAGTCTCTATGCTTACGTGTGTCTGTAAGTCACTGCTTACGTGTGTCTGTAAGTCGCTATGCTTACGTGTGTCTGTAAGTCGCTATGCTTACGTGTGTCTGTAAGTCTCTATGCTTACGTGTGTCTGTAAGTCACTGCTTCAAGTGTCTGTAAGTCACTGCTTACGTGTGTCTGTAAGTCACTATGCTTACGTGTGTCTGTAAGTCACTGCTTCAAGTGTCTGTAAGTCACTGCTTACGTGTGTCTGTAAGTCGCTATGCTTACGTGTGTCTGTAAGTCACTATGCTTACGTGTGTCTGTAAGTCACTATCCTTACGTGTGTCTGTAAGTCACTATGCTTACGTGTGTCTGTAAGTCACTGCTTACGTGTGTCTGTAAGTCACTATGCTTACGTGTGTCTGTAAGTCACTATGCTTACGTGTGTCTGTAAGTCACTGCTTACGTGTGTCTGTAAGTCACTGCTTACGTGTGTCTGTAAGTCACTGCTTACGTGTGTCTGTAAGTCACTGCTTACGTGTGTCTGTAAGTCACTGCTTACGTGTGTCTGTAAGTCACTATCCTTACGTGTGTCTGTAAGTCACTGCTTACGTGTGTCTGTAAGTCACTGCTTACGTGTGTCTGTAAGTCACTATGCTTACGTGTGTCTGTAAGTCACTATCCTTACGTGTGTCTGTAAGTCACTATGCCTACGTGTGTCTGTAAGTCACTGCTTACGTGTGTCTGTAAGTCTCTATCCTTACGTGTGTCTGTAAGTCACTATCCTTACGTGTGTCTGTAAGTCACTATGCCTACGTGTGTCTGTAAGTCACTGCTTACGTGTGTCTGTAAGTCACTATGCTTACGTGTGTCTGTAAGTCACTATCCTTACGTGTGTCTGTAAGTCACTATGCTTACGTGTGTCTGTAAGTCGCTATGCTTATGTGTGTCTGTAAGTCACTATGCTTACGTGTGTCTGTAAGTCGCTATGCTTACGTGTGTCTGTAAGTCACTATGCTTACGTGTGTCTGTAAGTCACTATGCTTACGTGTGTCTGTAAGTCACTATGCTTACGTGTGTCTGTAAGTCGCTATGCTTACGTGTGTCTGTAAGTCACTATGCTTACGTGTGTCTGTAAGTCACTATGCGTACGTGTGTCTGTAAGTCACTATGCTTACGTGTGTCTGTAAGTCACTATGCTTACGTGTGTCTGTAAGTCACTATGCTTACGTGTGTCTGTAAGTCACTGCTTACGTGTGTCTGTAAGTCACTATGCTTACGTGTGTCTGTAAGTCACTATGCTTACGTGTGTCTGTAAGTCGCTATGCTTATGTGTGTCTGTAAGTCACTATGCTTACGTGTGTCTGTAAGTCACTGCTTCAAGTGTGTCTGTAAGTCACTATGCTTACGTGTGTCTGTAAGTCGCTATGCTTATGTGTGTCTGTAAGTCACTATGCTTACGTGTGTCTGTAAGTCACTGCTTACGTGTGTCTGTAAGTCACTATGCTTACGTGTGTCTGTAAGTCACTATGCTTACGTGTGTCTGTAAGTCACTATGCTTACGTGTGTCTGTAAGTCACTATGCTTACGTGTGTCTGTAAGTCACTGCTTACGTGTGTCTGTAAGTCACTGCTTACGTGTGTCTGTAAGTCACTATGCTTACGTGTGTCTGTAAGTCACTATGCTTACGTGTGTCTGTAAGTCACTGCTTACGTGTGTCTGTAAGTCACTGCTTCAAGTGTCTGTAAGTCACTGCTTACGTGTGTCTGTAAGTCGCTCTGCTTACGTGTGTCTGTAAGTCGCTATGCTTACGTGTGTCTGTAAGTCACTATGTTTACGTGTGTCTGTAAGTCGCTATGCTTACGTGTGTCTGTAAGTCGCTATGCTTACGTGTGTCTGTAAGTCACTATGCTTACGTGTGTCTGTAAGTCGCTATGTTTACGTGTGTCTGTAAGTCGCTCTGCTTACGTGTGTCTGTAAGTCACTATGCTTACGTGTGTCTGTAAGTCACTATGCTTACGTGTGTCTGTAAGTCACTATGCTTACGTGTGTCTGTAAGTCACTATGCTTACGTGTGTCTGTAAGTCTCTATGCTTACGTGTGTCTGTAAGTCACTATGCTTACGTGTGTCTGTAAGTCACTATGCTTACGTGTGTCTGTAAGTCACTGCTTACGTGTGTCTGTAAGTCACTGCTTACGTGTGTCTGTAAGTCACTATGCGTACGTGTGTCTGTAAGTCACTGCTTACGTGTGTCTGTAAGTCTCTATGCTTACGTGTGTCTGTAAGTCTCTATGCTTACGTGTGTCTGTAAGTCACTATGCTTACGTGTGTCTGTAAGTCTCTATGCTTACGTGTGTCTGTAAGTCTCTATGCGTACGTGTGTCTGTAAGTCACTATGCGTACGTGTGTCTGTAAGTCACTATGCTTACGTGTGTCTGTAAGTCTCTATGCTTACGTGTGTCTGTAAGTCACTATGCTTACGTGTGTCTGTAAGTCTCTATCCTTACGTGTGTCTGTAAGTCTCTATGCTTACGTGTGTCTGTAAGTCTCTATGCTTACGTGTGTCTGTAAGTCGCTATGCGTACGTGTGTCTGTAAGTCTCTATCCTTACGTGTGTCTGTAAGTCGCTGTGCGTACGTGTGTCTGTAAGTCACTATGCTTACGTGTGTCTGTAAGTCTCTATGCTTACGTGTGTCTGTAAGTCTCTATCCTTACATGTGTCTGTAAGTGATGTATCTGGAAATCACAATTCACATTAATATAGATAAAGAACCATGTTTTAAACTAAAGTGGATCTTTGTCTCTCAGGGCCTGAGAGAGTGACATGACGTGTTTAGACAGGATGTATGGGCAGCTGCAGGAGGGACCCTAAAGATCTGGCTTGCTGATAGTAAACGGCCAGGCCTGCAGGACACCTACTGTTCTGTGCTTGCTTCCTGGTGACCAACACCTTATTTAGACATGTTTGACCATTTGGTACAGGGGGGTTGGGACCACCTTTGCATTTCCTTTGTGTATAAGGTCTACTGAAAATGTTTTGTAACAGTTAGTTCAGTGGCTCACACGCCGTGAGGCGGGTGGGCCAGGCCCATGGCTGTGAATGATGTCTTGTACTCTCTGAAAATAAATGGAACTCCGGAACCTTCATCTGCCTGCCTGTGCTTTTTCATCCATCTATCTGTGCAGAACTTCTCCGTATTTTTGCCTGAGTATTTTCTAGTCTAAGTATTCAACGTCTGTTTATGCTCTATGGGGAGAGGGAAAGCACTCTCTCCTTTGTAGAACAGATTCTTCAAAGTGGTGCCGAGCTCGGTCGTGTTGATGCATTTTTACGTCAGGCGAGAGAACCAGTGGACAATTGACAATTCAGTCTAATAGATATTTCGGTCGGCAATTTTTTTGGACGGAGGGGAACGGCGACGACGACGGCGCTATGCGCACTGCAGTCGAACCAGCGAGACGATGGCGACGGCCTGCCCGGCGCGGTGGGGGGGGTTTCATTCATCACCACCACGACGGAGGCGGCCTGCACCGAGGAGCGGCGATGGGCAACGGCGTGATGCTCTCGGCGATCGTGACCAGAGGCGATGCTCGGCGGCCGGACGGCGGGGAGAGGGGTGCTACGGAGCACAGCGTGCCCCGGCCCGAGGGCGTTCATCGGCGGTCAGCGGTCCAAGGGAGGCGATGGCCGCTTCATTGACTCTTCACGGCGCGTCTCGACTCGACAGGCGCCGGCGGCGAGGCGTCGTGGCTTCGTTCCATTCAGCGGCTCGACAGAGCTGATCTACAAGCTCGCAACGCGGCACATCGCAAGTTTCCGCCTCGCGGGGGCCTACGGGCTCCTGTGATGACACTGATTCACTTTCTCGTTTTTTTTAGTCATGTTGTATTATCATGACTGAAAGGGAGGAGGTGATAAAGTGAATTCAGATCAGAATTCAGAATGAAAGTTTCCGGACGGGACAAAGGGCAACTCGACAACAAAGCGGCCTACGCCATGCGGTGCATAAGTGTACTACATCACAACCTCGTTTGGCCTGTGTGTGCGCTGGCTGATGAACATCGAAGGTGAGACAAAAGAAGAAGAGAGACATTACAGAGAAGAATAATTCTACTATATCAGATGGATATCGTTCCATTTGATTCCAAATTGTGTGTCGCGTTTGTTTTCAACATGAATTAGAAGGCATTATGTTGATTGTATGTTTTTGTCGTATAATTAGATAAGTTGAGTCATGAGTAGCCTACTTATGCAACAATGAGGTGATTTCCTCGACGTGAAGAGAATATTAAGTTGAATATTGCTTAAACTCTGGCCTGTTAATGTATTTTTATTTTTTTCTTATTATTGTTTAGCTGGTTAACAAGGGCCCAGCGTCATTTATTATGTACTACCCTAGTAGAGCAGAGTTTTAGTTAAAGCATTATAACGTATATGTTATTGCACGTCCTAAATTTCCTCAAAGCGGCAACGTCTGTTAAATGTCAGTTATTATTTGTACTAATCATTTGACCATTATTCTTTGTTTGGGATTGGGTATTTGTCAAAAGAATGATTGGAATTACAGACAGCTGAGTTATCGAGGTGTAAAGGGGATTTTTACTGTGGGTTTTAAGCTAAAATGTAGTCCATGACCTAAGGGGTCATGAAGTGAATGTTGTAAGTGTTTATTTTTTATATTTTAGCAAAATTAAAGTAACACAGAGAGAGTCCTAAAAGCACACCGAGGATGAAATGTAATGTAATGTAATCATTTGTGACAAGCTGTAATCTTGAATGTCTGTGTCTGCAAACCATTTTTGAATTCTACTGTAATTGTTGATTTCTTTGTGTCATATTTTTAATGTTCCAGTCAGTGCCAAAGGGAGGACGAGGGTCAATTGTGTTTCCATATTCGTTTTTATGAGGCATGGTTGCCTCAAAGGGAGGTCTGATGTATCTGGAAATCACAATTCACATTAATATAGATAAAGAACCATGTTTTAAACTAAAGTGGATCTTTGTCTCTCAGGGCCTGAGAGAGTGACATGACGTGTTTAGACAGGATGTATGGGCAGCTGCAGGAGGGACCCTAAAGATCTGGCTTGCTGATAGTAAACGGCCAGGCCTGCAGGACACCTACTGTTCTGTGCTTGCTTCCTGGTGACCAACACCTTATTTAGACATGTTTGACCATTTGGTACAGGGGGGTTGGGACCACCTTTGCATTTCCTTTGTGTATAAGGTCTACTGAAAATGTTTTGTAACAGTTAGTTCAGTGGCTCACACGCCGTGAGGCGGGTGGGCCAGGCCCATGGCTGTGAATGATGTCTTGTACTCTCTGAAAATAAATGGAACTCCGGAACCTTCATCTGCCTGCCTGTGCTTTTTCATCCATCTATCTGTGCAGAACTTCTCCGTATTTTTGCCTGAGTATTTTCTAGTCTAAGTATTCAACGTCTGTTTATGCTCTATGGGGAGAGGGAAAGCACTCTCTCCTTTGTAGAACAGATTCTTCATAAGTCACTATGCTTACGTGTGTCTGTAAGTCACTATGCTTACGTGTGTCTGTAAGTCTCTATGCTTACGTGTGTCTGTAAGTCTCTATGCTTACGTGTGTCTGTAAGTCACTATGCTTACGTGTGTCTGTAAGTCACTAAGCTTACGTGTGTCTGTAAGTCTCTATGCTTACGTGTGTCTGTAAGTCTCTATCCTTACATGTGTCTGTAAGTCACTATGCTTACGTGTGTCTGTAAGTCTCTATGCTTACGTGTGTCTGTAAGTCACTATGCTTACGTGTGTCTGTAAGTCTCTATGCTTACGTGTGTCTGTAAGTCACTATGCTTACGTGTGTCTGTAAGTCACTATGCGTACGTGTGTCTGTAAGTCACTATGCTTACGTGTGTCTGTAAGTCTCTATGCTTACGTGTGTCTGTAAGTCACTATGCTTACGTGTGTCTGTAAGTCACTATGCTTACGTGTGTCTGTAAGTCACTATGCTTACGTGTGTCTGTAAGTCACTATGCTTACGTATGTCTGTAAGTCACTATGCTTACGTATGTCTGTAAGTCACTATGCTTACGTATGTCTGCCAAAAGCATAAATTGTAAGTGTGCTTTCCCATGTTCTGTAGACTTCAGTATAAACCACAGACTAAATATTTAACAGCAGACCGGGATGAGCAGATATCTTTGTCATTTCAATACTACACAAAATCCTGCTTCAAAACGTCCAACATTTTTCATTTATATACCAAGACGGAGAGGCATCCCCTGTGGGGGGAAAAAAGGAGTGTTTATTTTGGAGACCTGATGACAACAACCTTAGTTCTGAAGGCCAGTGGGTAAATTTAGATGCAATGAGAGGAGATCCAAATCCGGAGGAGGTGCCAACAGCAGCCTGAAGTCCAGACTGTTCCCTTCCCCACCCACGCTAGTGTTGAAAGAACAGCCTCTAACTCACCCACCGGCCTGCGGATCCGCCCACTAAGTCACCTACCAAGCATGCACAAAGAAGAACTTAACACGTAGAGTTCGTACGTCTTAATCCCTAGAAGATGTCCAAACCTAAGGCTTTTATGGAGTGCAAAAAGCCAGTAGCACCAGCGAACAGCATGGAGGCTCTAGGGTTGTGTCTCTGCAGCAACACGTAAACAGATTTGTGACCCGTTGCAGGAGAGCATCCACATGAAGTCTATAGCGTCACAACTGTGGGATTGTCATAACAGCCCAACATTCAGTGACCTACAGTACTGGCTCACAATGTGTTGTGACGCATTGTGAGCTTGTAGATCGACTATTTTCATCGACGAGGGTCCCCTGGAGGACCCTGGCAAACGCAGTGTTTAGGTGGCAGGGGACAAAGTAGAGACCCCTGGAGGACCCCCAAGAGGACCCCCTGGAGGACCCTAGCTGGTGGCAGGGGGAAAAGTAGAGACCCCTGGAGGACCCCCTGGAGGACCCTAGCTGGCAAACGCAGTGTTTAGGTGGCGAACGGCCATAAAAATAAGCCGGCATGCAGATTAACTCAGCAGGCCCTTCCTTTGAACATCCGATCCACTGGCCTTTGACGTGCTTCATTAAACCATCAGGGGCTCTAGTGATATTGCGTCAATACATTCACAGCTGAAAAGTCAACTTGGGCTGTGGAGCAAATCACCTGTTGGTAGACATCATGTCTGAGGTAGAACAACCGGTCCCCTCCCCCCCCCCCATCATCACTCATATTACTCTTACTCAGTCAACTGAGTTTCCCTTAAAAACACAGCAGTGAAACAGGTGTGTGTGTGTGTGTCTGTGTGTCTGTGTGTGTGTGTGTGTGTGTGTGTGTGTGTGTGTGTGTGTGCGTGCGCGTGCTGGGGTCGTTGGACAACGGAGGTAAACAAAACAGCAACAACAGTGCATAGTGACAACAAACAACACGTGCGTGTGCGCGCGCGTTGGGTCGTTCGACAACGGAGGTAAACAAAACAACAACAACAGTGCATAGTGACAACAACACGTGCAACAGAGCAGACTCACGTTCCACGGTGAGCTGGGCCTGCGTGCGGTCGTGGAGGCTCTCGCAGCTGTAGGTGCCGCGGTCGGCGAGGGCCAGCCTGTGGACGGTGAGGCTGCGCGCGCGGCCCTGCTCCGTCAGGGTGAACTTGGAGGCCCCGGTGGGGTGGATCAGCACGCCCTGCCTCATCCACTGCACCTCGCCGCCGTCCAGGCTCACCTCCACCTCCAGCGTGGCCTCGCCGTACTCCTCGGCCGTGACGGGCGCCATGCATTTGGTGAACAGCACCTGTTGCTCTGAACCGTGACATCGGCAGAATTAATTAATTGGAACAATACAACGGAACACATTCACAGAAAACCAGTGGTGGAAAGTAACTAAGTACTTTTACTTAAGTACTGTACTTAAGTACAATTTTGAGGTATTTGTACTTTACTTGAGTATGTCCAATTTCCACTACTTTTACTTCTACTCCACTACATCTCAGAGGCAGAATTTGTACTTTTACTTCACTACAATTATTTGAAAACATTAGTTACTAGTTACTTTGGAGATTTCAATTTTGATTAGAAAACACACCTTAACCACTTCAACCCTATACATTTCGGCCATTTGAAAATAGCCGATCTACAAGCTCACAATGCGTCACGTTGCGACGCATCTATTTTCAATAGATTTTATACACATTTTGAACTTGTGAAATGGGTACTTTTACTTTTAGTGCTTTAAGTACATTTTGATGCCGATTCTTTTGTACTTTTACTCGAGTACATTTTCAATTCTGTACTTTTACTTTCTAAATTGCAATTGAAGTAAAACAATTGAGTACTTTTTCCACCACTGCAGAAATCACAGAATAAATTCGCGGCACATGTTTGCAGGAATTTTTCAGTGCAGGACTTTTGTAAGGGGCGACCTGTTCGAGAAAGTGGCAGCTAGAGGCCAGTAAATGATTAGGTATATTTTAAAGTATGTTTTACTGTCATCAAACCAAATCATTTCAAGTTAGACTCAACCACAGAGTTGTACAGTAACATCTCACCAGCCCTGCACCCCCCCCAACAAAAAGCCACTGTGCCACTTGTCTCTGTCAGTTACCAGAGGAATCCTAACAGGAGAAGCTGCTAAGCGCTGGCCGTCAAAGGCGCCTCTTCAACAATTTAAACATGTCTAAAGGGCCGGGTCATTATTTATCACATACTGTACACGCTCGGTGGCACAGGCTTTTGGACCACTTGCTGTTCCGATTTGATTCCTTGGGCGCGATTCATACTCCTATTTTAGAGCCGAATAAAAGTCGGTTCGGCTCTGTAGAGCCTACAATGTGACGTCATTTGAGGTTCAGGGGGGGGGTGGGTACCGTCCTAAAGTCGGCTCTTCGGTGCTACTGAAAATTTCTGACGAGCCGAAATCATTTCGGCACTACAGCCGTAAAATAGGAGTATGAATCGGCCCTTGGCCTCTGCCAACACCAAAGTTCTCGTTCACCGCCAATATAGTTCACAGAAGTCATTTTTCTATGGAGAACAACATTGGGTCATCTGAAAATTGTCTCGTATATAGGCATTGTGGTCCAACAACCCAGGTGACCCGGGTAATTACGTCAGACTTTGGTGCTCTATAACAGTGGTCCTTGAGGGTTGAGGGGTTTCCTGGTGGTCCCCAGGTTTCCTGGTGGTCCCCAGGTAAATGTAGAGTTGGTTAACCAGGCTATAATCCTACTTCCCTCTCACTCTCTTCCTGGTCCTCTCCCTGTCTCTCCTCGTCACACAGCTGTCACATTCCCCATCCCTCTAGCAACGCTGTCCAGTCCACGTCCACTCCAGTGTTTCCCAGCTTTGTTCCATGCCTGATGGACAGCCCCCCCCCCCCCCCACACACACACACACACACTCTGGCACAACAAGCATTCCATTCCACGACACCACACCTCACCTCACAGCACATTCATCTCGTTTACTCCCAGTCGTAACATGAGAACCCTGGAGCCACTGTGTCAGCAGACAGACGCCGGGCACAGCGAACGACTCACCTTGTACCTGGAGGTTTGCCTCGGACAGCAGTCCCTCCGCGTCGGCCGTAACGACTCACCTTGTACCTGGAGGTTTGCCTCGGACAGCAGTCCCTCCGCGGGCACAGCGAACGACTCACCTTGTACCTGGAGGTTTGCCTCGGACAGCAGTCCCTCCGCGGGCACAGCGAACGACTCACCTTGTACCTGGAGGTTTGCCTCGGACAGCAGTCCCTCCGCGTCGGCCGTCACCCTGCCGCTGTCTGACACCTGGCAGCCGTGGACCCACAGCGTGTGGCACAGGCCGTTGCTGGACACCGCGAAGCGCTCGTCGTCCTGGGGCACCGGCTCGCCTCGCAGGCGCCACGCCAGGCGGGTGTCCTCCGGCGAAACTACGCACTTGAACGTCACGTCCTCCCCCTCGCGCACCGTGATGTTGTGCAGCTCGGCGATGAACTCCACTAGACGCGCCGCTGAGGGTTAGAGGGTTAGATCCTTTGAGTTAGTTATTTGTCCTTAAATAACTCATTTAGACATGGGAACGATTCTACAAAATGTCTTCTAAATCCTGACAGTTTTCTGAAAAACCTCATGTTTCCATGTCAGTCGTTCTCAAACATTTTCATGTCAATGACCCGCAAGATTATATGTAATTGGCCACCGACCCCCATCTGAAAATATGTTATTCCAGGGACCCCCCGGAAGCAAAGATTTTAGTTAAAAACGTTCGCTCTGAAAGAATATATGTATATTCAAAGATCTGCACTACATTTTCACGATTTTTCAAAAATAGCAGACCTACAAGCTCGTAGCGCGGCACTCGGTGCCGCGCTACGAGCTTGTAGATCTGCTATTTTTCAATAGCTAAAGCATTATAACATAATGCTTAAAACACCAAGAGGGGTTCCCACCCCCTTGATTGACAGAGGTTCACATCACTGACAAATAATATTCATGGCTCGATGACTTTGATTTCTGCGGTGTTAAGCCTATATATAAATGGCCCATTACATACCAGTGAGACTTGGACCAGACAGTGAACATTAGCTCCAGAGTCATCTGGCGGTAGAAATGGCGAGATCTCGTTTTGTGAGTGTTGCTGCTAATGAGCATTCCAAACAGGGTATAGCAACAAAGGTTTGTCAAAATAGATCACAAAAAGTATTTTATGGTGACCAAGTGCCGTGCGACCTTGACTTTCAGAAAGCATTGTTTTCACTCAGTTGGACATAATAAACAATCTGATCTGGCACAACAACCAAAACATGTTTTGATTTATTGTTTAATGAATGTGTGCGCGATGACATCAATTTACAGCTTTGTTTAATTTATGAGCCTACAAATGTCTATTGAAAAGTTATTTTAAATGCCATGTTTGTGTAGCAGTGGCTACAGAGCCTCTGCCTGATGGCCTCAAAAGTCTAATATCTCCCCTGGTCCAGAGGGATATCCCTTTATCCCGGGCGTTACATTTGGAATAGTTGTGCAGCAAGATGCTAGAAATGGGAGCCCGCTGTTTTTGCAAACGGCCGACTCTGGAGCTAATATTTTAATTTCATTTTTTGAGGATGTGATTGAACCTCACCCAGAGGTCCATCCTTGGGCCCCCTCATCTGCAAGTCCGCCTATTATAACATGGCCAGAGTTGGGACAAGTATACATACAGTAAATGTAAATATGGACCTACTTTCTATAGTGACGGTGGCAGAGGTCTTGTCATCCGTGGATTCACAGGTGTACTCCGCCGCATCCTCGTCCGCCAGTTGGTGGACGGTGAAGCTTCGCTCGCGACCTTGTGCCCTTATGGTGTGTCGACGGCTAGGGGAGATCTCCTGGCCAGCCTTTAGCCACTGGACGTCTCCTTTGGGCTTGTTGACCTCGCATCGTAGCGTGAGGCTGCTGCCCTTCAGGGCCACCACGTTCTCCAGAAGTCTGGTGAACTTCACTGGCATTTCTGTTTTAATAGAATGTGTGGTATAATAATTATATAATAATATATATATATAATATGATGTATGAAAATATGACTGTTTCAGGGATTTGTTGTAACAGATTTTAAAATTATTTAACGTGTGCATGAAATCAGCAGTGGTGGAAAATAACTAAGTACTTTTACTTAAGTACTGCACATAAGTAAAATTTTGAGGTATTTGTACTTTACTTGAGTATTTCCAATTTCCAGTATTTTTACTTCTACTCCACTACATCTCAGAGCCAACATTTTTACTTTTACTCCACTACAATTATTTGAAAACTTTAGTTACTTTGGAGATTCAAATTTTGATTAGAAAACATACATTAACCACTTCAACCATATACTTTTCGACCATTTGAAAATAGCAGATCTACAAGCTCACAATGCATCGCGTTGCGACGCATTGTGAGCTTGTAGATCTGCTATTTTCAATAGATTTTGTACACATTTTGAACTTGTGAAATAGCACATTCTGCACAATGAGTACTTTTACTTTTAGTACTTTAAGTACATTTTGATGCCGATACTTTTGTACTTTTACTCAAGTACATTTTCAATTCCGTACTTTTACTTGTAAGGCTGAGCTCACACCTTTCATGCAATTCTCGTGCTCGTTGGATGCTTGTTGTGTTGTGTCATGGCCGCCCAATGTATTTCCAATGGAGGTCACATGGTTTGACACAACATTGTGTTGTGTGAGGGGGAGGGGTGTTTCGACTGCGCCCCTCCCCCTCACACAACACAATGTTGTGTCAAACCATGTGACCTCCATTGGAAATACATTGGGCGGCCATGACACAACACAACATTCATCCAACGAGCACAGAGCATTGCATTAACCGTGTGAGCTCAGCCTCAGGCTGAGCTCACACCTTTCATGCAATTCTCTGTGCTCGTTGGGTGTTGTGTCATGGCCGCCCAGCGGCCCAATGCATTTCCAATGGAGGTTACATGGTTTGACACAACATTTGTGTTGTGTGAGGGGGAGGGGGCAGTCGAAACACAGCTGAAAGCCATACAACAGACCATGTGACCTCCATTGGAAATGCATTGGGGCGGCCATGACACTCACAACGCTGTAAAGGTCTGAGTGAGGCCTAACGAAGTAGTTCTAAATTGCAGTATTGGTACTTTTACTTAAGTAAAACAATTGAGTACTTTTTCCACCACTGGAAATCAGTGCAATAGAACAGTGATTATGTAAATGTGTGGGCGGTTGATTCCTTACCTTTGACGGAGACAGTGAAATACATCTCGTCTGTATTCACGTCACAGATGTATTTCCCACTGTCTGAAACACGCAGGGGGTTAATAGTGAGATGATGGTTTTTACCCTCACTTGAGATGTGAACGTTGTCTTCGTTCAACAAGCGGCCGTCTTTCAGCCATCGGACGTTGGCCCGTTCTTGGTTCACTGTTGCACACAGTGTGACACTCTCGCTCTCGTAGGCAGAGATGTCGGTGTCTGTGTGTTTATTGACAAACTGGGCTGGTAGCTCTGTGGGCGAGGAAAGAAAGAAAGAAAAAATCATCAGCATCATAGCAAAAGCAGAATCATATCATCACTGTCAGACTAAACTTTGTATGTTTGGCACATTTTAGTCCCCTGGAATGTTTTAGTGTTAGTCTAGTTTTAGTCTACTAAATATAAGATTTTAGTCGACTAAATCTACTGTTGATTTAGTCGAACAAAATGTATTTTGGCGGGCCTTGATGCCGTCGTAATGACTGTTTTTTTCACTTGCTGAAAATAGCTGATCTACAAGCTCACAACGCGTCGCAGCGCGACGCATTGTGAGCTTGTACATCTGCTATTTTCAGCATGCAACCAAGTGTAACATGACTTGTACTGGATCTCTTGTCCACTAGTCCCTTCCTAACATTTTAGTGTAGTTTTTATTTTTTGATGAAATTGTCAGTATATTTAGTCTATTATTTAGTCATCATAGCTTAGTTTCCATTTAGTTTTCGTCAGTGATAAAAGGCAGTCGACGAACATTTTTCGTCTTAGTTTTAGTCGACGAAAACAACACCGCCTACAGTATTTACTCACAAGCTCTTTTTAACACTTTTATTGATTAAATACTTATAAAACCCAACAGGCAGACTAACCACTTTCAACCTGACATCACTAGTATTTTGTGAATGAAGGTGACATCTTCGATCTCAGCATAATATCTACAAGTAAGACGCGCGAACGCGGGAAGCGAACGCAGCTCGTAAATTGCAATAACAATTAGAATAAATTACGTACTTGTTAAGGTTTTTTTTAAGATTTATTTTTTTAAGTTTTTTCTTTAAGTTTTTTTTTTAAGTTAAGTTTTTTTTAAAGTTAAGTTTGTGTGTGTGTGTGTGTGTGTGTGTGTGTGTTTTTTGTGTGTGATACAGCTGTACCCTCTGGTGGCGGGCAGGTGGTGTTACAGCGTGACACACACACACAGACAGACAGACATGTTCTGCTAGGTCTGCGTTCGCAACAAGCTCTACATCGCATCACGGCGCCATAAAATATTCTGCCCAAGAAGCGACGGCCTGTAGAAGCAAAACACTACCTTGAACTTCAACCAACGTTATCATCTTGTCATCGACGGCATCGCAGATGTACTCTCCCGAGTCCGAGGCCTGAAGTCCCGAAAGAACGAGCTTCCGCACGACGTCGTGGCTGTCGATATGAACGCGATCGTCGTCCGATTCCAGCAACGTGTCGTTCCACAGCCACCGCACGGTGGCGTCGGGCCGCGACACCTCGCACTCCAGAATGAGGTTGTCTCCGGCCACCAGGATGTGACGCTCCGGGGTGCCAGAGTTTCCAAGTATGCATACAGGAGGCTCTGGAGGTAGAAGATACAATACCGTTTTACATTATTTTGCAATACCAAGTCATTATTCGGAGTAGAACCGCTGCTCCTTCGCCTGGAAAGGAGCCAGCTTAGGTGGTTCGGGCATCTGGTTAGGATGCCTCTCGGGCGTCTCCCTAGGGAGGTCCTCGAGTCACGTCCCACTGGGAGGAGACCCTGGGGCAGACCAAGGCACAGTTGGAGGAAACACATCGACTCACTGGCCTTGGAACGTCTCGGAATCCCCCAGGAGGAAGTCACTAATGTTGCTCTGGAGAGGGAAGTCTGGAGCACTCTGGTGGAGCTGTTTCCCCCGCGACCCGACTAAGGATAAGCGGTTGAAGATGGATGGATGGAAGTCATTAACGGTTTATTATTATAACATAAGAACAGCCAAACTAACCACACACACGCGTAGGCATGTGAGGCGGCTGTATGTGAGGCGGCTGTACAGTACTCACTGTACTGTACTGTACTGTACTGTACTGTACTGTACTGTACTGTACTGTACTGTACTGTACTGTACTGTACTGTACTGTACTGCAGGGGTAAACAAAAAAAAACTACTGTCTATCCCCTCACTCCCCTCTCTCTCCCTCTGCCGCTATATGATGCTCAGCCAATCACAGCACAGAATGCCCCTCTCTCTCCCTCTGCCGCTATATGATGCTCAGCCAATCACAGCACAGAATGCCCCTCTCTCTCCCTCTGCCGCTATATGATGCTCAGCCAATCACAGCACAGAATGCCCCTCTCTCTCCCTCTGCCGCTATATGATGCTCAGCCAATCACAGCGCAGAATGCGTCTGACGCATTCTGAGGTTGCAATCTTCTCTAGAATTAGTAGTTAAGATGACATACAGGATATTTAGTAGTTAAGATGACATACAGGATATTTAGTAGTTAAGATGACATACAGGATATTTAGTAGTTAAGATGACATACAGGATATTTCGTAGTTAAGATGACATACAGGATATTTCGTAGTTAAGATGACATACAGGATATTTAGTAGTTAAGATGACATACAGGATATTTAGTAGTTAAGATGACATACAGGATATTTAGTAGTTAAGATGACATACATATTTGCAATCATATTTGGCTTCCATAGATCGATCAAGAGATAACAATGGGATTTATATCTTCGAGACATTTTGAATACAACGCATGGATGAGTGACGTCGTAATGACCTTTGACGGTGATGTAGAACACGATGTTATCGTCCCCAGCATCACAGGTGTACTCCCCGGAGTCTTCCAGCCCGGCGCTCAGGACCACCAGCGAACGGAAGGATCCTTGCTCCTCGCTGCAGTAGCGCTCGCTGTCGTCGATGAGCTGCTTGTCTTTGTACCAGCAGACGGACGCGCTTGATCTCGACAGTTCGCACACCAAGATGATGTCATCCGATACCAAGAATTGCTTTTCTGTGTTGGCCTCCGTTTTCCCCAGGATTTTCACAGGCAGCTCTGAGAAAAACGAGGAAACCTTAACTGTTAAAAGTGATGTTCTCTTGGAATTCCCCTCTCGTGTACCAGTGGCACGTGTCCCGCGGACCGGCACCGGTCCGCGTACCGATGGTTGGGAACCTCTGGTGTAAACTAATTTAAACTTTGAATTTGATTTATTTGTATTTGTATTTGTTTATCTTGTCTATCCTTGTTATCCTTGTCCAGCGGCTTTGTGATTTTAGTTCCAGGCATACGACACACACAGACCCTCTCACAGATGGCTACTAGTCTCTTGCAGAGCTACGCCAAAAAAACAACAACAACGTGAAAATGACTTGCCTTTGACTTTGACCTGGAAATCCATCACGTCGTCCTTTGCATCGCAGACATACTTCCCAGCGTCTGCTACTGTCAGCGAGTGAATGGTTAATTGGCGCATCACCCCGTCCTCAAGGATGGTGACCTTTCTGGAATCCTCGACCTCTTCGCCATTCTTCTTCCAGGTCACGTCAGCGTTTGATCTGGACACCTCACAGTCCAGTACCAACGTCGTCCCGGCAAGCTGTTCCACTCCGCTCGCCATCTTCCTCGGACGCACAAAACGCACAGGAGGCTCTAAAGGAAAATGGAAAGTGTGACATTATTAGATCTGGGGTTACTTTGATCTAATTAGTCACATGAAAACCTAGTGCCCCTTTTCTGGGGCAATAATTGGCAAAAATGGCTATTTTCAGCAAAGAGATTTGGTGTAGAGACCTACTGTAAGAGAGGATTCTACTATTAGATTATTTCCGTTAAAGTCCATACCTGCTATGTTTACAAAGAATGTCATGGAGTCGTCGGCGGTGTCGCACACGTATTCCGCGGAGTCTTTGACGGTGGTCTCGGGTATAATGAGCCTCCTGTAAACACCGTCGACCTCCAGGATGAGGTTGGCGTTCTCCTCGACCTCCAGCCCGTCTCGGTACCAGCGCACCACGGCGTTGGGCCTGGAGATCTCACAGCTCAGTACCATCCTCTCGGACGTCTGCTGGCACAGCTCCATCTGAGACTGGCTGGGAGATACGATCCGTACCGGAGGTTCTAGAGGAAAAATGAATACAAGTTTAGCCCTTGTTAACACATTCTGAACGGGAACCCCTTTTGGTGTTTTAAGCCTTATGTTATGCTTTAGCTGTTGAAAAATAGCAGATCTACAAGCTCATAGCGCGGCACCGAGTGCCGCGCTACGAGCTTGTAGGTCTGCTATTTTTGAAATATCGTGAAATTGTGCCGCAAATCTTTGAATATACTCTTTCAGAGCAAACGTTTTGAACTCAAATCTTTGCTTCTGGAGGGTCCCTGGAACAACATATTTTTTCATTTCGACGTCAGGCCTAAATGGGTTCATGAACGCTAGCGTCCCTAGTCTGTCAGCCCTATGTAATAAGGGCTATTTTCAGCCAAGAGATTTGGAGGAGAAAAAGGAGAGGGAACTCCTGAGGGAGGGACCCTGGTCAACAACACAGAGAGAAATGTACGCCATTGATTTGATTACATATCACATCGCCTGCCAATATCATTTTGTGTGAGACATTGAAAATATTGGTTCGTTTTGCAAAAATATGTAAAAGACAAAAACGTTACCCTAAGCACCTTAAAGAGAAACGCTCATGCTGTTCATTTTCTTTTCAGTTCATTGTTGATGAAACGTTGTCTATAATTTATAGTCATAATAGTCATAATACAACAATAGTCATAGTACAATAACAGAGACAAACATTCTATCACGTTTCTACTATTCCCATAATAGATTTAGTAGGCGAGCACTGGCCTGGCAATCTATGGCCGCCAATACATAAACCTGATTGATATTTTCATACTCATTGTTTCGGATGTCAATATCGCTATCTTGCCATAAACAAAGCATGGTTACGATTGTGAATACAACAGATAATTAGAGTTGTTAATTGTTGTTGTCTCACAATAGTTGGGGGTGAACTCTGTCTGGATTGATTGATATCGGGGTTCAACCCAATGACCTTCAAAGAAAGGACCACAATTTGGACATACTTAAAGATGGAGTGCCACGATTTTTTCCACCCTAAAACATGATCATCAGGTATTATTACAATATTAGGGGGAAGAACTTTTTCCAAAAAGTGTACATTATTTGTTGAAATCATGCTTTTATGTGGACACGCCCACCAGTTCATTAAGTATGCCTGGTTTGCCTGGTGGGTGGTGATGGGTGGTGATCCACCTGAACTGAAGCCGTACCCACAGCTGTAGTTGTATGATAAAGGGGGAGGGGTTAGGGGAGGAGCTGATAGTGTGATGTCACTATATTACTGTTTATTTCATTGGCCCGTTTGACTCTCAAGGGTTCAGCCTCCAGGAAGAAACCCTAAATACAAAGTTAATACACCATTGCACATAAAAACGACTCCAGGGTGTCTAATGAAGTACTGTCACCTCATAGACACATGAAAAACTGGAAAAATACAAACATTGTGGCACTCCATCTTTAAACACCCACAATATGTACAGGTACATTTACCTGTAATACCAAGATGAAAGAATATGGAGTCATCAGCTGTGTCACAGACATATTCCCCAGAATCCTCCACGCCACTGCAGAGGATCTTTAGCCTCCGATACGGGCCTTCCACCTTGAGCTTAATGTTTTCGCTGTCCTGCAACTTCTGGCCATCCTTGAACCAGTTGACGACCCCGTTGTGACGAGAGAGCTCACAGCTGAGAATGATCTCCTCGGGGACGTGGCGGTCCAGGTGGACATCCTCTTTGGGGTACACTATTGTCACCGGTGGTTCTTTAGGGGGAGGGGGGGGCACATTTAACCCATTTAGACCCGAGTTAAAAACATTCACTTTGAAAGAATATATATTCAAAGATTTGCACCACATTTTTTACAATTTTTCTAAAATAGCAGATCTACAAACTCGTAGTGCGCCACTCGGTGGCGCGGTATGAGCTTGTAGATCTGCTATTTTTCAATAGCTAAATTATAACATAATGTTTAAAACACCAAAAGGGGTTCCCGCCCAAAATGGGTTAAAAGGAGGTCAGGTCAACCTGTACTGAATTCCAGTACAATTCTCAGGACATAAATTGTTTACGAATAGCCATGAACGCTTCTCACCTCGTATGTTAACCTTGAACATTAACGCGCTGTCTCCGGCGCGACATGTGTACGTCGCCGTGTCTGACAGTTGAGCCGAACACATAGTCAGAATCCTTGCGGTGCCATCTGCCTGCATTGTAATGTCGTCACTTGGCTGCATCTCAACTCCTTCTCTGTACCACCGGACCGTGACTTCAGGCCTGGACACTTTGCACGACAAAACAAGCTGCTCGTTTTCCACAACACTTTTGAAAAGCTCCTCCTCTGGGACGTCGGCGAATGTCACCGGTGGTGCTGTTGAAGAACAGTACATTAAAACAAATCAGTGATTTTTTTGATTTACTAATGCGCACACGCTCATCATTTCTCCTAAAGGACTTGTTTTCCAAAAGGTTAGCCATGCTGAGCTCAAGGCCTTTTCATTGTCTAGGTGGCTTTAGAGACAGGACTGCAACATTCACTGTTGAAGCGAAGAAACCGTTAATAAAAGCTCTGTGTAAAAGGAAGTATAGTGTAATTAGATTTGTGAGGGGGAAAAATAAAGCGTCATCTCATGCCTTTTTTTTTGCAGCTGATGGCCTAAAAATGTTTAGAATATAAATGAACTGCATTCAAACGTTAGGTGAAAAAGACATTTAAGAGGAAAGATGACTGATGAGCGGACTTGGTGGAGGACAACAATGCCTCCTGATGAATTAGAGGAATGGTGTTGTGGCTCCTAGCACAGCAGCAACGTGAAATGAACATGTCAATGGCTTTGAGGATCACACATCAATGGAATCTTGACAATGGCATTAGTGGCGTGGGTCACAAACAACGTCTGCATCTATGGAGAAGCTTTGTGTGTCACCTTTCACCTCCACATAGAACTCCTTGAAATCTGAACCGTCATCCTGTTTACAGCCGTGCAGTCCAGAGCACGGCGAAGTGGTCGATTCTGATTGGACAACCTGTGTTCTCTTACTGCCATCTGATTGGGTGCTTATTCCAAATTGTGGCAGAAGCTGCTTTGTTCCATCCTCATGCCAGCGGACGTGGCTCGTAGGGTCTGATATGTCACACTGTTGGAGTGTGACGGGGTTGCCTGCAGCTTCAAAGGCCGCGGGCCGCCATGCTGGCTCTGAAACAGCTGGTGGCCTAATTGGAGCTATGAGGTGCTTGGATTAATTTCATGTTAATAAAAAGGTATTCAAATCTAGTATGTGACCTTCAACATGCTGGAATTCATATAAAACTGAATTGCTGTGCCTCTACAGTTAAAATACACACTGTAGGACACTTGTGTAAAATCACACCTGTGTGAACTGAGTGGTGCAACTCCCCTCCCCCCTCTCCCCCTGCCCCTCTCTCTCTCTCTCTCTCTCTCTCTCTCTCTCTCTCTCTCTCTCTCTCTCTCTCTCTCTCTCTCTCTCTCTCTCTCTCTCTCTCTCTCTCTCTGTAATTAGCACTAGGCAACAGTGCAACACTATCTCTCTCTCTCTCTGTTTCTGGCACAACAGCTCCACTTTTGCCCCTACTGGTAATCATAGCCACACACATAGGTTAACACGGACATTACGTGGTTGCACCACTCAAAAAAGCACTGCTATTGTTTTTAACAATTTAAACCCCTATACACTTCATTGTACGTCAAATAGTGACAACTGGACGATCTACGAGCTCACATTACAAGGAGTTTTGAGCTTGCAGATTGTTTATTCATATAGTATTTTCACCCGATGTTCACATATTGAATGAACCTGTTCTCTCTGTACGTTTCACCTATTATGACATGCAGAATAGGGACGTCGCCAGAGCTCACGTGTGAATCTGTGGTTCACTACCTCAGATTCAGTTTGTGTACATTACAGTATGTCACAATTATTGTCATTAAAGGGCTTTAAATTGCTTTAAACTATAGGCCCTGCTTAATTCGATATACCCGACATTTGTTTTGTGTTTAAATCGCCGTATTTTAATAATTAAAAAGAAACTCCGTCTTTGCCACGGAGCTGGTGGAGAGACCTTCATGTTATGATGACGAAAGCAGAAATCAACCCATGCGCTGGGCTGCTAGGGCTTCTGGGAAATGGAGGCCAATGCAAGTGAACGGGGTACAACGCCGTATGATCTAAAGGTAATAAAACAATCTCGGCAGCGTAGAATATTTGATTAAAATGCGGGTAACGCGTAATAAGCAATAGAACTGTTTTAAGTACAAATAACCACAGCATTTTGTTCATGCCACATTATTGTATCAACATTACACGGTAACTACAGTAAGCCAGTATGAGTCAGCAAAAGGCAGCAAGTTGAATAAGCTCGCACGAGGCTTTGACCAGCAGACACATGTACAGCTCAAAGTTCTGCACAAAGAGCCAAACACGTAATATGACAGGGAGTTAGTGATTTGTGACGAAACTCAAAATACTCAGATCACCTGCAACATCCACCTTGAATTCTATAAGGTCATCCGTAGCTTCACAGCTGTAAACTCCAGAGTGTCTCACTTCGGCCGACTCGATGACAACTGCCCTCAAACTGCCTTTTGATTGGATGTCAATATCGCTCCGCGGGAGAAGATCGACTCCGTCCTTTGACCAATAGACGTGGGCAGTGGGTTCTGAGACTTCACATTGCAGCGTAATCGGGCAGCCCGCTTCCACAAATTTGTTTCTGGCGACTTCTGGAAGTGCTGAAAACCTTGTGGGTGTGGCTGCGGATAGTTTTTTTGTTTAAAAAACATTTTTGTTTTAATGCCAGATTATTTTGTTTGTTCGTGTATTGAAACAAATCAAATCAGTTGTTACAAAACGCTTACGGATCATTTCGTTTACACATGCAATTACACATGAAACATCTGGAGCGTTCCAGATGTTTCTGTCTGGAATGTGTGAGGGGGGAAAAGGTGCACTAGGTTTATGGACAACTGGTTAATTAAAACACTTTGAACATCATTAATAGATGCAATCAAAGCAATGAAATCACCTTGGACATCCACCTGGAATGTCACAACATCGTCAGCGAGTCTACAGCCGTAGAGGCCGGCGTCCGACGGCTTGGCAGAGTTAATCACTAGTCTCCTGGAACATCCGTCCCGTTTCATATCCAGGCCCGTTTTGGAAAAAAGCTCCAGTTCGTCTTTAAACCAGGAGACCTGGGCAATGGGATCTGAGAGCTCACACTGGAGGATAATCGGAGAACCGACGACAATTGATTTACAACTTTCGGACGCTGGAACTGGCATGATCCTCTGTGGCGATCTGCCTACAAATGGTGTTGGTGCAGGGGAAGATTTTGAAGAAAAAGACAATTGGTCAAAATTGCTGCTGAGCTATAGGTTTACTACCAGCTATAGTACCAGCTATAGTACCAGCTATATATAGTGTAAGTGTGTGAACATTCAAACTGAAGCAAATTGTTGTCACTCTCCATTCTCACCAAAAGAGCAAGATCGATCAAGCATATTTGCACAGCAAATTTCGGAACAATGAAGGTTAGTATTAAAGCCATATGTTAAGATTCACTACAGCGGTAGGTAGTGCTCAAGCTTATTTCATATGCAGAAATAAGATACGTTGCAGGACAGGAAGATAAGTAGCCTTACGGGGACAACAGGACACACACAAGTCACCTTCAATGTCCACTTTAAACGTGACGGTATCGTCTTCCGTCGAACACTCATAGGTTCCACCGTGCGTAAGATCGGCAGAAGAGATGAATAGCGCCCTTGTCAGACCTTCGGCTCGCATCTCTGTTCCGCTTTGCGGTTGAAGACGGACCCCGTCCTTGTGCCATCGGACGTGAGCCGAAGGATCGTGAGAGAGCTCACACTGGAGGACAACGGGAGAGCCTTCCCGGATGGTCTTGTATCGTTCCGTCTCCGGGAGCTCTGAGAACCTCACAGGGAGATCTACAGGTTGCATTGATTGCAAAAAGAACGTTTTTATCGGATCATACACACAGTGGAAGTCCCCAAACATCAACAGTGTTTTTACACTCAGGATTTAGCCGTGCGTCAGTATGCTAACTTTAATGAACAAGTTTACTAACTAAATCAAACCAACGGATATAATTACAAATAATCTCAAGTTAAAAGCAAGCAGGAAGATGGACAAAGAATTGGACATAAAACATATACACAAGAGACCAGACACAAACAAACTAACATTCCAAACATACAACATTAAGAGCAGCATAAGAACCAGAGTCAAGTGGTGTAGTTGTACACACAATGGCCACACGCTGACATGAATAGCACATCGGACAAGATACAAGAATGGCGTTCTGAAGAATGGTTTTCAACGGGCTAGCCACTAAAGAATAATGTGTTTAACACACAGACAAGGTGTGGAAAAAGATTAAGATAGATCAAGTGTTGATGTCTACTGAACACATTCTGGAATGCAAAAGTACTATGTTTTACCATAAATCTGTACTTTGCATTTACCAAACTGCAGCGTCGACAACGTGGGGCGGCTGGCTCAGCCAGAAAGTGCTCAAATCATATATATGCTCCTGTGCGGAACTGGGTTCTAATTAGAAGATAGAGATTTCTCACATGACTCTCCTCGGTCTCTCTGCCCTTGGTTTCCTGTCTCTCTCTACAATGATCTGAATTTTATTTCTTTCAAAAACGTAATCTTAGGGGGGAAAAAAAAATCACACCCGTGTGAAGTGAGGGGCGCTCTTATCATCGTACATCATCATAATTAATTATCTCATTCCGGGCTAATCTGAATTTGCATCCTCACCTTCGTCTTCAATGTTTGTGTAATTGTGTTGTTACGTAAATGTTTGTGTTTACACAAACACTTATCCATTCATTGTCAACGGCATTGTTTGTGTTAGGACAACGTTTGTGTTTGCACACACACTAAAAGCTGGACATCGCCTCTCAAAAATGGGAACAATGTTTCAGACATAATGGCAGCATGTTAATGATGATTTGACACATTTTTAAACATGTATAGATCTACTTTTGTATCCCCATGTTTAAGAGTTTAATAAGCCAAAGAATCTGTTTTGGTTAAAATAAAATAAAAAGTACAATACAAAATAATTTTATATTGTACAAATAAGGGCAGCGGAGATTAACTTCTGTTAGGTAATCAGCCAAACATGAACGAAACAACTTGTGGTAGTTAGTTTGCCAATGAATGCAGAACACACAGGGCTGTATTTTGCGTGTCTTAAGTACCAGGTCTTATTACTTAACTTAAGACCTGGAGGCGTGATCAATGCCATTTGCCCATTCTGAGTGGCCAAAGAGCATTGACCACGTCTCCAGGTCTTAAGTTAAGTAATAAGACCTGGTACTTAAGACACACAAAATACAGCCCATTATCTATAGACCAATAATTCACACGGCGGGCCCATCTGGACAAGATGGCCGCCGCGTGAGTATCTGGTCTAGTAGCGTGTCGTTTCTGAGCATCACCTTTTACTTCCACAGTGAACTGGACGCCGTCATCCTGCGTCTCACAACGATACACTCCAGAGTGAGACGGGCCCGCCGATTGGACAACTACGCGCCTCACGGCTCCGTCTGATTGGACCTCTACTCCACCCTGAGGTAGGAGGCGCGCTCCGTCCTTGTACCAGTCGGTGTGGCCAGTGGGGTCTGAGAGCTCACACTGTAGAGCGACGGGACAGCCGGCCGTGACCGTCTGTCTCCGCTCAGCCTCAGACACTGCTGAAAACTTCAGAGGTCGAGCTATACAGGGTTAAATAAAGAATATTGGTTACTTAGTTAAAATGTGATGACTGCTGTCTTATGTTCCCCAATGAAGCGATTTACTTTTAAGCAATTCCCGTAGATTAGAAGACGCGGTCTGATGATGAAAACACACCCCTTAAGACTAAACCACACCCATCAGAGGTGTGGCTTCCAGAGGTACCTTTCACATGAAAGGTTTTTAAAGGTACCTATAGAAGTCAGCCTGGAACAGACCAACAGAATGGGACTGTACATCACATGCTGTTTACAGCGCTACCTTAAATCATTTGGAAAAAGTACTCTTCTAGGGCCAATATATAAGGAAATACTGAAAGCAAATACCTGAATTAATCTAGAACCTTGAGACCTAGGTAGATGTCATTTTAATTCACAATTATAATTAATGTTTTTATTAATCGATTTTCCTTGGATATGATCAAAAAAATATATATTTTGAAATGTATAGAACCGACTTGGTAATTGGTTTATTTATTTACATGTACATTTACATGTTCTGTTATCCCAAGTAATCTTTTTTTCCCCCCGTTACTGAGTTGAGAACCTACCTCTCTGTTTTCCTTAACCAAGGCATACAACACTACACCGATCCACAAGTATTGGCAATAATTATACAACAGGTCGTTTCGAGGAAGCAATCTGATTGGTTGAAACGGCTTTTAGCCGTGGATCAAACCAGCACCATTCACCACCTAATCAAAACAAAGAATTCAGCTGCTCTGTTTTCCCAGAGCGCTAGCAAACTCGGTGGCTAGGCTAGCTAGTTTCTTGGGACATTTGTGGTCGTAGTGACTACATCTGTCATTAAAGAAATATATTTCTTCTTAGTTTTAAGGGTAACTGTTGTATAATTGCAATATTACACTCGAGGGTGTGGTTTAACGTGATTATTGCCACTTCAGTGATGCTTGCGGAACTCGACTTCGTCTCGTTCCTGACCGCATCACTGTCTTGGCAATAATCACGTTAACCCACACCCTCTCGTGTAATATTGCTTAAGTAAACAATAGTGCAGTGGTTTTCAACCTTTTTCATATCAAGGCCCATTATTTATTCAGCATTTGAGCCACGGAACCACCATGTGATGAGATTTAGCCTCTCAGACCCATTTATTTAGCCTATCAGACCACAATTCCACGCTGTACTGTACGTTGGTACCATTAGGAGAGATAACAGGCAAACGATCAAAATATTATTTTTTTTAGATTATCTAATTGTGTAGATGCAGATGTTTAACAATAATTTTGCTCTTGAGAGCGTAAAATGTTAAAGGACCACTCCACCACTTTTCAACCTATCTTCATATAATAGGTCCTCACTAATAATCATGAAAAAATGGCACGATTTTTTTCTACTCAGTCTGTGTCTCATAGGAGGGCTGTGGGCAGTTTAGAAACCGTCTTCCAGTGACATCATTAGGCAGATTATTTTTTAAACAAGATGTTTTACAAAAATGTTTAGATTTTCATTATCGTGAGAACGATGGCTTCCATTTTCGCATTGCAACTTTTCAGGACTAGAAAGCCTGCGGTTTTTATTAGCTTGTATTCCCCATCGATGATGTCACTGGAAGACGATTTCTGAACTGCCCACAGCCCTCCTATGAGACACAGACTGAGTAGAAAAAAAATTGCGCCATTTTATCATGATTATTAGTGAGGACCTGTTATATGAAGATAGGTTGAAAAGTGGTGAAGTGGTCCTTTAACACTCAAGAGTTAAAGATCTAGAAGGGTCCATTTTGGTTTCCATAATTTAGCTGGAGACCACCTGGAATCCCCTCAGGGATCACTGGTGGTCCCCTCAGGGATCACTGGTGGTCCCTGGCTGGACCACTGGTTGAAAACTACTGCAATAGTGCAATACATCTTTTCACCTTTAACGTCCACATGAAACTGCGCTGCGTCATCGGTGGTCTTGCAGCTGTAAACCCCGGCGTGAGCCGCCATGGCCGAATGGAAAGCCAGCGTTCTTATGGAACCTTCTGAACATATGTCCTGTTGGCCGGCCGCTCCGAGCAGCTCCACGCCGTCCTTGTACCAGGCCACTTGAGCTTTGGGGTTCGATATCTCGCAACGCAGCACTATGGGATCTCCCACTTCAACGGACTTGTTCCTCTCGGCCTCGCAAGGTGTTGTAATTCTCACAGGCAGAGCTGGGGGAGGGGGGTGTTTGAAGTGACATCAAGAGAGAATTGTATGACTATTATTAGCTACGTGGCAGAAATCACGCTTTCCAGTAGGCAACAAGAGCAAAATCTCACTACGGAGATTAGTCATGCCAAAGCCCCTCAAGAGTTAAATTAATTAAGCACTAATAATGTCCATTAAACAAATGTATCTTGATACACAGACTTGTAATATTAGTGTTTGGACAAGAGGATTTCTTGGTTAGGTTTGTTTGATAATTATGCATTCAAGTTAGGATTTGCTTCTAATATTAACTGTATTCATTATAATTCAAAATGTAGCAGACCACCCAAGCTCAAAGTCTTTCTAGCACATTGAGTATCTTAAGTCATATTTAGTACAAAAAATCTAAGTGAATGTAGAAATTGCCAAAATGTCAAGAATTGCGATAAGAAGCAATCTCTTGATTTTACACAATGTCAACATTGTGCCCATCCATTTTCTTGTTTGATAGCATTTAAATCACCTTCAACATCCACCTTAATTGCAATGACATCGCCATCCCAGTGACTGTCAATGACATCGCCATCCCAGTGACTGTCAATGACATCGCCATCCCAGTGACTGTCGCATGCCCTTGACAGATAGATATCTTCTGACAGAGCGGACGTCTGCTTGGTATAATAGACCTCTCCTGCCTGGGTAGACGATCGCTGCATAGACTTAACGCTGCGGTTTAATCTATCTTCCGCCGTCTCCGTGATCTGAGACACCTCTTCGGGTCCAGCCGCCTCCCTTGACCGCTGAAGCTCGGCAAACTGGACGGGTACCAACGTTGGCCTGCTGCTGTAATAGGTGTCGTCCGATTCCACGGTTGCACTCTGCAGCAAGTGGTAGAGCTTGCCCGACTGACCAGCCATGGTCTGCAGATAACGACATAACGCCATTGAGTGACGTGACGTTTTCTGACCGGGGTCACACGGCTCTCCTGGCCGGACGTTCGCTGCCCTGAGAGAGTCACAAAGCTCCTCTGATTGGCCAGATGCGGTCTGTAAGGAGCTATAGAGCTCCCCCGATTGGACAACTGTCTTTTTGAGGGAGTAATAAAGCTCCTCTGACTGGATAGTTGCCGTCTGTAATGAATTACAAAGCTCTTTTGATTGGACAGTTGCGGTCTGTATGGATTTATTGAGCTGGTCTGACTGTGCAGTGACTATCCTCAGGGGGTTGGAATGCTCTGCCGACCGGGACGTTACCGGCTTGAGGGAGTCGCGTGGCTCCTGTAACGCTGTTCGTAGGGAATTACAAAGCTGCTGTGATTGGGCAGTGGCGGTCTGTAGGGAGTTGCACAGCTCCTCTGATTGGACCGTCGCAGCCCTTAGGGAATTATCAAGGACCTCGCACTGATCTAATGCAGGCTGTGTGTAATGAGCGCTTTGCTCGGGTTGTGTTTCTGTACGTCGTATAGAGTGACGTTGCTCCTCGGACCGGGATACCACCGTTGGTGGAGAGTAACGGAGCTGCTCCGGGTGAGCACTGAGGCCTGATCCGTCCTGACCGTCGGAGAGATCTTCCGAATGGACAGTCGCCGCCGTGCGGTCAGGCCCACACTCATAGGTTGACCGAAGAGTTGGCATTTGCCCGGAATGTTCGTCAAATATCTGAAGAGGATCTTCTCCACTCTTGCTGCGGAAGGTCTGGGAATTTGGCTTCGAGACATCATCGTCTTCAACGAGGTAGACCTCTTCATTGGGGTCGTGCAGCTCGGTCTCTTGGTCAGGCGATAGCCATGGCGACGTAGCTATGGGCATTGTGATGTACACAGAAAAAGGTTTTTCAATTGTTGTTTGCCTCAATAGTTCTTCTCAAAATAGTACTGCACACCATTGCGGGGTTAGCATGAAGGAGTTATGGGATAATCCATTGCAAAGACAAACACTTAAGAGGGTCGACCAGGGTTGGTCTGATATTGAAAACAATCATTCCTGTTTTACCACTAAATAGACTGGTCTGGTGCAGTAATTTCCATTCCATTTTGTTTTTTGTAATTAAATATTATCGAAATAGTTTCTGAGAAGAGTTCATTGTCATTGCAACGGGGAGAGCAAAGTGAATGAGAGGATCTGGTGATGAACAAGACATAAGATGGGCTTCCGGAGTAGAAAGCTGCTTGTTACTGAGCGTACAAAAGATGGCAGTTAAAAGATGAAGAATGAACATGAACATGACAGACATAAGATGGATGTTAGTATGAAGAGAAGATGCTCACAGAGACACCCCATACAAGGTTGATTAAAAGCCAACACCCAGCAGGAAATGAGATCATGAGATCAGGAGTGAAAACATGACAAAATCATACTGGACAATAAGAATTATATCTACTCTACACACATATATACAGGATATACAGTCTATACAAGTATACAGTATATATATATGCCTCTACTGGTCTAACATTGAAATCTACCACCATTGTTAGTGGTATGTATGAGCTATGGGTTAAGATGATGGACTCTAATGTTGAAATCGTTGCATCACCTTCTTTGACATCCAAAGTGCAGTGGGTGGTTGCATCTGTTATCTCACCAATCTCACCCCCCGAGTGACACTGCTCTGCTGTTTGGACAAAGCCACAGAGAAAACAATGAGCCGGGCGATAGCTTCAGGCATGTACTGTATTTAACTAAATGACTCATTCTCGTGAATTGAGCTGATGATACGATGGGGGCGTGTTGCGGAACACCACCTTTGACGACGTGACCACTAAACTGTGCGTCGTCGCCAGTTCTCTCGCGGCCCAGCCTCCCGCCATGGGATAAGCCGTCTGGCTGGAGGAGGGGGGGCAAGGTAGTCGGCGCGCTGCTCTCTGATTCACTGTCAACCCGCCTGTTGTGTGGGTAGATCTGCCTCCCGTCTTTGTACCAGCATGCTTTGGCAATGGGATCTGAGATCTCAAATTGCCGAACAATTGGACAGTGTGCTTCTACGGGCCTCTCGACTTCAGCGCCAAGATATGAATCAGGTGAAGCTACAGGTGATCATGGGGGGGGGGGGGTATAGGGGGATATTCTTTTTAGTATAGATTATTCAGAACATTTTTAAACAAAATAAGTATTAGCTCTGTACGCTAAAACAGGTAAGAGGCCAATCCAGAAAGCTACATAAAGAGAGTTAGTTGCAACTGACACACATATAATAAGAAACACAAGCATTTTTGACATTTAAACAAAAAATCACCTTGGTTTTGTACAATTAACTGTGCAACATCGTCCGCTGTGGCACAATAGTACGCCCCAGAGTTGGACGGGTGAGTCGGTTCAATAACAAGGGTCCTCCTGGTGGCTCCCATTTCAAAGTCAGGATCATGTATAGATTCTGGGGTTTCTTCGTGCCTCTTCCAGGACACCTGGAGTGCAGGCCCAGGGTCTGAGCTCTCACAGGGCATCTCAACAGGGTCAGAGCTCTCACAGGGCATCTCAACAGGGTCAGAGCTCTCACAGGGCATCTCAACAGGGCTGGTTGCTTCAAGCGATTGGCTCTTCACATGAACCTCTGGTGAGGGTGCCAATGTCAACGGTGAAGCTAAAGATGAGTATCCATGTTATAATTGTGGACTATTAAAGTGGATGTTAAACTGCATTTTGATTGGGGAAGGGGGGAGGGGTAAAAAGTACAATGTACCCAAATGGACTAAATCTGTCATTTCTCAGACCATCCTTAAAAGAGGTAAATTTCACAAATTCAAACGTTACAAAAAAAAACAACAACATTCAAGAAATGTTGTTACTGTATAAGATTTCTTCCATGATTTAAGAAACATTTTTGCAACATCACACACACACACATGTTATTACGGCACACAGACATATAAAGACAAGTTAGTTGCATCTACTCTTCAAAGGGGATTATACTGTTCAAGATTCAACTAATCAAAAAAATAAGTAAAAAGAAAAAGAAATCACCTTTGATATCCACACTGAACTGGATAATGTCATCAGAGGTCTCACAGCCATACAGCCCTGAGTGAAAGACCTCCGCTGACGCGATAACGAGTCTCCTTAACGTGCCTTCAGAGCGAATATCCCACCCATTTTGCGGAATGAGCTGAACCCCGTCTTTGTACCAGCGGACCTGAGCAATGGGGTCTGTAACCTCACATTCCAGCTCAAACGGTCTGCCCGCTTCAAGTGACCTGGTTCTCTCAACTTCAAAGAGATCTGAGAACGTCACGGGTGGAGCTAGCAGTGGGGAATGTAGGACAGATTTAATACAACCAAAGCTGTGGAAAGGTGGGCGTATGCAATGGACACTAAGAGCTCTTATAATTACATAGGTAGCTATGAGCACAAATTAATTGATTATCAAACAGTAAAGATTGCATAGTCCTGTGAGATAATGCTCATGTACGGCAGCACTAACCATCACACCACATATAAAGCAGGGTTTATTAGTGGCATTTAGAAAGAGGAAGTGGGGTTACATCACTAGGGCACAAAGTAAAAGTGGTAAAGTCACCTTTGATGGTCACTTGAAATTCCACGGTATCATCCTCTGTGGTGCAAGTGTACACGCCAGAATGGGACATCTCTGCTGACTGAACCACCAAGGTCCTTGTGTTGCCCTCCGAGTCAATTTCTAATCCCAAGTCTGAACAAAGCTGTATCCCACCCTTGTGCCAGCGAACCTGAGCCTCAGGCTCCGACACCGCACACTGCAGTACAATGGGGCGTCCCACTTCGATGGACTTGGCTCGCATGTCTTCTGGGACTGCTGAGAACTTCACAGGTGGAGCTATAGATATGTTTAAATCTTAAATGATCAGCCATAACATGCCAAAACCTCAAGAAGTCAAGATTGATAGACAGTTTAGCTAAATTCCTTGGGGATGCAGAACACAAATTGTTTTAGCAAATTTTGCTAACATGACAAATGTGACAAAACAGTTATGAGGACAAGCAAAGGTCAACACTCAATATCATCATCGTTAGTGGCAATGCGTCGAGAGAGTGAATGGTTAACCACTTAAACCAAACGCTGTCATGCGCTGAAAATAACCACTCTACAAGCTCACGCTTTGTGAGCTTGTACATCGGTTATTTTCACTGTGCAACACCGGTGTACCATAATGTTTTCTCGGTAAATGTCCACAGATGTCTGTTAACATCCCGTAATCAGGGAATTAACCGGGAAAAAACCATTTGGCATTTAATGCCCGTTTTTGCCTACTTTCACCCTGTGTATAAAATTAACTACTGTGCAAAAAGCAGGAAATACGGATGTGTATATTACAGGAAACTCCCATTAAACTTTCCAACAAACTCTGGTAAACTCCCGAATTGTACCATCACACCTGTATATTACCGTATATTAACTGTATATGCTGCTAAACTTGAGGTTTACGGGCAAAATACAGTGCCCATAATTGCCCGTTAACTCCTCTTTTCACGCAATGTAGGACTAGCGGCTATGTTTGAGAATTGTTGCCGATATAACGACATGCCCAAAATAGGGGATGCCCTGCAGGGTTAATGTGCTCAACTGCTCAAAACCAAACGTTAAATCACCTTTGACGTCCACAGTGAACGTGACGGCGTCCCCTTTTGTCTTGCAGCTGTACAACCCAGAGTGGAAGGACTCTGCCGACTGGACTACCAGCGTCCTCCTCATGCCCTCTGATTGCATGTCTAGCCCACTCTGGGGGAGCAGCTTTGAGCCGTCCTTGTACCAGTGCACTTGTGCAGAGGCCTCTGAGATCCCACAGTGCAGCACCAAGGGGCAGCCCGCGTGGACCGACTTGTTCCTGTCAGCGTCCGGAATGGCTGAGAATCTTACAGGTGCGGCTATGGATAATTTAGATATGACGACTGCTCATTATTTATGCCTGTGTGTGTGACTGGATTTTTTTTTCTGTTCATGTCAACAGTACTTAAATGGTAAATGGTAAATGGTGCATTTATATAGCGCCTTTATCCAAGGCGCTTTACATAGATTGTGCATTACATTCACCCATTCATACACCGATGGCAGCGGAAACCATGCAAGGCACCAACTAGCACATCGGGAGCAATTAGGGGTTCAGTGTCTTGCTCAAGGACACTTCGACAGTAACTCTGGGGGAGCCCGGGTTCGAACTGGCAACCTTGCGGTTACCATCCAGGCACTCTACCCCTGAGCCACCGCCGCCGCTTACTTAGATTTCAAATTGCAACATGAAATCAGTTCAGAAAAGCTAATCGTGTGTCAAACGTGTGACGTGTGAAATTGCAAGAACTCACCCTCGACTTCCACGTTGAATCTGATGACGTCGTCGATGGCGTCGCAGCAGTATACTCCCGAATGCGAGAACTCTGCCGATTGGATGACGATCCTCCTCATGGTGCCTTCTGATTGGATGTGAAGACCCTCCACCGTCTGTAGCTCCACCCCGTTCTTGTACCAGTTGACCGGAGCCGCGGGGTCCGATAGCTCGCAGTAGAGGACAATGGGGTTCCCGACTTCTACGAACTTATTACGATCCATCTCTGACATTGAGGAAAATTTCACGAGAGGAGCTGCGGGAAAAAAATTGCATCTTAATTTTGAGTTGTGTCATCATTGAGTTGTGTCATCATTGAGTTGTGTCATCATTGAGTTGTGTCATCATTGAGTTGTGTCATCATTGTTGATTGTATCATTTTATAATGCAACAAGTGGTAACTGGTAAGTAACAACACAAGTTGTTACAGAACACAACTTGGAAATCACACTTGTGTGAAGTGAGGGGTGGCTCACTTCTTTAAAGATGGAGTGTCACAATTTTTGTATTTTTCCAGTTTTCCATGTGTCTATGAGGTGACAGTACTTCATTAGACACCCTGGAGTCGTTTTTATGTGCAATGGTGTATTCAATTTGTATTTAGGGTTTCTTCCTGGAGGCTGAACCCTTGACAGTCAAACGGGCCAATGAAATAAACAGTAATATAGTGACACCACACTATCAGCCCCTCCCCTAACCCCTCCCCCTTTATCATACAACTACAGCTGTGGGTGCGGCTTCAGTTCAGGTGGATCACCACCCATCACCACCCACCAGGCAAACCAGGCATACTTAATGAACTGGTGGGCGTGCCCACATAAAAACAACATTTTAACAAATACTGTACACTTTTTGGAAAAAATGTTCTTCCTCCTTATATTATAATAAGACCTGATGATCATGTTTTAGGGTGGGAAAAAAATCACGGCACTCCATCTTTAAACAAACATTGTAAACAAACACCTTTAAACAAACATTACAAGTCCGTAGACGTGGTTACAACATGACATAATCTTTAAAAGGCAGAGGTTGGAGCGGCTATAGCGGCACTCACAAAAGTGAAATATGTACTGTACCTTGAATGTACAGTGCTGCAGAATCCCGGATACCGTAGGCAATGAACGTAATCTCGGCTCCATTGTCTGTGTCTCGCACCCCTCGAATGCGAAGGGATTGGTGCGTCCGTGACCGCCGCATGGAGTAGCGGTCGTCCTCCTGAAGCTGAGTGCCGTTTAAGAACCATGTTCCGATCACAGACGCCGACAGCTCGATAGAAAAGCTAGCGTCTTGTCCCTCTGGCACCAAGGCGTCCTGTAGAGGGGCTTGGATTCTGGCAACTGGAACTGGAAGAGATGTCACAAGCACTTAGATTCAGCCATGAGGATACATATATTACTCTTCCTTGAATATGATGATTTTGAATATGTTTGTAAACAAAATCTCAGTGAAATAGCATTTAATAATAATAATGAATTGCATTTTTATAGCGCCTTTACAAGTGCTCAAAGCGCTTTACAATGGTTCATTCATTCATACATTGGGAGGTGAAGCGGCGAACAGTCGACGCCAGCGTCCTCACTTCCCACATTCACACACCAATGGTGGCGAGCTCACACCGACCGACTCATTGGAGGCAATGTGGGGTTCAGTGTCTTCTTGCCCAAGGACACTTCGACATGTAGACAGGAGGAGCCGGGATTCGAACCGCCGACCCATGGATCATTGGACGACCTGCTCTACCTCCTGAGCCCCAGCCGCCCCATTTGCAAATCATTGTTAACTTTGACCATACTGAGTCATTTGAGAGTCAACTAAGTAGACTTTGATACATTTTACAAGTGAAAGGCATATGTAACTTTGCCTTGTGTTTTACAAAACGGAACAATAAATATAAATAAAACACCAAAATACAGCGATAGGGCAGTGTTCTTATGCAGTTAAAGCACCGCCACTACTCCAGTGGCTGATGGTTATAGAGGGAAATGATGGGTAAAACATGACATTGTTCATTTGTTATGTAAACACAGGGCGAAGTTATCTCTCCGTAGCCTGGAGAGATACCAGCCACACATCAGACATCATTACAACTATTGGTTAATAGTTGTAGTGAAGGCGATATTATTATGAATCATTTAGAAATCCCTGCGGTTCGAATGAACACATTCTGGGCGGGAACCCCTTTCAGTGTTTTAACTAAGCATTATGTTATACTTTAGCTATTGAAAAATAGCAGATCTACAAGTCCATAGCGCGCCACCAAGTGGCACGCTATGAACTTATAGGTCTGCTATTTTTGAAAAATCGTGAAAATACGGCACAAATCTTTGAATATATATTCTTTCAGAAGACTTTTTTTGTATTTCGACGCCAGGCCTAAATTGGTTAATAGAATAAAAACTGGACAGTATCTTACCTAGGTGAACTGTTCTTGGGAACTGGACAGTATCTTACCTAGGTGAACTGTTCTTAATAAGAACTGGACAGTATCTTACCTAGGTGAACTGTTCTTAATAAAAACTGGACAGTATCTTACCTAGGTGAACTGTTCTTAATAAAAACTGGACAGTATCTTACCTAGGTGAACTGTTCTTAATAAGAACTGGACAGTATCTTACCTAGGTGAACTGTTCTTAATAAAAACTGGACAGTATCTTACCTAGGTGAACTGTTCTTAATAAGAACTGGACAGTATCTTACCTAGGTGAACTGTTCTTAATAAGAACTGGACAGTATCTTACCTAGGTGAACTGTTCTTAATAAGAACTGGACAGTATCTTACCTAGGTGAACTGGTCTTAATACAAACTGGACAGTATCTTACCTAGGTGAACTGTTCTTAATAAAAACTGGACAGTATCTTACCTAGGTGAACTGGTCTTAATACAAACTGGACAGTATCTTACCTAGGTGAACTGTTCTTAATAAAAACTGGACAGTATCTTACCTAGGTGAACTGTTCTTAATAAAAACTGGACAGTATCTTACCTAGGTGAACTGTTCTTAATAAGAACTGGACAGTATCTTACCTAGGTGAACTGTTCTTAATAAGAACTGGACAGTATCTTACCTAGGTGAACTGTTCTTAATAAAAACTGGACAGTATCTTACCTAGGTGAACTGTTCTTAATAAGAACTGGACAGTATCTTACCTAGGTGAACTGTTCTTAATACAAACGGGACAGTATCTTACCTAGGTGAACTGTTCTTAATAAAAACAGACAGTATCTTACCTAGGTGAACTGTTCTTAATAAAAACTGGACAGTATCTTACCTAGGTGAACTGTTCTTAATAAAAACTGGACAGTATCTTACCTAGGTGAACTGTTCTTAATACAAACTGGACAGTATCTTACCTAGGTGAACTGTTCTTAATAAGAACTGGACAGTATCTTACCTAGGTGAACTGTTCTTAATAAAAACTGGACCGTATCTTACCTAGGTGAACTGTTCGTATCTTACCTAGGTGAACTGTTCGTATCTTACCTAGGTGAACTGTTCTTAATAAAAACTGGACAGTATCTTACCTAGGTGAACTGTTCTTAATAAAAACTGGACAGTATCTTACCTAGGTGAACTGTTCTTAATAAAAACTGGACCGTATCTTACCTAGGTGAACTGTTCTTAATAAAAACTGGACAGTATCTTACCTAGGTGAACTGTTCTTAATACAAACTGGACAGTATCTTACCTAGGTGAACTGTTCTTAATAAAAACTGGACAGTATCTTACCTAGGTGAACTGTTCTTAATACAAACTGGACAGTATCTTACCTAGGTGAACTGTTCTTAATAAAAACTGGACAGTATCTTACCTAGGTGAACTGTTCTTAATAAAAACTGGACAGCATCTTACCTAGGTGAACTGTTCTTAATAAAAACTGGACAGTATCTTACCTAGGTGAACTGTTCTTAATAAAAACTGGACAGCATCTTACCTAGGTGAACTGTTCTTAATAAAAACTGGACAGTATCTTACCTAGGTGAACTGTTCATAATAAAAACTGGACAGTATCTTACCTAGGTGAACTGTTCTTAATACAAACTGGACAGCATCTTACCTAGGTGAACTGTTCTTAATAAGAACTGGACAGTATCTTACCTAGGTGAACTGTTCTTAATAAAAACTGGACAGTATCTTACCTAGGTGAACTGTTCTTAATAAAAACTGGACAGTATCTTACCTAGGTGAACTGTTCTTAATAAAAACTGGACAGTATCTTACCTAGGTGAACTGTTCTTACCTAGGTGAACTGTTCTTAATAAAACCTGGACAGTATCTTACCTAGGTGAACTGTTCTTACCTAGGTGAACTGTTCTTAATAAAAACTGGACAGTATCTTACCTAGGTGAACTGTTCTTACCTAGGTGAACTGTTCTTAATAAAAACTGGACAGTATCTTACCTAGGTGAACTGTTCTTAATACAAACTGGACAGTATCTTACCTAGGTGAACTGTTCTTAATAAAAACTGGACAGTATCTTACCTAGGTGAACTGTTCTTAATAACAACTGGACAGTATCTTACCTAGGTGAACTGTTCTTAATAAAAACTGGACAGTATCTTACCTAGGTGAACTGTTCTTAATAAGAACTGGACAGTATCTTACCTAGGTGAACTGTTCTTAATAAAAACTGGACAGTATCTTACCTAGGTGAACTGTTCTTAATAAAAACTGGACAGTATCTTACCTAGGTGAACTGTTCTTAATACAAACTGGACAGTATCTTACCTAGGTGAACTGTTCTTAATAAAAACTGGACAGTATCTTACCTAGGTGAACTGTTCTTAATAAAAACTGGACAGTATCTTACCTAGGTGAACTGTTCTACCTAACCCCTAACTGGACAGTATCTTACCTAGGTGAACTGTTCTACCTAACCCCTAACTGGACAGTATCTTACCGAGGTGAACTGTTCTACCTAACCCCTAACTGGACAGTATCTTACCGAGGTGAACTGTTCTACCTAAGGGCCGATTCATACTCCTATTTTACCGCTGTTTCGGCGCTGTAGTGCCGAAATGATTTCGGCTCGTCAGAAATTTTCTGTAGCACCGAAGAGCCGACTTTAGGACGGTGCCCGCCCCCCCGAACCTCAAAAATGACGTCACATTGTAGGCTATACAGAGCCGAACCGACTTTTATTCGGCTCTAAAATAGGAGTATGAATCGCGCCTAACCCCTAACTGGACAGTATCTTACCTAGGTGAACTGTTCTACCTAACCCCTAACTGGACAGTATCTTACCTAGGTGAACTGTTCTACCTAACCCCTAACTGGACAGTATCTTACCGAGGTGAACTGTTCTTACCTAGGTGAACTGTTCTTACCTAGGTGAACTGTTCGTATCTTACCTAGGTGAACTGTTCGTATCTTACCTAGGTGAACTGTTCTTACCTAGGTGAACTGTTCGTATCTTACCTAGGTGAACTGTTCTTAATACAAACTGGACAGTATCTTACCTAGGTGAACTGTTCTTAATAAGAACTGGACAGTATCTTACCTAGGTGAACTGTCTTAATAAAAACTGGACAGTATCTTACCTAGGTGAACTGTTCTTAATACAAACTGGACAGTATCTTACCTAGGTGAACTGTTCACTAGGTGAACTGTTCACTGACAGTATCTTACCTAGGTGAACTGGACAGTATCTTACCTAGGTGAACTGTTCAGTATCTTACCGAGGTGAACTGTTCTTACCTAGGTGAACTGTTCTTACCTAGGTGAACTGTTCTTACCTAGGTGAACTGTTCTTACCTAGGTGAACTGTTCTCGGGAACTCTACGTTGTTGCTTCTGCCGTATTTGTTCACGCTGCAGATGCGAAAGCGATAGTCGGCCTCGCACGGGACGCTGTCGCCCAGGATCTCCACGGACGTGGCGGAGTCGGTGGTCAGGCACTGGAGCCACTCCTGTGAGCCGGTGCCCACCTCCTGCCTCTCGACCACGTATCCGGACGGGGGGTTCTTCCGGGACTCCGGAGCAGGAACCCAGGAGAACAGGACGGCGTTGGCGCGCTCCGTGTTGATCTGAACGCCCACTGGGCACGCGGGCGGACAGTGCCTGGCCGCTGGAGGAGGAGCAAAAGGAGACAAAATGCCTCATGGTCAGTTGTTGTTGCACATGCAAAAACAAAAACAAGACTTTTGCTTGGATCTAGAGCAACACCTAGGCCTGACTCACACGTGTACAACAGATTGATGTATAGCTGATGCATGAGACTTGTTTACTGATGCAAGCTCACAATGCAATTCCAATGGAAGTCACATGGTTTGACACATATTTGTTGTATGAGGGGGGAGGGGGGCAGTCGAAACACAGCCGAAAGCCGTACAACAAAAATGTTGTGTCAAACCATGTGACTTCCATTGGAAATGCATTGGGGCAAGATGTAAACAAACCCTTTGTTTACATCTAGCATCCAACAATGTTGTATGCTAGATGCGAAGGTGTGAGGCATTCGCTGCACCCCTCCCCCTCACACAACACAATGTTGTGTCAAACCATGTGACTTCCATTGGAATTGCATTGCGAGCTTGCATCAGTAAACAAGTCTCATGCATCAGCTATACAACAATCTGTTGTACACGTGTGAGTCAGGCCTAGGTGTTGCTCTAGATCCAAGCAAAAGTCTTGTTTTTGTAAGATACAAAAATGTTGTGTCAAACCATGTGACTTCCATTGGAAATGCATTGGGGCAAGATGTAAACAAACCCTTTGTTTACATCTAGCATCCAACAATGTTGTATGCTAGATGCGAAGGTGTGAGGCATTCGCTGCACCCCTCCCCCTCACACAACACAATGTTGTGTCAAACCATGTGACCTCCATTGGAAATACATTGGGCGGCCATGACACAACACAGCATTGATCCAACGAGCACGAGAATTGCATTAACCGTGTGAGTGCACCCTTAGGCCTGACTCACACCTTTCACCCTTTTAACCAACACCATACTGTACCTTTCACTCTCAGCTGAGACGAGGTCTTGGATCTGCCCACGAAGAACGTGACCAGGCCGGCGTCTTGAGGCATGGTGTTGACAAACACCAGGATGTGAGTTCTGCCAAAGGACTTGAGGATGGTCTGGTGGGTTTCACGCAGCTCCACGCCGTCTTTGTACCAGTGGATGTCCATCTCCTCCTCCTCCACCTCAACACAGAACGCAGCGTTCTCCCCCTCCAACACGTCCACTTTACGTGGAAGCTTCCGCATAATCGTGCCTGTTCAGCAGCCATGGAAGAAAAAGACATTCACAGGAGGCTTGAAGCAGTTAAAGGGGCATTCCACTCATTTTCAACATTTTACTATGTCATTAATATACCTTAGAGCTGTTGTGTGGAAATAATAAAAAGTCCCCTCATTCTGTGTTTCCTAGAACTGTAATTATGAAAAAAATCATTAACATGGTGAAACACATCTTGATGACATCATCAAGATGTGTTTCACCATGTTAATGATTTTTTTCAGACCTCTAGTTCTAGGAAAGACAGAATGGGGGGACTTTTTTATTATTTCCACACAACAGCTCTAAGGTATATTAATGACATAGTAAAATGTTGAAAATGAGTGGAATGCCCCTTTAACCCATTTAGGCCTGACGTCGAAATTTAAAAAATGTCTTCTAAATTCTGACAGTTTTCTGAAATACCTCATGTTTATCAGTGGTGCTCAATATTTCATGTCAAGGATCCCAAAAATATATGTAATTGGTCGCCGACCCCCATCTGAAAATATGTTGTTCCAGGAACCCCTCAGAAGCAATGATTTGAGTTAAAAACGTTCGCTCTGAATTATATATAAAAATAAAAATAAATGTTCACTGTTGTATTGTCCAATTAACCCATTTAGGCCTGATGTCGAAATTTAAAAAAAAATCTTCTAAATCATGACAATTTTCGGAAAGATTTGAGGCACATTTTTTGAGGCAACGATTTAAAAAAAATAGCTGACCTACAAGCTCGTAGCCACGCCACTCGGTGGCGTGCTATGAGCTTGTAGATCTGCTATTTTTCAATAGCTAAAGCATAACATAATGCTAACACCAAAAGGGGTTCCCGACCAGAATGGGTTTTAAAGCAGCACTATGCAACTATATATAGCATATTATGTCGCACAAAATTATAAAGTTACATGTTTAAGCAATAACAATCATCCTTCCATAAATGTATAGAGTAGACTCAGGGGGGGTCCCTGCTAGGGGTTTGACTGTACAGTATTACTATGTACTGTATAGGGGAGACCATGAGTTTCATCCTGGCATTTTGCCAATAAGGCACCAAGGCAGTCAAAGCGAAGACTCGCCAATCACACAGCACGCCCTCGGTGGACATGCTTACAGAGACTCATGGGTAATGAAGTCAAAGACGGTGTGTGTCCAAAGTGGCCAATGATACCCCAAACTACATAGTGCTGCTTTAAAGGAATACTTCACACTTTTCAATGACTCACCCCACATGCAGCCTCGACACAGCCTAGTCAGTGTCCACGGCTTTATATACGTAGGAGACCAATGCAAAAATATAAAAGAATCATATAAACTCTCAGTGTTATTAAACAAAATATCCTGTATCATAACATAAACTACATGAACATGACTACAATTCGAAACTGGCCCCTGTAAAATCGGAATCCCTCAAACACGAACGCAAGGACAACAAAGAGACGGTCTCGGCCACACAGCCAACTCAAGGTATGGCCACTGAGCCGACTTGGGGACCCAACGCAAGGACAACACAAGAGACGGTCACGGCCACACAGCCAACTCAAGGTACGGCCACGGAGCCGACTTGGGGACCCAACGCAGCTCCTCCAAGGAAAACAAACAAATTAACGGAGCTGAACGTGAATCCCCCCCACCGCCCACCCCTTTTTTTCCCCTCACTGTATATGTTTCTTTTCCCTTTTTACCTCCTTTATGATGAATTCCTGTTCTGTCTATAGAAGTGTCTATTTGTACGTCTCTAAATGTTTTGATGATTTGAACATGGTGGACCCTATTGGAAACAAGTGTGTGTAATGCTTAATTGGGTCGTCCACTCACAGTTAACAGTCTTTGTATTGAGTTTGTGCTTGAAATGTACTGTAATTCTGCAAACTGTTAATAAATTCTTCAATCAATCAATCAAAAAAACATTTGTAACAAACCAAATTGCGTCGGTTGAGAAATCAGTGAGTCACGATGATTTGTTTTAAAGACGTTCCTGCTTCAATAGACAATAGACATACATGGGGCATACCATACGTGTGTTAGGACAGTGGTACCCAAAGTGGGGTCCGGGTCCGGGACCCCTAGGGGTACTTGAGGGAGTTCCAGGGGGTACCTGGAACAGACCCTTATGGGTCTGTAACTCAGAGTGTGTACAAATGGTACAAATTTGGTTCCATTTGTACACTCTCAGAGTTTTACAATATAAATTGGGGTACCAGAGATGGAAATACCATTAAATCGGGGAACACGTGTGAAACTGGGGGTCCATGAAATTAATACGTTTTGGAATCACTGCTAGAGCCGTACAAATCCTCCCTTATCGGGGCCACTGGCATATGTTTTCAAATGGGGGGTCCGTGGGCTAAAAATGTCAATTTGGGGGTCCTTGACAAGAAAAAGTTTGGGAACCACTGCTAATGTGGCAGCCGCGATGATCGACACATTGCACCAATGAACAGCAGCGGCCACTGCATACAGGACAGAGGGTCCCATCTGTAGTGGGAAGCTACAGTAAAGTGAGTGGAGCGCAGACTGAGTCAAATTGAGCTGAGACCATGCAGTGGAAAAGCACCATAGCAACTCTCTGTGTGTTGCTTGTGTACCTGTGATACTGTCGTCTGCATATTGCGGTCATTTAAATGTTAATGGCCTTCAGACTGTGCCTGGGGTTATGGTGACCTGTCACCTGTTGCTGCCTGCTGGCCCTCCTCCACTCCTCCATGTCAAACACATGTGGCCATGTTGCATAATAACCCTCTGCCCACATTCTGTACAGATGATGTCAGTTGTAAGACCCCCACCACAACACCAACAAGACCACCTTCACCACCACCACTCTTGACCCATCTTGTTCAACAAGACCGGTAGTCAGAGTGTACTAGCTGTGCTACTATATAATTTCACAAGAATTAAGTTAATATCATAACTCATTATTATTGATCTGTTCATCTATTATTTTAGCTACAGTGACCTATTATGGCCTAACCCTAGTATGTGCGGGTGCAGTACTTACTGTAGTTTAGACTAGTCATTGGTTAGACCAGTCATTAGTCCTACAACTACAACCTCTCAAAACCCCACCCTAAACCTAACCTCCCACGGGGCAACACACCTAAACCTAACCTTAACCCATGTCTAACCAATGACTAGTCTAAACTAAGTATGCACCCCGGTCCCCGTATGTGCGAATCGCACATACTAGTGTGAATGGGAAGGGTGTCGACGTCACGTGAGTGTGTTGGCAGTCTCGCGTAGCCAGACAATTTCACCATCTCCGAATACTATATGTGACCAGATTTGACTGAGAGACTGCCATCGCGCAAATTCCAGCTTTTCACCACAGGAGAAATGTATTATTATTATATCTTTTTTCAAAATGAGTTTATAGCACATGCAGACTCTTCACATACTAGAGCATGTCTGAAATAAATGTCAGAGCTGAAATCGACATGTAAATATGAAATAAATGCCCAAACATGTAGCTAGGTGTAATGTTAGAGACCACAGAAGTGAACCTTTCAAGCCTGTTTTCTCAACTCGCTGTTTCTCTGCAAGACATTACTCTATAAGCCATATCTCCAAAACTGGTGGGTCAAACTGAACAACCAATATGTCAATTTGAAGCTATGATTCCCTGCTTTCATATGGAAAAAAATCCAATGGCAGTCCCTCAGTCAAATGTAGTCACATATAGAGTCTGGACTACACCTCCCAAAATCAGAGTAACTGAAGTATGTTGACAAGTTTCATGGAGATGCTAATTTTCCTTTCCAGCTCGATTTGGCACCTGCCCACAGAGCCAAAACTACTAGTAACTGGTGTACTGACCATGGTATTACTGTGCTTAACTGACCAGCCAACTGGCCTGACCTGAACCCCACAGAGATTTGTATTGTCAAGAGGAAGGCGTGAGGCATGAGACTGAACAATACAAATTAATTTACGGCTGTTATCAAAGCAAACCTGGGCTTCCATAACACCCCAACAGTGCCACAGGCTGATCACCTCCATGCCACGCCCCATTGATGAAATTTCTCTCAATTCATTGAGATAGGATTTTTTGATTTTCATGAGCTGTACGCCATAATCATCAAGATTAAAACCAAAAAAAGGTTTTAAATACTTCACTTTATGCACAATAAATGGAGAATATATGAACGTTTCACTTTTTGAATTATATTACAGAAGAAAATTAACTTTTACAAAATATTCTAATTCAGTGAGATGGAGCTGTATAGTCTCAAAGAATACGGCCCAGATGAATGAGTTTACCTTTCACAGCCACCTCTGCAATGCTCCTCCCCCCGTCGGGCATCTCACAGAGGTAAATACCGTCGTCGTCCACGCCGATGTCACGGATGGTCAGCCGTCGTTTTGTTCCCCACTCCTCCATTCCGTACTTGGCCCCGGGTTGGAGACGCCGGTCCTCCAGGTACCACGTGATGGGGACCGAGTCCTCTGGAACCTCACACTCCAGAACCGCCAGGTCCCGCTCCCAAACCTCCAGGTCAATCAGTGGCTGTTTGAACCGCACCGGTGGCTCTGGGGGGGGGGGGGGGGGGGGGGGGGGGGGGGGGGGGGGGTACATAGTATGGTCAAGGTTTGACGATTAGTATTTTGGTTTTATAACAGTATGGATGTCAAGTCACAGGTTCATAGAAAAAAATTAAATTAAAACATCAGATTTTAGTGTCAGTGACTCAGAGGTAACAAACGTATCATGGGCAGACATAATGAAATAAATGACTATGTTGTTGTGCAAAACAACAATTCCCAATCCCCCAGCCTCTCTACAAGTACTCTGCTAACCCCCACAATCAGTCATTGGGAGGGTGAAGAAAGACGATTAGTATTTTCTTAAAGATGGGGTGCCATAGTTGGGGTGCATCTTAATACTGTCCAATAATTAGATAGGGAGGGGGGTGAAATTATGACAGGCAGCTGCTGTCAAAATATGGCCCCCCAGTCAAAAAACCTCTGTGTTTTGAATAGATGCACTAGTGCTTTCTATGGCATGATTTGGGGCCCAAAAGATGAATACAAAATCAATATCAACATCTTAATACTTTCCCCGTTTCTCTGTTCTTCGTACGTCAGTTGATACTACAGTATATCAATGATAAGGGCTACCAACTAAACCCTATAGGAGAAGCTCTCGTCATCCTGCTAAATACCGACACTGACTTCGCTGATGACATTGCGCTTATCAGTCAATCATTGGAATACGCTCAGGCTCTGCTTCAGTCTCTTGAGCAGGCCTCCAACTGTGCTGGCCTTTATCTCAACGAGACAAAAACGGAATAAAAAATAAAATAACCACGTTATTATTAACACTTAACAACACTCCTTTTGAAGCAGGTCGATGACTACGTACTAGTATTTGGGTTCGGGTTTGAGTTCATATATATCTTCTTCCCAAAAGGACTTTCAAACTAGGAAGGGTAGGCTATGGCCTGGTCAGCCTGCAATGACATGCATAAGATCTGGTCATCCCAGCTTAGGTACTGTAAGGTTCAAAGTAAAACAAATATTTAGGACAACCATCTCTATGGCTACTCTATGGCTCCGAGACATGGACACTTTCAAAGAAATTAGAGAAACGGCTGGATGGCACTTACACCCGCCTTCTAAGAGAGTGCAAAATCTCTCTTGGAACTGGAAGAGCCACGGTAGCCCCCCATCAACTTCTCTAATATATGGCAACCTTCCTGTGTTTCTACACTAGTCCGATCCAGAAGAACACTGCTGGCCACTGCTACAGAGCTGATCAGCAGCACACCTAAACCTAACCTTAACCCATGTCTAACCAATGACTAGTCTAAACTAAGTATGCACCCCGATCAGGAGGTTATATCTTCCCTTCTTCTCTGGAAAGCTGCCTCAAAACAGACCAGAGGTAATCTGTCGTTCCCTGATGTCATCGCTATAGGGACACATGCATCAGTAAGCAGGAACTGGGGATGGCAATGAAGGAACGGGAAGTCTGGCGTGGCATTGTGAAATCCATGATCTCGACCGCTGATTTAATACGCTAGCAATTGTTTTAATGAGATGTAGCCTACTGTGTTGATTTTCCTGAATTTCAGACAATACTTGCTATCAGGGAAATGCAAAGCAAAGTTCTTTGTTTACCCAGGGTGAATGGACTAAGCTCGAGATGCTTGTTTACAGCCAGGCCCTGCTCATAGAACATTTCATGGTAGGGGTTCAATGCCTTGCTCAAGGGCACTTCAGCGGTGGTAATTTTAACGTGCCGGTCCGGGGATTCGAACTGGCGACCTTCCGATAACAAGACCGCTCCGCAAACCGTTCGGCCACCGCGGCCCATAAATTTGGACTTTTCCCTGCAGGGCCATGTGAGAAATCTGATCCCATCCCCCAGAGACTTGGATCACATGTGCGCCCCTAGACCTTTCACAAGCTGAGTGAGTCCACAGACGTTGGTACGGCCAGTCGGCCACGGCATTGCACCTCAAGCTAAGTGAGTCCACAGACGTTGGTACGGCCCGTCGGCCAGGGCATTGCACCTCTGAAAAACAGCTGAAAAACTTGGCCTAGCCAGATAGTTGGATGAATATATCTGAGGTCAAATTTCAGATAATTAAGATGTTAATGAATCGTCCCGGGGACATGGGGATTGGATTTCTCTTAGATTGCTCTTGAGTTAGCAGATGGTTGCTGTTTACACTTGCATCTAATTAGCTTGTTAGCATGGCCATTTTTAACTAATCCTATTGACTGATGGTGTAAAACGAGTTTTGTCTGTAAAAACAATATTTGATTTAATTGCCATTTTTATATGCAATGACATCCGTTATTGTATGGTTGGGGAAATAGGGCTTACTGTGTGATGATAAGAATCCCAAAAGGTTGATAAAATACGATTATATGATTATTCCCCAACATTTTCATTATAGTACCACAGACGAAAAACAGTCTAAGTCCAAATGTCATTCTGACCCCTCCACGAAAAGGCCTTGTTGTCCTCCTGACCCCTTATCTATCATTTATACATTATGGATAAATAGTGTGGACTTGGACTGTTATTCGTCTGTGGCATTATTTGTTGCAGTGTATGACCTATTAGGCCTACAGTATAGATATAGCCTATTTATATGCTATAGGCTATTTGATGTTAAAAACTTAAAATGTAATCAGAAAATGAAAAAGTGATTGTTCCCAGACAAGGCACCACAGCTTTTTTTCCCCATCCCATATACTGGAGGGATGACTGCTCTGACTGCAATTGGCAGTTCATTGTTGGCCAACCATCTCATCAGTCAGGCAGGCAGTCAGTCAGTCAGTCAGGCAGGCAGGCAGGCAGGCAGGCAGGCAGGCAGGCAGTCAGTCAGTCAGTCAGTCAGTCAGTCAGTCAGTCAGGCAGGCAGGCAGTCAGTCAGTCAGTCAGTCAGGCAGTCAGACAGGCAGGCAGTCAGTCAGTCAGGCAGGGGCATCCGTGCGTATAGGACTGGCCCACGACAGACAAACTTTCACTTTGCATTGTAACCATGAGAAACCATGTGATAACAAATCTTAATCAATCAATCAATCTAACACAAGATATACTAAGCCTCACTGAAAGATCCATGGAAATTGGAAAAGGAGCAACTTGGACACTCAGGCATGAAGGAAGCATGAGTCTGTTGCTCTCCCCATGTCCCCCATATATGGGGACTAGGTTTCTGGAGGGTGTGTAGAGCCCAGGATCACATTAGATAATTGACACAGGGGTGAAAAATGGGTTGCAAAATCGTGGGATGAAAATATTAAAACATTTTTTTTATCAATTTATTTTTTATCAATAATGCCAGAGAAGAATGTGTGCACTTACCCTTGACAGAGAGGTGTACGGCACTGAGGGTTTGTCCCGCAGTATTGGACGCAGCACACACGTACACTCCATTGTCTTTCTGTTTACAGTACAGTACTTTTAGCGTGAAGTAGCCTTCCCTGTCCTCGTACAACAAATAACGCCTCCCAGACAAAATCAGCCTGCCGTCTTTCCTCCAAATGATCTCGGGTTTGGGTTTCCCAGTCACAAAGCAGCGGAATTTGGCGTGCTTGCCCTCCGTCACCGCGAACATCTTAACCTTTGTCGATTTGGTCACGGTGTCTTCCTTGAGGCGGTTGAACATCTGCCTGCCGCCCCTCTGTTTGGCCTGGTTGGCCTTCCAGTGGCCGTTTGTGTAACCGTTACGGTTCCCTTCATCATTCTCGTGTCCCGGGCCCGCGTCTACGAGCAACACGGCCCCCGCGAGCCCTTCCCCAAATTCATTCCTGGCTTTGCACGTGTACACCCCGCCGTCGGGCGCGCGCGTCTTGAAGATCTTGAGCTGGAACCATCCGCCGTCCTGGTAGCTGACGCTGAAATGCGTGCTCTCGAAAATCTCGTTAAGTTTCCTGCCGTCCTTTTCCCAGACGACCTCGGGCCGAGGGTTCCCCCACAGCTTGCACGAGAAGACGGCGTCTTCCCCGCGGCCGACGCGGGTAGAGAGGGGCTTGATGAGGAACCGGGGCTTGTTCTCCTCTCGTAGCTCCAACTCCAGCGCCTCGCCTTCCACCTTCAACGTGGCCGCCGCGTAGGTCTCCCCGATGCTGTTCTTGGCTTTGCATATGTACTGGCCACTGTCCTCCGTCGTCACCGATGAGATTATGAGATTGTAAACATTTCCGTCCTCAAAGACTCTATACCGTTCCTGGGGATCGATCTTTTCATTGTTCCGCTCCCATATGACGGTGGGCCTCGGGTCTCCGCCGATTTGACACTTGAGGACGGCGTCGGTGCCGCTCTGCGCCACCACGGTCCGCGGATAGGCCAGGAAACGAGGCGCCCCGCCGAACACATCCATCTCTGCGTCTTTGCCAGCCTCACCTCACCCTTAGGCAGGCCCGAAGGAGCAGAGGCAGTCACCTCACCCTTAGGCAGGCCAGGAGGAGCAGAGGCAGTCACCTCACCCTTAGGCAGGCCAGGAGGAGCAGAGGCAGTCACCTCACCCTTAGGCAGGCCCGGAGGAGCAGAGGCAGTCACCTCACCCTTAGGCTGCAGGCCAGGATGGAGCAGAGGCAGTCACCTCACCCTTAGGCAGGCCCGGAGGAGCAGAGGCAGTCACCTCACCCTTAGGCAGGCCCGGAGGAGCAGAGGCAGTCACCTCACCCTCAGGCAGGCCAGGAGGAGCAGAGGCAGTCACCTCACCCTTAGGCAGGCCCGGAGGAGCAGAGGCAGTCACCTCACCCTTAGGCAGGCCAGGAGGAGCAGAGGCAGTCACCTCACCCTTAGGCAGGCCCGGAGGAGCAGAGGCAGTCACTCTCACACGCTGGGGCCCAGCCTCACCTCACCCTTAGGCAGGCCCGGAGGAGCAGAGGCAGTCACCTCACCCTTAGGCAGGCCAGGAGGAGCAGAGGCAGTCACCTCACCCTTAGGCAGGCCAGGAGGAGCAGAGGCAGTCACCTCACCCTTAGGCAGGCCAGGAGGAGCAGAGGCAGTCACTCTCACACGCTGGGGCAAGGCCACCAAACTTCTGCACCGCGCAACGTCCTGAACAAAGGAAATAATAGATGAATGTCAATACAACATACTGTACAACATACTGTACAAGCAGCTTCCATCTTGTATCTGATGTGAAAGTACAAAAGAGGTTATGTATTAAATGTGGACATCATTTATTGAACGCTTTATATTGCATGTAACATAACATATGTTTATTACGCCTTGGTTGAATGATTGATTCTTTTTTTTTTTTTTTATCCCACGATTTCATAACCCATTTTTCACCCCTGTGTCAATTATCTAATGATCCTGGGCTCTACACACCCTCCGCCAACCTGGGGAGAGCAACGGACTTGAACTCATGCTTCCTTCATGCCTGAGTGTCCAAGTTGCTCCTTTACACCTGACAGGGGGGAGTTTCCCTGGTTGGACGTAGCGCATGGAAGGAACATGTTATTCCAACAAGTTCCTTTCCCCTCCATCAGGCGCCCCGGCTGGCCAGGGGGAGGCAGTTTAGAGACCAGGATGCAATTGAATGATTGATTCTAATTGGTCATTCAGCGGTGTGTTATTTTTCTTCTTCTAATGGCCACTGAACTCAGTAACACCGCTGTCTTCCAACATGGCAGCCATGTAAACAAACACACGCCATTTACAGGTAACTATTGCTCTCAAGAATGTTTTTGAAAACATTTGAGGTGAGAAATGGGAAATGCAGATAACACAACATTCATTTGATTTTATCAATCCGTTGTTTTCCGAGGCGACACTTGGACACACCTGGCATAAATTAATGGAATAGTTTCATTACCGGAAGCAATGAAATCCTTTGCGTGTTATTTACTTTCGGGTCAATTTATTTATTCGTTAAATAGCTTGTGTAATAAGTGGGATAATCAATGGATCAATAAATAAACCCCTTCAGGGTGATTATAGACCCCTCCGCTATCATTTTATGGTCTAAGATTCACCCGGCTTATTTCTCAATAATGACCCGCTCCACACTGATTGATTGTCCCCTTGCACACAACACATGATGATTAATGAAGATTCCTTCTTATTATGCAGTGTGTCCTCGATAGCTCTCTGTGGCCAAACTAATGTCCCCACAGTGTGTCCTCGATAGCTCTGTGGCCAAACTAATGTCCCCACAGTGTGTCCTCGATAGCTCTGTGGCCAAACTAATGTCCCCACAGTGTGTCCTCGATAGCTCTGTGGCCAAACTAATGTCCCCACAGTGTGTCCTCGATAGCTCTGTGGCCAAACTAATGTCCCCACAGTGTGTCCTCGATAGCTCTGTGGCCAAACTAATGTCCCCACAGTGTGTCCTCGATAGCTCTGTGGCCAAACTAATGTCCCCACAGAGAAACCCAAACTAATGTCCCCACAGAGAAACCCAAACTAATGTCCCCACAGAGAAACCCAAACTAATGTCCCCACAGAGAAACCCAAACTAATGTCCCCACAGAGACACCCAAACTAATGTCCCCACAGAGAAACCCAAACTAATGTCCCCACAGAGAAACCCAAACTAATGTCCCCACAGAGAAACCCAAACTAATGTCCCCACAGAGACACCCAAACTAATGTCCCCACAGTGTGTCCTCGATAGCTCTGTGGCCAAACTAATGTCCCCACAGAGAAACCCAAACTAATGTCCCCACAGAGAAACCCAAACTAATGTCCCCACAGAGAAACCCAAACTAATGTCCCCACAGAGACACCCAAACTAATGTCCCCACAGAGAAACCCAAACTAATGTCCCCACAGAGAAACCCAAACTAATGTCCCCACAGAGACACCCAAACTAATGTCCCCACAGAGAAACCCAAACTAATGTCCCCACAGAGAAACCCAAACTAATGTCCCCACAGAGACATTAAAATTCTTTCTTTTCTCCCTATGCCAGTGGTTCCCAAAGTGGGGTCCGGGGACCCCCAGGGGTCCTTGAGGGAGTTCCAGGGGGTCCCCCAGCTAAATAATAGTTTGGAACCTTATGGATCTGTAACTCTGAGAGTGTACAAATGGAACCAAATGGACCCGTAGGGTCCATTTGTACACTCTCAGAGTTAAATTAACATTGATTTTACAATATAAATCGGGGTCCCAGAGATAGAAATGCCATTAAATGGGGGTCCGTAAAATAATCCATGTCAAACTGGGGGTCCTTGAAATTAAACGGGTTGAGAATCACTGCTAGAGCCGTAAAAATCTTCTCTTATGGGGGGTCCCTGGCATGTCTTTTCAAATGGGGGTCCTAGGGATAATTAGTGCCAACTTGGGGGTCCTTGACATGAAAAAGTTTGGAAGCACTGCTGTACTGTATTATATGTCTAAGTACCCCTCCCCCTACCACCCACTATACGCCCCCACACATGTTTTGAGTGCAAATGGACACGGTATGATCATTGCTTGTAATTGAATTAGCCGTGTAGCCTAGCCTAGCGTGTGAGAGAGAGCCACACACAGGCTAGCCGTGGAGGGGCAACATGGTCTTGCAACAGCAGCCGCACAACCCACTGCCAACACAGCTGGTGCTGTATTTCAATGGGAAAGAGCTTAATATAGTACTCCCTAAATAAAGACTCTCTCTGCGAGGGAGAGTGAGTGTGTGTGTGTGTGTGTGTGTGTGTGTGCGTGCGTGCGTGCGTGCGTGCTTGCGTGCGTGCGTGCGTGCGTGTGTGCGTCTGTGTGTGTGCGTGTGTGTGTGTGTGTGTGTGTCAGGTATCACAAAGAACGCCCAGAAACCCGCGTGCTCACACACAAACACACAGACTAGAGCCCTCAGCATGCCCACCCAAGAGACCTTGCAGTCGAAATATGCTATGCCTCCCTCACACCCTTTGTTGGCAGCCCTGGTATAGCATTCCATCTCAAAATGTCAACGTTAAAATTGGGTTTTCCTCCTGTTGGTTTTGATTTCCAGATACAGAGCAGCTGGATCGAGCCATCATCCCTTATTCAAAGTTCCCAGCGCTATGCTCTATTGGTTTTATTTTATATTTTACTTTTCATTTCGGTTTAAATTCTATTAGCATTTTTGCTAATTGGTCCACATTATGTTGTGGTTTTGCTTCTCATATTTGGCTGTAGCAGCTAAAGGTATTGCCACCACGCCAGAAGTCATCCATCAGGCTAGTTTATGTATTTTGGGACAGCTCACATACAGTGATAAAATTCTGTCCCCTCGGATGAGAAGTGGTCTCAAGGAATATAATAAGGGTTGAACGTGTTGTTCAATCTGTGTCGTCCATCATCTGCATTGGCTTTGGGATCCTTGTTGGTGTTACAAACACCCCCTTGGTTTGTCCTCCTATCTCGCTGATATATTAATTTACCTCACAGAATGATGAACTGCACTTTTGTTTATAAGCTTTCAAAAAGCTTTAAAGTAATATAGCGTTAAGTATTTACAATCATAGCATTCTTGTTTTTCAGTAAGCCCTTCGATATCTATATGTGTTTCGAATGAAACATTCACGTTAGGTTGTACCCCATAAGACTGTGTTCACTGTTGCACTAAAGTTTGTTATGGGTTTTACTGTAAATATCAGCAATGTTCTAATTGCTTTGGCTTTATTGCAATAAAATGAACTCAAACATGCATTTACATCTCACTCTCCAGTTGGTTATCAGTGATATCATATAGGCTATTTTAGTGTCAGGATTTCATTTGGACACATGTGGTGAAAATCATTTCTCACATGGCCACACATTGTATTAAATTGTTTTGGACAATGCGTTGAAAGTGGCTTGAATATATTCCCCCTGGAGGTTTAAAGCAAGGAGATTAACCCCTGTGTTTACTCATCTGGTTTAATTGGAATGACCCCTGACCCCCGTGAAGCGGTGCAGCATACCCCTCACATGACCTACCTCGCTTCAGTACCCAGGAACCATCGTCAACATACATTCCTTCACTCGCGATCTCCCCTCGAGCCGAGGAGGCAAAGTCACCATCTCCAAAAAGCTGAGTAATGTCCCAAGTCACTTTCAGACTATCAACCAAACACTCTCCTCAAAGGTCCAGAGTGCTTTGTACTCCGTACATCTTGACACAGTCGGTTCAGTCAACTGTCAACAGTCAACAAAAAAACACGTTCAGCTTCCAGCTTCCTTGTTCAACGACTTTCCAGTGGTTCCCCGAACTCTGTGGCGCTCGATCAGTCCCTCAGACACCCCAAGTGTCATTGTTCATGGAAGAACCGTTAAATGCTTTTGCAGCTGCTGCTGTCCCCTAAAAATACTGGCAGCCTCGATGACAGCAGCGGAGATAAGTCGGGCGCTAGCTTCCATTCACTCGCTAGCATGGGCTAAAGATAGGTTTGGATGACCGGCCTGGGGCAGGCTAACCTGCTTAGCTTACTTGAGACCTTGCAATAAAAAGGCTAAGGAGGAAGAGCAGGCTTCTTTCTGCATGGTCTAAACATCTTTAAAACCTTCCATAACTAATCCCACTCTGTTTGTTTTTATTCAGAAGTACCGTGATCTTCCGTACTGACTTGAGTAAACCGGACATTAGAACACTTATGAAGGCTTAAAGTGTCATGCTGGATAGACTAGATCTGTCAAAGGTGGATCAACTGTAACATGATGCCTCCAACAAATGCAAGTCATGGTGTGTTTTTGTTTTTGTCTGGCTACGTTTACCTAAGGAGAGTAATAATCTCACATCATAAATTACATTACAATGTCTGGGCTGCACTGGGAAATATGGTTCCTGCCCGCCACCGTGCGGGGACTATATGGTTTTGAATTATCAACTGCGATGCCTCTGGCAACAAACACAGTTGTCTGTGGAAGCCAGTCAGACTAGCGAATCCTACAGGTTGGTCTGGCTGCCTGTTAAGCATGTAACAATACACTCAACTCACGATACGATACGTATCACGATATGAGGTTCACGATACGATTTTTCACAATATTTTCAACACAATTATTTTCCAAATAAATGATTGATTTATCTTCCCCCCCAAGCTTTTTTTTTTTACAATTTGTATTTAACTACATTGCAAACATAATTGCCTTCCTTGATGTATTAAAGAGCATCAATTAACGACCATCACCTGGGCACAGTCAGACACATACAGCTCCCCTCTGCAGGCCTCTACTACTGAAAGTAGTAGTCTGTCTCATTTCTCTCCAAAAGCACGTGAATATGATGGAATATGATTACAGCTCACATTTCATATCACACACTAGCCCCCCTAAAAATCTTATTTTTTTTTTGAAAATCTATTTTTATTTTTAATAAATCGATACATATCGTCGGGATATAATATCGATATATCGCTATATATTGTTACATGCCTACTGCCTGTTCAGCAGGGAGACCTACTATAGGTTGTACAGCATGACACAGATCCTCTTAATCTAGACGGCTCTCCCATTTGGGGCCATACTGTAAAAATTGCAATTTGCCACCCAGAATGCAATGCTGACATTCACTTTTTCAGAAATAAAACTACATTCGACAAGATCAATGTAGGCATTTTAACAGAAGCTCTGAACCAGAGCAATAAGCAGGTAAACACATACATTTCTACAGGTAAACGGCCCATGAATTTACGTTTGTAAAACGATGCTGTATATTTTCCTGTAGATGCCACCAGGGCAGGAATTTCACGGCGGCCACGGCGGCCATGGCCGTCGTTGCCCCTCTCTTTGGCCTTGTGCCCCTCGAAAAATTATATGCCCAGACGGCCACATTGGCCGCGGTGCCCATGTGCCCCGACCGGCGCCCACAGCAGTTCATTTTACCGTTTTTCCTCTGCACAATTTTCCAGTCATTACGGTAACCTTCCCCAAACGTCTCGCGCAGACTTGTATTGTCTGTGTAGGCTATTGTAGTTGTGTTGCCATTTGCCAAGTGGTTTGATTATTTTGCGTTACTTTGCCTCCTCCCTCCTCCTCCTCCGCTCCATGCACGCATACACGCACTGACAGCTCTCACTCACACTGACACTCAGCGCTTCAGGATTATTATCACACAGAGCCCGTGTGTTAAGACCAACGTGACTCGTCTTCATGGACATATAAACTCACAAAACAACACCACGCAACAGCATAGACTGCAGGACTACACGGCTAATATCGCTAGCCAAACGCTAGTAGCCAAGCACCAGGGCGTGCTCACTGTACACCACGCGTCGCTCGCTTAATAATCATTAATTTCTGTATCAATGCGGACATAACGTGGTAAATGTTCATAAGCACACAATTGTACAAAATGCTTTTTACACTTGACTTATCTCCAGAGTCCTCAGTCCTGCAGCCCCACAATGCCATATGCCAGTCTAGCCTTAAAATCTACATTTATATGTTATTCAATATATTACTTTAGCACAAAATATAGGCTTTTCTAAACCAAGCCCTCATTCAAAAGTTATGTAAGTAAGTAAGTAAATGTTATTTATAAAGCACCTTTTGAAACAAAGTTAGAAGGTGCTGAACAATTTGCACAGTATAAACAATAGAAGAAAATTAAAAACAAGGAACATATCACACAGTTGTGACCAGGGCAGGAATTTCACGGCGGCCACGGCGGCCATGGCCGTCGTTGCCCCTCTCTTTGGCCTTGTGCCCCTCGAAAAATTATATGCCCAGACGGCCACATTGGCCGCGGTGCCCATGTGCCCCGACCGGCGCCCACAGCAGTTCATTTTACCGTTTTTCCTCTGCACAATTTTCCAGTCATTACGGTAACCTTCCCCAAACGTCTCGCGCAGACTTGTATTGTCTGTGTAGGCTATTGTAGTTGTGTTGCCATTTGCCAAGTGGTTTGATTATTTTGCGTTACTTTGCCTCCTCCCTCCTCCTCCTCCGCTCCATGCACGCATACACGCACTGACAGCTCTCACTCACACTGACACTCAGCGCTTCAGGATTATTATCACACAGAGCCCGTGTGTTAAGACCAACGTGACTCGTCTTCATGGACATATAAACTCACAAAACAACACCACGCAACAGCATAGACTGCAGGACTACACGGCTAATATCGCTAGCCAAACGCTAGTAGCCAAGCACCAGGGCGTGCTCACTGTACACCACGCGTCGCTCGCTTAATAATCATTAATTTCTGTATCAATGCGGACATAACGTGGTAAATGTTCATAAGCACACAATTGTACAAAATGCTTTTTACACTTGACTTATCTCCAGAGTCCTCAGTCCTGCAGCCCCACAATGCCATATGCCAGTCTAGCCTTAAAATCTACATTTATATGTTATTCAATATATTACTTTAGCACAAAATATAGGCTTTTCTAAACCAAGCCCTCATTCAAAAGTTATGTAAGTAAGTAAGTAAATGTTATTTATAAAGCACCTTTTGAAACAAAGTTAGAAGGTGCTGAACAATTTGCACAGTATAAACAATAGAAGAAAATTAAAAACAAGGAACATATCACACAGTTGTGACTATAGCAGAACAAAAACAAACAAGGCAGAACAGAAACATAGGGCTATAAAAATGAATGTAGGCTATTAAAGAAGAACTGTTCTGAACCAATGTTCGCCTTTAAATTAAAACAAATTTAATCATCCTTAACCTTTAAGCTAAAATAATGATGACCGGGGACTTAAAATCATTGTTTTAATTGATGGCCTTCATGCCCTGGCACTTGGCCTTGTGCCCTCAAAAAGTTGACCACACTAAAGGCCAAGTGGCCTTGCCCCTAAAAGGATGAAATTCCAGGCCTGGTTGTGACTATAGCAGAACAAAAACAAACAAGGCAGAACAGAAACATAGGGCTATAAAAATGAATGTAGGCTATTAAAGAAGAACTGTTCTGAACCAATGTTCGCCTTTAAATTAAAACAAATTTAATCATCCTTAACCTTTAAGCTAAAATAATGATGACCGGGGACTTAAAATCATTGTTTTAATTGATGGCCTTCATGCCCTGGCACTTGGCCTTGTGCCCTCAAAAAGTTGACCACACTAAAGGCCAAGTGGCCTTGCCCCTAAAAGGATGAAATTCCAGGCCTGGATGCCACACGTAAATATGCAATCAATCTAGTTTTAAGAAAAGCATGCGATGATGTCATGGAGAAATAGTGCACTACACACCCCCACCCATGTGGCAGCGACCTGAGACTCTGATTGGTGGAACTCGCCTTACTATCAGTGTTGTTTTCGTCGACTAAAACTAAGACGAAAAATGTCCGTCGACTACCTTGTCGCGCCACAGTGCATCTACGTAGGTGGTGCGCTTCTTTCCCCTCCTGGCTTTGCCCTGGGTTGGCTCCCAGAGTCAATTTACTTACCTTCTCTCTCTGATTTTGTCTGTGACCCGTGGTAGTATAGGTCCCCATAGAGGTCCACATTTCTGATGCTGTCCGTCCATGTGACACCTATAGTGCCATTCGTAGCATTCTTGTGTAGGGCTCTTTCCTGTTGTGCTGTGAGGGTCCATGTCTCAGTAATGTTGTAGCAGAATAGATAATAATAGTAAGACGACGATAATAATAGCATATGCTCTTTAACCAAGGTAACAAAAACAAGGTGTTAGTTGGCTTATGTCAACAATGCAGGTTGACATACTGTATGAGGAAGAGTTTTACACTCGAAACGCGTTGCTGAGCAGTCTGTAAGATTTTAAGCCATTTGTGTCTTTGTTTGCCTAAACCAGGGGTTCTCAACGTTTTTGGCTGGGGACCCCCCGAAAATGCTTTGGCCATGTCTCGCGACTGATTCAGCCGTCAACATGCCTGCATTTTGCTGCCTGTACCTGTATGAGTAAGTGGTGACAAAATAAACCCTTCTTGATGTCTACATGAGTGACGTGACCGTGACCCCAAAGGAAAGTGAGACCAGCCATGCTGTAGTGTTACGGCTTGGGAACAGAACAGAAACGGACGGAAATGAGGCGCTATGGCGACCCCGATGGAGAATTAGCCGAAAGAAGAACATTGGCTATGTCACACTCTGTCCTTGAGTGAGGGTAGTAGTGTGTGCACAAAAGGCACGTGTCACAGTTCTCAAAACCTCAAAAAGTGTTCAAATGAGCAGGATACTCAAAATAGGAAGCCAGAGTCCTCTTAAAGGAGCATTCAGTGATTTGGGTGATTTGGAAAACCACCCAGTCCGCCCCGGTAACAAAATGTGCACATGCACACGCTCTACAGTGGGGGGGAAGTGCAACAGCATGTGCACCAAGGCCCGCCCCCACACATGATTGGAGGAAGGCCCCTCTCATCCTGATTGGATGAAGGCTTTGCCACCCGCCACCAAAACTGAAACTAGGGTTTTTTGACCCCAGGGGCTCACTGGCATAGATATTAAGAAATAGATGCCTCATTTGCCGCTGCAGTTCATTGGAGCGACGTGTATCCCAATGAAGGCGGAAGTGCAGCTGAAGGCTTTTTTTTTTTTTTAACAAATCTTTATAACAGTCATGACCGTATACATTACAATACAAAACAAGACAAACAAACAAACAAACACAAACAACAAAGTTATTAACAATACAACATCAGAGCCAGGGGGATTAGATTACTAACAGAAAACATTAAAGAGTGAACACAAAGCAACAGTTCTCCGCAGCTTTATTATTTAGAAGTGCTGAAGGCATTTGCTGTCTCTCGCTGTCACTCAAGTGACTACTGGCCAATCACAGCGCGTCTTTTCCGGGACTTATGTTACGCACGCGGAAGCTTGACAAGCTTCCGCTTTGCTTCCGCTATTCTTCGCAAGGAATGTCGGGAAAATAGTGCCTTCAATTTTGACACACGCCTCAGAGCCGGAAGGGGCGTCTATGTATATATGTCTATGCTCACTGGGGACAGGGAGGAACTCCTTATATGGTCAGCACACTCTATAGTAGGGAGGATTATCCAAATAAAAAGAAAAAATAAGTGATATTTGAATGAAGCGAAATCACTGAATATACCTTTAAAGGACCACTTCACCACTTTTCAACTTCTCTTCCTATAATTGGTCCTAACTAATGTTCATGATAAAAATATAAATGTTCCTACTCAGACTGTGTCTCATAGGAAGGCTGTGGGCAGTTCAGAAACCCGTCCACCAGTGACATCATCAATGGTGAATCCAAGCTAATAGAAACGGCAGGCTTTCTTTTCCTGAAAAGTTGCAATGCAAAAGTTGAAGCCATCGTTCTCACGATAATAAAAATCTAAATATATTTTAAAACAAATCTTGTTTAAAAAAAAATCTGCCTAATGATGATGTCACTGGTGGACGGGTGTCCGAACTGCCCAAAGCCCTCCTATGAGACACAGACTGAGTAGGAAAAAATGGTGGTGTTTTATCATGAACATTAGTGAGGACCAATTATATGAATTGATGTTGAAAAGTGGTGAAGTGGTCCTTTAAGCAAAATCAAACTGTTTTATTCATTCACCTTTCAAGTGTCAAAAATGATGTCCCAAAAACAGTACAACACACTATTTAGTATTTACTATGGCTGAATCGGTTGACCCTCTTGGTCTACAGCCCTACATCGACTGGCCCTCCTGGTCTACAGCCCTACATAAACTGCTTGTCAGTGGCAGGTCCCCCTTCTTAAATAGGCTATAGGCCCCTCCCACTGGACCGTACCAACCCTAATTGATTCCACAATGAACAGCCCCATGTCCAGAGACAATAACTACTTTACTACATAATCACATTTAACCCTTGTATAATTCACATTTAAATCATTACCCATCGTCCATAATAATTCACATATTTACAAAAACCTACAGTTGGTCTGATCCAGTGGGATGGACTGAGCATGCTCCCTACAATGGAGTCAGGCACTATAAAAGGCAGCCTCATGCTACAATCGGGTCCTTCCCCACTGGTCAGCACCAGGAAGCACTGTGGTGACACATGTCAAACATTCTCCAAACATGCTTCACAACTTAAAGAATAAAGGTGAGACTTTGTGTCCTCATACATACATACATACATTAAACATATAATTTAGGGGAGAACAGTAGAACACAAGAAAACAGTCTGTCATCTATTAAATGAGTCAGTGGCAGGGTAATCTGTAGCCCGTCTCCGGACCCCCCGGGTTGAGCTCCTTTGGACCCCAACCCATAGGGTCCGGTATCACCAAAGCAAAGCTACATGATAATTCTCAAACGCACAATGACACCGTTGCGTTTGATTTTGCTGCGCTGTTCGTGTGTGATGCTGACATATTCCAAAAGAAGCATATATCTGCTATAGGAGCCAACGGAAACATCAATGAAACTTTCCTTTGGCGCAGAAGCCGTTAAGTATTTTTAATCTTTGTCAGACCGTTTTGGCAGCTCTGAAATTCTCTCTTGTTGACATCCCATTGTACCGCCTCCAGCATCGGGGTTGGCTATCTGCGCCTCCCTACGCGCCTCGTAGGCGCAGCTAGCCAACCGAGACAAGTGGTTTGTGTCAACAAGGAGGGACCGAAGAGAGAATTTCAGAGCTGCCAAAATGGTCAAGCACAGTTTAAAAATACTTAACGGCTTCTGCGACAAAGGAAAGTTTAATTTATGTTTCCGTTGGCTCCTATAGCAGATATATGCTTCTTTTGGAACAAATAACTAGCACACACACGGCGCAGCACAGGGGTAAATCAGGGTAAGTCAGATTGCGTCCCACGTCGCTTGAAGTCGACGAGAAGGAACCCTACATAAAGTCATCAAAATGTCAGAAACTTTAACGTATGGTTCCGAGAGGGGCTAGGTAATCTGCCACAGGCTATTTCATCGTGGGATACCGACATACAGTATGACAAAGTATAAAGCAGGATTTAAAGTTTAACCTTGTTTACCTGATGATTCTGATGCTGATTCTGGTTACTTCTGTGCCATACGTATACTGTACCTTTGCTTCTCTGCTTCCTGGCCATGCCGTCACTCTACCTGTGGGCTCTGTTCTGATAGGATCCCCCTGGGAATATCTTTTTGGCAGGATTATTCATTAGAAATATGTTCAGGGAGTGATTCGAGACAGAGCATTGATGCCAAAAACGGTTTCATTTTATGCTCAATAGATATTTATAATTATGCTCAATAATTATTTTGTATTCCAATCCAAGAGTTAGTTGTCTGTGAAATGAGGGTTTAGGTTTTCATGACCTCTGGTTGTTGGAGGGAGTGCAATGAGTACCACAGACGAAAAACAGTCCAAATGTCATTCTGACCCCTCCACGAAAAGGCCTCGTTGTCCTGAACCCTTATCCATCATTTATACATTGTGGATAAATAGTGTGGACTTAGACTGTTTTTCGTCTGTGGCGATGGTGCCGGTTTGACAGTGGAATTGGTACAGCTGGTGCTACTGGTGTAGTTGTCTAAAAAGTAGGGCCTTGTGAAAAGAGTAATATACAACGCTGGCATATAGCCGCAATTTGCAACAATAGATTTTTTTATAATGGGATGAATCTAGAGTTGCAATACCCTCCATTGACTCCCCACTCATCATTTTGCGTTTGCGATCTGCTCGTCTTAAACGACGTTAAACTCACCAACATTGCAGCTGTAGTCCAAGCTTGAATTATTCTCTTTCAATCTGCAAAGCTTGTTTTTCATAAAAATCCCCCGTAGACATGTTATGAGCTACTTTCTGTCAAGAAGAAGAAATGTTGGAGTTTGGAAGCGCTCGTTTTTATTAAGGGGTCGCGCTGCTGCCTCCTGCATTATGTGCAAATGCGAAACAGATGCATGCAGGGACGTTCAGTGACTTACGACGAGCGCTTCCAAACTCCAGCACTTAGAAAAATAATCACTTGCACAGAATTTCTTGACAGAAAGTAGCTCATAACATGTCTACGGGGGATTTTTATGAAAAACAAGCTTTGCAGATTGAAAGAGAATAATTCAAGCTTGGACTACAGCTGCAATGTTGGTGAGTTTAACGTCGTTTAAGACAAGCAGATCGCAAACGCAAAATGATGAGTGGGGAGTCAATGGAGGGTATTGCAACTCTAGATTCATCCCATTATAAAAAAATCTAGAGTTGCAAATTGCGGCTAGCTGGCATATAGCATTTTATTCCAACTGGGACTGTGGGGCCTATCCAATGTGATTTTCCAAATAAAGATTAGACATAGCTGTCATAGGTGCCAGTCTGCCAGAGCATTTTAGTTGAACTAGTGTACATTGTCAACAGAATCACTGATTGCACCCACATGGGATATTTCTTTAGTTAGATCTTGAACTTGAACACGTATGTTTATTCCGTTTTGGCAATTTATTTATTGTAGTCCTATTCATTTTTAAGTGGTGCAGGTGTGCACAGCATGGTTGTTTTTCACCACCTGTGCGTAACCTAACACACACACAAACGCACATATTAACTGTATATATGGTGATTTCGGGTGTGCCAGTACAGTACAGTACAGTACAGTACAGTACAGTACAGTACAGTACAGTACAGTACAGTACAGTACAGTACAGGGACCCCCACACGGTAACTCTGTCATTTCTCAACCGTTTCGGAATCGGGCCGGCACCCTGGATGCGTTCCTGTGGTTTTGGAACTTGGATCTGCTATTTTCAATAGATTTTGTACACATTTTGTACTTGTGAAATGGCACATTCTGCACAATGAGTACTTTTACTTTTAGTACTTTAAGTACATTTTGATGCCGATACTTTTGTACTTTTACTCAAGTACATTTTCAATTCCGTACTTTTACTTGTAACGAAGTATAGTTCTAAATTGCAGTATTGGGTACTTTTACTTAAGTAAAACAATTGAGTACTTTTTCCAACCACTGGAGACTATTTTGTGTCGGTGAGAGCTGGGCCCGACTCACACCTTGGCCTCACTCAGACCTTTACTGCATTGCTGTATGCTTGTTGGATGAATGTTGTGTAGTGTCATGGCCGCCCCAATGCATTTCCAATGGAAGTCACATGGTTTGTAGTCCACATTTTGGACTACAAGCTGTTGTATGGCTTTCGGCTGTGTTTCGACTGCGCCCCTCCCCCTCATACAACACAAATGTTGTGTCAAACCATCTGACTCCCATTGGAAATGCATTGGGGCGGCCATGACACTACACAACATTCATCCAACAAGCATACAGCAATGCAGTAAAGGTCTGAGTGAGGCCCTTTACATCTAGCATACAACATTGATGCATGCTTGTTGTATGAGATGTATAGCTGATGCAAGCTCGCAATGCATTTCCAATGGGAGTCACATGGTTTGACACAATGTATGGCTTTCGGCTGTGTTTCGACTGCCCCCCTCCCCCTCATACAACAAAAATGTTGTGTCAAACCATGTGACTCCCATTGGAAATGAATTGAGAGCTTGCATCAGTAAACAAGTCTCATACAACAAGCATACATCAATCTGTTGTGCACGTGTGAGTCGGGCTGAACGCGGGCGATGCTGACCCTTCAGACTGTTTTGTGTGGGTGTAGAGCTGGCCTGAACGCGGGCGATGCTGATTCTGGACAGACTGTTTTGTGTGGGTGTAGAGCTGGGCTGAACACGGGCGATGCTGACCCTGGACAGACTGTTTTGTGTGGGTGTAGAGCTGGGCTGAACACGGGCGATGCTGACCCTGGACAGACTGTTTTGTGTGGGTGTAGAGCTGGGCTGAACGCGGGCGATGCTGACCCTGGACAGACTGTTTTGTGTGGGTGTAGAGCTGGGCTGAACGCGGGCGATGCTGAGCCTGGACAGACTGTTTTGTGTGGGTGTAGAGCTGGGCTGAACGCGGGCGATGCTGACCCTTCAGACTGTTTTGTGTGGGTGTAGAGCGGGGCTGAACGTGGGCGATGTGTGGGTGTAGAGCTGGGCTGAACTGGAGACTGTTTAGTGTGGGTGTAGAGCTGGGCTGAACGCGGGCGATGTGTGGGTGTAGAGCTGGGCCGAACGCATGCGATGCTGACCCTGGACAGACTGTTTAGTGTGGGTGTAGAGCTGGGTCTGAACGCGGGCGATGTGTGGGTGTAGAGCTGGGCTGAACGTGGGCGATGCTGACCCTGTACAGACTGTTTTGTGTGGGTGTAGAGCTGGGCTGAACGCGGGCGATGCTGACCCTTCAGACTGTTGTGTGTCGGTGTAGAGCTGGGCTGAACGTGAGACTGTTTTGTGTGGGTGTAGAGCTGGGCTGAACGTGGGCGATGCTGACCCTGGACAGACTGTTTTGTGTGGGTGTAGAGCTGGGCTGAACGCGGGCGATGCTGACCCTGGACAGACTGTTTTGTGTGGTTGTAGAGCTGGGCTGAACGTGGGCGATGCTGTCCCTGGACAGACTGTTTTGTGTGGGTGTAGAGCTGGGCTGAACGTGGGCGATGCTGGCCCTGGACAGACTGTTTTGTGTCGGTGTAGAGCTGGGCTGAACGTGAGACTGTTTTGTGTGGGTGTAGAGCTGGGCTGAACGCGGGCGATGTGTGGGTGAGAGTTGGGCCCAACGCGGGCGATGCTGACCCTTCAGCTGTTTAGTGGCTCATGTCTTACAGCCTCACACTCCATGCTCTCTGATTTCAGCTGTTGTTCAGTAATCTGATCTAAGTCAGGCCTCTCCAACTAGCCGGGAGGTTATGAAATGCTTTGTGCCAACCACTGAGTAAAGAACCTGAGAGGGGATTACAGGGGCCTCTTTCTGAAATGTCCCCAAACTGCTGAGGTGGTTATTATCCCATTTTGGGCGGGAACCCATTTTGGTGTTAGCATTATGTTATGCTTTAGCTATTGAAAAATAGCAGATCTACAAGCTCATAACGCGCCACCGAGTGGCGCGCTACGAGCTTGTAGGTCTGCTATTTTTGAAAAATCGAAGAACCACTGACATACAGTAGGGGCGACTCACACGGTCGCAACAGATTGATGTATGCTTGTTGTATACAAAGGGTGTGATACATCTCGCCCCAATGCATTTCCAATGGGAGTCACATGGTTTGACGCAACATTTGTGTTGTATGAGGGGGAGGGGGGCAGTCGAAACACAGCCGAAAGCCATACAACAGCTTGTAGTCCAAAATGTTGTATCAAACCATGTGACTTCCATTGGAAATGCATTGGGGCGGCCATGACACTTACATCTTGCTTACATCTAGCATGCATCAATGTTGTATGCTAGATCGAAAGGTGTGAGTGAGGCCTTAGAAACATAGCTTTTTCAGAAAACTGTCAGGATGTAGAAGACATTTTTAGAATCTGATCTCAGGTCAAAATGGGTTATTGAACATGACACCTATTCATCTACATCGTACCAGACTTGGATCAAGTTCGATAAGATGAGATTGTTATCTATATTAAGTTGGAAATGTGTCTTCTGTGAAGATTTTCTTCATATATAAAGGCCCTTCAAGTTGCTCAACAGCGTACAAATGTCACAGGATGGATTAACAGCTGCAGAAGCCATGGCGAACATAAAACGAAAGCACCGACAAAACAAAACAAAACAAACGCCCACCATCCCACGTTAGAATAGATGCTGCATGAGGAAGATTAAAGAAAAATATGTACAATCATGTCAAGAACTGTGGTGTACTCCATCGTTTGTCTTGTATTTATTTTCTTTTTTGTCTGTGTAATGTAATGTCCATATTGTGGTATTTGTTGTTTTTCTATGTTGTGTTAAAAAAAATGAGTGGTTCTACATGCAGTATTCGAACAACTGACATTTCAGAGCCTCAATAAAAATACATACAAAAAAATTCACAAAATCTAGTCTGCAATGAGTGTGGCCTATATATATTTGGGAAAATCAAAAAAAATACAGGGGTGAAATACATTTGGATTCTTAAGCCCTGATTGTATGAGTCGAGGAATTCAATTTAGTTTGACTCAGTTCCACAGATAAATATTGAATATTGAAAATAGCCGAGCTTGTAAATCTGCTATTTTCACAATTTTTGCCTCTTTCTTATATTATTTGACAATTTGGCCAATGTTTGCCCAGTTTTTATAGTGGTTTGTTGATTACTTTTTTTAAGGTATTATACGAAGGTCTTAAAAGTCCTTAAATTGTCACTTTACAGTCTTCTGGGGACCCCTTAAAAAGTGTGTGGGACGGCCCACAGGTTGAGAAGCACTGGCCTGGTCTTCTGGGGACCCCTTAAAAAGTGTGTGGGCCGGCCCACAGGTTGAGAAGCACTGGCCTGGTCTTCTGGGGACCCCTTAAAAAGTGTGTGGGACGGCCCACAGGTTGAGAAGCACTGGCCTGGTCTTCTGGGGACCCCATAAAAAGTGTGTGGGACGGCCCACAGGTTGAGAAGCACTGGCCTGGTCTTCTGGGGACCCCTTAAAAAGTGTGTGGGACGGCCCACAGGTTGAGAAGCACTGGCCTGGTCTTCTGGGGACCCCTTAAAAAGTGTGTGGGACGGCCCACAGGTTGAGAAGCACTGGCCTGGTCTTCTGGGGACCCCTTAAAAAGTGTGTGGGACGGCCCACAGGTTGAGAAGCACTGGCCTGGTCTTCTGGGGACCCCTTAAAAAGTGTGTGGGACGGCCCACAGGTTGAGAAGCACTGGCCTGGTCTTCTGGGGACCCCTTAAAAAGTGTGTGGGACGGCCCACAGGTTGAGAACCTCTGCTCTAACCAACTGTCGGTTTTGCCGGAAAATGTTATGCACTAATACCTTCATATTGATTAAACAATTCTGGACGGGAACCCATTTTGGTGTTTTAACTAAGCATTATGTTATACTTTAGCTATTGAAAAATAGCAGATCTACAAGCTCATAGCGCGCCACCGAGTGGCGCACTACGAGCTTGTAGGTCTGCTATTTTAGAAAAATCGTGAAAATGCGGCACAAATCTTTGAATATATATTCTTTCAGAGCGAAGGTTTTTTTTATTTCGACTTCAGGCCTAAATGGTTTAAACTATAAAACATACAAGTAAAATAACACACAATCCAGATGACGGCAGTTGTTTTGAATTATTACATGTTGTACAGTATGTGTACAATATGTGTACAGTATGTGTACAGTATGTGCTGCGAAAACTGTAGGCGCCGGAGAAGCACAGTAAACCTTTATAATATAATATTAACCCATTTAGGCCTGACGTCGAAATTTAAATGTCTTCTAAATCCTGACAGTTTTCTGAAATACCTCATGTTTCTGTATCAGTGGTGCTCAATATTTCATGTCAAGGACCCCAAAAATGATATGTAATTGGCCACCGACCCCCATCTGAAAATATGTTGTTCCAGGAGGCAGGAACCATTCAGGAACAAAGAGTTGAGTTAAAAACATTCGCACTGAAAGAAGATATATTCAAAGATGTGTTGATCTACAATAGCTTGTAGATCTGCTATTTTTCAATAGCTAAAGTATAACATAATGAAACACCAAAAGGGGTTCCCGCCCAAAATGGGTTAAATATATGCACCTATAATAAATAGGTAGAATCACTATACTGTTGTCTTTTTCAATTACACTATAGATAAAAAAAGAATTATTGATAAAAAGACAAACTACGAAAAAAACAAAAACAGACGATACAAAAAAGGGGGGAAAAAACAAAGCAAGGAAAAAAAAAAAAAAACAAGGCTGCATTTTTCATATTACAGGATACATTCATTGAAATCCTCATACATTATCGATAGGCTGAAAGAAGAGACCCCACTTTTCCCACTTTTTATAGAACTTATCCTCTTGTAGTCTAAGTATGAATGTTAGTTTTTCCATGACATACAGTTCCTCAGTAATGTCCGTCCAATGTTCTTTCGTTGGTGGGTCCTGTTGGTACCAGCGTCGTGTGATCGCTTTCTTACTTGTTGCTAAGAGGATCTTGATTAAATATTTATCATGTATTAGAAACTCTTCAGGGATATTTAATTTTGGGCGGGAACCCCTTTTGGTGTTTTAAACATTATGTTATAATTTAACTATTGAAAAATAGCAGATCTACAAGCTAAAAAAAATTAAAATTAAAAAGATTTTTTTTTTTTTCACGATTTTTCAAAAATAGCAGATCTACAAGCTCATAGCGCGCCACCGAGTGGCGCGCTACGAGCTTGTAGATCTGCTATTTTTCAATAGCTAAATTATAACAATGCTTAAAACACCAAAAGGGGTTCCCGCCCAAAATGGTTTAAGGTTATTGTAGCAGTCAATTTATATTGGGGGTCGGGAGGGGGCGGGGCGGGGGTCCCGAGACATTGCCAAAGCATTTCCGGGGGTCCCCGGCCAAAAACGTTGAGAACCCCTGGTATAGATGGTTGACACAGATAGGATGGGTCTGGTCTTTAAGTTATACTCAGAGGATCAGTGACAAATTACCTGTCAAACTACATCTCTAGAGTGAGTGATGCCCACGGGCACAGCACCAGAAGGAGATCATCTGATCTTGTTCGCCCAAAATACGCCTCAAACATGGGTAAAAATGCATTCTACTATATGCTGCCTAAAGGCATAGAGCAGGGATGTCAAACTCAAATACACAGTGGGCCAAAATAAAGAAATCGGTCGAGGTCGAGGGCCGGACTGTGTTTCAACACACGGGCACCGCGGTCATGAGGACGTCCCAGGCAAACAGCAAAAAAGTAAATGCATTTAAAACTGAAAATGCATTATTATTAAGCTCAGTTTCCTGTTCTATGATCCTCACCAAGCACTGCTTTCATAGTATGTGTCACTCGCAGTGCATTGTCGGACTTGTAGTATTATGGTGGTCCGTGCAGTATACCAGAGGGCCAGTTCTAATACTAATTAAATATCATTCCGCGGGCCAAAGATAATTCACTCACGGGCCTGATTTGGCCCCCGGGCCTTGAGTTTGACATATATGGCATAGAGGTTCTCAACTCCCCTATACCCAAACTCAAATCTAACCTAAAGGAATTCCTGTCCTCAAAATACAAGTGAACATACAGTTTAACTCCTTGAACATCATGATAATAATAATAATAATAATTATAATATCTGGGATTTATATAGCGCTTTTCTTAACACTCAAAGATGCTTTACATGTGTTGGGGCCAGGGGGGGGGGGGACAAGAAAAGGACAACTTTATTAGAAAAAACAATTAAAAGAATAAAACCAATAAAACAGTGCATATAACAAGTTTTAAAAACACATCAGCTTGGAAATGCGATGGTGAACAGGTGGGTTTTTAGTGCAGATTTGAAGGTGGGAAGTGAGGGAATCCTGATAGTGGAATCCTCCGTGCGTGTGTGTATAGGGTTTTTTATCTTGGTTTGATCTTTGAAAATCCTCACATCATGTACATGGCTGTGACTCATTACTCAGGTATTGGCTAATTTAACTTAAGCAATAACTTTGTGTATATATATAATACTGTATATGTAACATTCGCTATAAACACTCCCACGTCATGTGACTGGGGTGAGGCAATTGTCATTAATCAGAGAAAGCATAAAGTGTCACCTAATATGACAAGGTCAGTATATCACGGGACGAGCAGAGGTTGAGTGGCTCTTAAATCTAAATAGTGCTGATAGAATAGGCAGAATATGTACCCTTCCCACATCTAACAGATAACATCTCCTGTCAACAGTGACATGAGCCAGTGTGCGAGGAAATAAAAATGTAATTAGGTTTTGGACTGGTGCTCTACCCCAGCATCTGGGCATTGGCCCAGGGCTGTAGCTGACCATTTGGTTGCCCTACTCCTAGGATATTTATCGACCAGAGCGCTGCTATTCCTCATGCAGATCGTCTATTTTCGCTGTTTGCGAGGACGCACACACGGCCGCTCATTAAATTATGCGGCGGAGCCGCGGAGAGATTTGTTAATTTGAGGATCGGCTTGGCACTTTTTGGCAATTCTTTCTCTCCAACAGTTCTCTCTGTCACTCAGCAGAGCTTTCTCTCTGAGCTCACACGGTCGCAACACTGATTTTTGTTGTGAGTGTCATGGCCGCCCCCAATGCATTTCCAATGGACACAACACAGCATTGATCCAACGAGCACAGAGAATTGCATTAACCGTGTGAGTGCACCCTTAGGCTGAGCTCACACCTTTAATGCAATTCTCGTGCTCGTTGGATCAATGCTGTGTAGTATCATGGCCACCCAATGCATTTCCAATGGGAGTCACATGGTTTGACACAACATTGTGTTGTGTGAGGGGGAGGGGCGCATTCGACTGCGCCCCTCCCCCTCATACAACACAATGTTGTGTCAACACATTTGTGTTGTATGAGGGGGAGGGGCGCAGTCGAAACACAGCCGAAAGCCATACAACAGCTTGTAGTCCAAAATGTGGACTACAAACCATGTGACTTCCATTGGAAATGCATTGGGGCGGCCATGACACTACACAACATTCATCCAACAAGCATACAGCAATGCAGTAAAGGTCTGAGTGAGGCCTAAGCGTCTCAGAGCAGGCAGACAAAATACAAACATGCTCTACCGTACAGATTGGACCACAAAAAAATAAAATAAAATGCAACACAGTGGGGTGACTGGGGTCACAGAGTTTACTACACGGTAACACAGTTTAAGTGGCCTGTCTTCCATTTAGCATATACTCTACAACTCGTGTTGTAGAGTAAGGCAAGAATTTATAAGACATACCTTCATGGTCAAATAACCTACACATACAGTATCAAATCATTCTGAGGTCACAGGGATATTTTAAGGTATGACATTATGTCTCCTGTATAAATGTCATACACTACATCTGCCATTCCCTTGATGAAACATTAGCCTTTACACATTTGAAGCTGTATTTACATTATTGTTAAACCTGCGGTTTAAACGTTTTGCACAGCGACAGCCTCTCCACCGCTGGTGAAGTGGTTAAGGATGCATGTGTAATTCCAGACTCCCTCCCCCACACATTCCTTTATGGTCACCTGTGTAAATACATAGATTCTTTGTGCTGCAGGTAACCCTGTTCTGTCATTTCAAATTCTGACACCTATAGTATGCATCATCCAACGATCCATCCATCTTCAACCGCTTATCCGTAGTCAGGTCGCGGGGGCAACAGCTCCACCAGAGAGCTCCAGACTTCCCTCTCCAGAGCAACATTACTGACTTCCTCCTGGGGGGGGGGGGGATCCCCAGACGCTCCCGAGATCCCGAGACGCTCCAAGGCCAGTGAGTCGATGTAATCCCTCCATCTACGCCTTGGTCTGCTCCGCTTTGATTGACACACAGAGCTCATTCCAAAGAGTAACACCTGTGTAGAATAATTAATCCATATCGCCTATAGTTTCATACTGATGTGATGTACAATCAACTTGGCATATTACTCCTAAGTTAGTTCAGGGCATTACCATTAAAAATGTTGTTCATAATGACCGAGCTCCACCCTGTACCTCACAGCATCCCTACCTCCCTAGGCTGAGCTCACACCTTTCATGCAATTCTGTGCTCGTTGGATGCTCGTTGGATGCATGTTGTGTTGTGTCATGGCCGCCCAATGCATTGCCAATGGAGGTCACATGGTTTGACCCAACATTGTGTTGTGTGAGGGGGAGGGGCGCACGACTGCGCCCCTCCCCCTCACACAACACAATGTTGGGTCAAACCATGTGACCTCCATTGGAAATGCATTGGGCCGCTGGGCGGCCATGACACAACACCCAACGAGCACAGAGAATTGCATGAAAGGTGTGAGCTCAGCCCTAAACAGAGCTCCACCCTGTACCTCACAGCATCCCTACCTCATGTGTGAGGAGTCAGACTGGAGCGTTCAACACATTTTCAATTCTACCCGATAACATAAATAATGAGCAGTATTAAAGCAAGTTGACCGTGGTCAATGCATACTGTTACGGACCGTTCTTAGGTCCTAAATGGAGGGCAGATAAGAATATTGTTTTAATACAATGAAGAAATGTTTTACAATATGGCGTTGAATGACTCTGTATATTTACACGGCTCAACGAGCAGTAAAGTAAAATGTCTCACATGGTTTTCAGTAAACGATGGTCATCATAGCTCAGGGGGACAAAAGAAAAAATAAGAAAAGGCAATGTTGGCAAACTAAGAATATTCACAAATCCCTGACAAACAACAAAAGCAAACTACAAACTAAACCTACACTCCTTTCCGAAGGGATTTTAACAGAATGGGAACACAGGGTGACGAAAATGAACAACGGAATTAACATTTGGCTGGCTGTTACAATGCATTGATCACATTACCATCACACTGCTGTAAATGAAATCTGAAATACAGCATGAAAAAAAAAAAAAAAAAGTAAGAACCCAATCCAGCTCACTTTGCTAGGTTACATTACAGCATGGCATTCAATCCTTCAGACATTCAGTTCTGCTTTTCTTTTCCAGACATTTGGAATGCAAAGGGAACAGACTTCCACAGACGTGTTCAGACGGTGACCTAAGGGGCCCTGCAGATAGAAAGCCGAATAACCCATTTTGACCTGAGATCAGATTTAAAAAATCTGTCTTCTACATCCTGACAGTTTTTTTGAAAAAGCTATGTTTCTATGTCAGTCGTTCTTCGATTTTTCAAAAATAGCAGACCTACAAGCTCGTAGCGCGCCACTCGGTGGCACGCTATGAGCTTGTAGATCTGCTATTTTTCAATAGCTAAAGTATAACACAATGCTTAGTTAAAACACCAAAAGGGGTTCCCGCCCAGAATGGAATAAAGCAGTGTAGCATTGGAGCACCGAATGCGGCCATTGCGGCGGCTATTCCCATGCTAACTAAACTAACTCATCTTAGGTTACTCCTGTATGCATTAGCTCACACAAGGCTGTGGATCACACAGCAAATGAACTCTAGAAGAAGTCATTAAGGAAGTCATAGGGACATACTAAATACTTGCCACTTACAAGGCGGGGATACCACTCCAATTTAAGAAATCACGTGTTATGTGACATATACACACAGTCGGAGCTCTTCAAGTCAGAACAGTTTGTGAACATGTGTGCATGCTGTCATACCTACGTATAGCCTAGAACCGCTCCATTGACACAGACGGGCTGTCATACCTACGTATAGCCTAGAACCGCTCCATTGACACAGACGGGCTGTCATACCTACGTATAGCCTAGAACCGCTCCATTGACACAGATGGGTGAGATCAGTGTTGTTTTCGTCGACTAAAACTAAGGCGAAGAATATTCGTCGACTACCTTTTTCCACTGACTAAAACTAAATGGAAACTACATGAAAACTAAACTATGATGACTAAAACTAAGACTAAATATACTGACGATTTCGTCAACAAATAAAAACTAGTGTTAGGAAGGGACTAGTGGACAAGAGATCCAGTATAAGTCATTTAACACTTGGTTGCATGCTGAAAATAGCAGATCTACAAGCTCACAACGCGTCGCACTGCGACGCATTGTGTGCTTGTATAGATCGGCTATTTTCAGCAAGTGAAAAACAAATGTCATTACGATGGCATCAAGGCCCGCCGAAATACATTTTGTTCGACTAAATCAACTGTAGATTACCTGATGTCATGGTAAATGCGACCTGCTGTCGCAGTTAAGCCCATGTATGGAGATCCCTGATGTCATCAATATTGGCCAGCAACTCTACATCTGACCTCAAACCTCAAACCCTTAAGGCTCGATTCATAGTATGGATTTTCGGTGGTGAGGTGACCGCCGAACTACAACATGACGTCACTGAGCCGCGGTGAAGAGCAAACCACCGCCACCGCTCCAGCCCTTCTCTCTGTTTTTACTCACCACCGCTCAACGTTATTTCAGCTCCGGTGGTCAGCTCACCACCGGAGCGGTGGTCACCTCACCACCGAAAATCCCGACTATGAATAGGCCTTTAGATCTCCATATATGGATATACATGTATGTCAGAACCTGTTCTGACATTCTATATGTTGATCTGACCTCATCAAACCCTGACCCTGTACACTCAAGACATGCTCCTTATATGGCCAGTACATAATTCATTCCATGTTGATCTGACCCCCCATGGCAAAGCGCCAGCGCTCGCCCAGCAGTCTGCCGTCAACGAGGCGGATGCGTGCACCTCGCCCTTTAGGGCGAGGTCGCTTATCGCCCTCAGACGTCTTACTGGTATTATAAAAAATCACACCCGTGTGAACTGAGTGGTGTAAGGTTTTATATAGCATGATCAGCTGTGGTCTGACGTAATGTCTGACGTAATGAAATAAGGTAAGGTATTATGTAGCCTGATCAGCTCTGATCTGACGTAATGAAATCACACCCGGATGTGATTTCACAACTGGCTTGTTCTGTGCAGAGAAAATGACCACGGTTGCTACGGTCATCCAGTTCACCCGGGTGTGATTTAATTACGTCAGAAATTATTTTGAACATAGCAACCATGGTCATTTTTTTATGCACACAAAAGCCAGTTGTAGGAGTGGTTTACACCACTCAACCAGTTGTAGGAGTGGTTTACACCACTCAAAAATGCTGAGCAGGCCTATTTGACCTTGATTTTGGATCGATGGTACGAGAAACTTTGGAGCGCGGGTGGCAGCCACATTCACAAAGACTGACTAAAATGACATCCATCTGCATTTTGCTTTGGAAATTGTGAGAGTGTAATTGGTGCAATATGTGAGGACAAACAGAAGAGCAACTCTTCCAGAACAAGTGACTGAGAATGTTCAATACAGGACGTGATCAGATTTCCGCTCCTTTCTCTGTAAATATACCTTGTGATTCTACTGAGCTTTATTCCAACATGTTTTGTAGTATACCGTATTTGCAAGGACCACAATGGATACAAGCGTGTTGTCCTTGACTGGACAACCGCTGTTAATAAGCATGTTAATAAAGTAGGCTATTCAATAAATCAATCGATCAAAGACTGCACGTGTCAGCAAGAACAATCCATTGATGACAACACAGTGATGTTGTAGTAGGGCTGCACGCCACAAACCCCTCATTTCAAAGATGAATGCACATTTGAGAGTTCATCAGTGGTGCAAAATAAATGTGTGTGTGTGTTGTGGAGAAAAAAGTGTGTGAATGCATGAATGGCGTGCACAAGAGAACGATACAGTGAGTGGGTCTGGTGGCTGTTCTGTGTAGGGGGCATTTTCCTGGCATGGTTGTGGTCCACATGTGCACTGAAGTTATTCTGAATGATCACCTTTATTTGGATGAAATATACTTCTATGCTGAATGGAGTTGGCTTTTCAGTATGACAATAGCCCCATCTACAGGGCATGAAGGGTTACTGAATGCTTAGTATGAAAATTGTGAATCATATTATGTTATAACCTTCTCTCTCAGGCCCCTTTTCCACCAAAATAACTTTGGTTCTATAACTGGTTCCGTTATTTATTTGATATGATGGTTTATATCACATCTGCATCATCCAACCAACATAGTGACACTCCACTTTGATTCCCACTTCTGGGCAAGAAGAACTAGGCAGGAAAAACAAACTAAATGAAAGATCTCAACCCAGTTGCACAGACGTGTTTGCAAGCGCTCTCCACGCCATCATCAACACAAACGAGGGAATATCTTTTGCTAGAATGGTGATCCATCCCTCCAGTAGACTTCCAGGGACTTGTACAGTCTTTACAAAATAGTTTTTTTCCAATCATTGTAGGTTTTTTAAAAGAATAGCAACGTCATCCTCTGCTGGACATGTTGCGTAAGTGCAATATAACTCACAAAGTTGAACAACAAATAAGAAAGCCTTTTTTAATGAAGAGTTTTAATTAAAACCTTCAGAAATGCAAATACATTGAACAGGATACATAGCTCCACTTCCCTTCTAATGCAACACAAAGTGTGCGTGTTGTTGTAAACTTATGTTGTAATGTCTGTAGTATTGTTTCTTGTTTTTTTGTAACTATGGGGATGGTAAATACTAAAGCTTTCGTTAAATCCAGTATATTTACACCTGCTCATGTCATGTGTATTATTACACCTGCCTTGTCTTCAAAGTAAAGTAACGTAATCTAACCTAACCTAATGTAACCTTTGGTCCCATCTCCTTCATCAAAAAGGTTCTCTCTCTGTCTGTGTGTGTGTGTGTGTGTCTGTCTGTCTCACACACACACACACACACACACACACACACACACACACACACACACACACACACACACACACACACACACACACACTTTCGATTTCTTTATTTGAATCCACAAATTACAAGGAAACAAATATAACGGGGTTGACAGTTCATGTTCACTTAAGGATACACATGGCACCTCCTCCTCCACACAGACAAACTGCCTATAACAGCCGAAACAGAACAGTATTTGGCAAGTTGTTTGGCTTTGCTTTTTGTCATGCCAGCTATTCTTAGGCCACTCATGGTCAGTTAATGCACATGGCCCAGGCTTCCGAATATCAGTATGGCAAATCTTCAGCGATACCCCAGGTTTGTTATACTTCCAAGTATTGGGTTGATACTTAGAATGTTTATCTTGGAATGCCTGGTCCATGTACAAATCTAAAGACACAGCCCACCTCCAGAATCAGGACCACCTTGTGACTGGTGTCAACAAAGACAACATCAGGTGTATTTGGGATGTTAGCAAAGACATCACATGCACAGCTAAACCAATCTGGTAACACTCTTGAATGTTTATACATTGCTGCCCTAGATGGCACATACTTTCGAACTGCATCAGACACTAGGTCAACAATCCGGTCGTGGCGAGCAATATACAATTTTTTGTATGCACTACATCCATTTGTTATGTGTGCGATGGATTCTAGGTGTTGTTCAGAATCATGATGGTTTATACAGAGTGGAGTGTGGGTGTCGTGATCATACCAGATTGACAGATTGTACTTGGTTGGTAATACTTGCAGTCTTGCTTTGATGGTGAATTTTTAAAAAAAACACACACACACACACACACACACACACACACACACACACACACACACACACAATAATTTGTTTGTCCTTGTTGGTGTGACATCATCATGTGCCATTGTAAAAAAAAATAATAATAATACAATATAAACACAAAACAGGAAATGGAGGAAGGAAATAGGAATCATCTAGAATTCAGGAATGTATTTAGACAGAACATGCTCTCCTAAATCTCAAGTGTCAAGGGGATTAGTCTCACCCTGAACCGCTTTGGCATATTTGAAGAGCTATTATCGGTGAACTGTGGTCTTCCTCCTCGGGGAGGTCTAACCTCTCTCTTACCTCTACGCAAGATAAATCTGGGCAAATAAACCCCCGCTGAGACAACATGTGGTCGACACCTTGTCAAGTTCATTCTCATGAGCGCACTGCATCCAAGAGGAAATTACAATGAAGCTTGTATATCAACTGACAAGAGGATTTTCCGGTGGAAACCCTTAAGTTTACATAGTTCATTCCTTCTTTTTTCACCTATTCACGTCCACTCTAGTTTATGTCAAGAGAGGCGCGTAACGTAATTCTTCAGTCAGTGACACGTTTGGGGGCCACGCCATGAGAGAGGCACGCTGTACCAGTCTATAGGCCTACCTCAACGCCATGAGAGAGGCACGCTGTACCAGTCTATAGGCCTACCTCATGAGAGAGGCACGCTGTACCAGTCTATAGGCCTACCTCATGAGAGAGGCACGCTGTACCAGTCTATAGGCCTACCTCATGAGAGAGGCACGCTGTACCAGTCTATAGGCCTACCTCATGAGAGAGGCACGCTGTACCAGTCTATAGGCCTACCTCATGAGAGAGGCACGCTGTACCAGTCTATAGGCCTACCTCATGAGAGAGGCACGCTGTACCAGTCTATAGGCCTACCTCATGAGAGAGGCACGCTGTACCAGTCTATAGGCCTACCTCATGAGAGAGGCACGCTGTACCAGTCTATAGGCCTACCTCATGAGAGAGGCACGCTGTACCAGTCTATAGGCCTACCTCATGAGAGAGGCACGCTGTACCAGTCTATAGGCCTACCTCATGAGAGAGGCACGCTGTACCAGTCTATAGGCCTACCTCAAAGAGAGGCACGCTGTACCAGTCTATAGGCCTACCTCAAATGAAAGAGGGACTTAAGAGCAGGAAATATTTGCTCATCCATCTTATCTGTTATGTTGAACAAAAATAAATTTGTATTTTATTTTTGCTAGACAATTATTGTACAAAATACTAGTTGAGCTCCACCATAACAACACATGATGTACATGACACCATAGGATTTAGCCCATATAGGCCTGACGTCGAAATTTTAAAAATGTCTTTTTAAAATGTTTGTTTTTTTCTGAAAAACCATCATCAGTGGTTCTCAATATTTCATGTCAAGGACCCCAAAAATGATATGTAATTGGCCCCCGACCCCCATCTGAAGATATGTTGTTCCAGGGACCTCCCATGAAGCAAAGATTTGAGTTAAAAACTGAAACTCTGAAAGAATATATATTCAAAGATTTGAGACACATTTTCACGATTTTTCAAAAAATAGCAGACCTACAAGTTCATAGTGCGGCACTCGGTGCCGCGCTATGAGCTTGTAGATCTGCTATTTTTCAATAGCTAAAGTATAACATAATGCTTAAAACACCAAAAGGGGTTAGCTAACATAAATTGTAGCTCTGGCTGAAAACAATACCAAATAACTAAGATTTTAATTTGTGACATTCTGTGGTAGTGTGGACTCTGGACAACAAGGTTCTGCTATGTAGCTTACGGTAGCCTTGGATGATTATCCAATATTATAAACTGCTTTAGAGGTTTAGAACTAAGTAGGACTACACAGTGGAATGAAAGTTATTTGAGTTTCAAATCAAATAGATTTTTATTATGCTATAATTAATTATTGATGTAATCACAGCTGGAGAAGGAGGGGCTTATTTTAACTACTTTATATTATACTTCTGGCTTTTGATTGATTGATTGATTGATTTATTAACAGTTTGCAGAATTACAGTACATTTCAAGTACAACTCAATACAAAAACTGTTAACTGTGAGTGGACGACACCATAAAGCATTACACTTGTTTACAAGAGGGCCCACCATTTTCAATTCATCAAAACAATTAGAGACGTACGAATATACTATACACAACTATATAGTCAAAAAGAAATCATCATAGGAGGTAAAAAGGGAAAATGAATATATACAGTGAGGGGAAACGGGGGTAATGGGGCCATGCAGTTTGTGACCCTCCTGCCCATCGATATAGTTTTAATGTCAGGCATTCTTCCCTCTAGACCGGCCCCCTACCCTGTAAATCTGTGTCCTCCTTCAATTTGACGTGTTCACTGACTTCACTCCCACTTTGCATTCCATGTCATCAGTCATTAGCCAATCCATTGCTAATTGTTTACTACTTACTGTTGCTAGTCAGTCGCCTGCTATCTGTTCTCTAATAAAATCATACAGGGCAGAGGTTCCCAAAGTGGGGTCCGGGGACCCCCAGGGGTCCTTGGGGGAGTACCAGGGGTACCCAGCTAAATGATAGTTTAGAACCAAATGGACCCTTATGGGTCTGTAACTCAGAGAGTGTACAAATGGAACCAAATGGACCCTTATGGGTCTGTAACTCAGAGAGTGTACAAATGGAACCAAATGGACCCTTATGGGTCTGTAACTCTGAGAGTGTACAAATGGAACCAAATGGACCCTTATGGGTCTGTAACTCTGAGAGTGTACAAATGGAACCAAATGGACCCTTATGGGTCTGTAACTCTGAGAGTGTACAAATGGAACCAAATGGACCCTTATGGGTCTGTAACTCTGAGAGTGTACAAATGGAACCAAATGGACCCTTATGGGTCTGTAACTCATTTGTACACTCTCAGAGTTAAATTTAACATTGATTTTACAATATAAATTGGGGGTCCCAGAGATAGAAATGCCATTAAATGGGGGTCTGTAGCCTAAATTCATGTAGAAACTGGGGGGGTCCTTGAAATTAAACTGGTTGAAAATCACTGCTAGAGAGCCGTAAAAGTCTTCTCTTATGGGGGTCCCTGGCTGCATGGCATGTCTTTTCAAATGGGGGTCCGTCGTGGGATAATTAGTGTCAATTTGGAGGTCCTTGACATGAAAGAGGTTGTGAACCACTAGATACAGGAGAATTAAAACGACCTTTGTCAGTCCCTGGTGTGTGTGTGTGTGTGTGTGTGTGTGTGTGTGTGTGTGTGTGTGTGTGTGTGTGTGTGTGTGTGTGTGTGTGTGTGTGTGTGTGTGTGTGTGTGTGTGTGTGTGTGTGTGTGTGTGTGTGTGTGTGTGTGTGTGTGTGTGTGTGTGTGTGTGTGTGTGTGTGTGTGTGTGTGTGTGTGTGTGTGTTTGATTGAAATATGTATTAACAGTTTGCAGAATTACAGTACATTTCAAGCACAAACTCAATACAAGGACTGTTAATTAACTGTGAGTGGACAACCCAATTAAGCATTACACTTGTTTACAAGAGGGTCCACCTTGTTCAATTCATCAAAACATTTAGAGACGTACAAATAGACACTTCTATATATAGTCAAAGAACAGAACAGGAATTCATCATAAAGGCGGTAAAAAGGGAAACTTTTACATTGACATGAAAAAGATACTGGAATGAAAACGACCTGCCCCTTTGTGTCAGTCCCTGCTGTGTGTGCGCTGTGCCATTTCTTTCCCACTCGTTCATTTCATTCTCTGCCAGCAGAGAGAGCACCATACCTCCCTCCCTCCTCCCCAACTATAGTCCCCACTCCTCCCCAGCCATCAGCTGCTCTCAGCTCAACCCAGCGTTGTGGAGGTTCTACTCTGGAGGAGCAGTCTAGTCTGGTCTGCTGCTGGAGCTGCTTCTGCTGCGTAAAGTTCATTCCACCTCCCATGTAGCCGTCGTTGTCCTCTCGATCCACACGGAAAGAAGAAGAGACGAAGATGGGGTAAGTTATTATAACTTTGCATCCTCCTCTCTCTCTCTCTCTCAGCGTACGTTTCACTGGGTGTAGAATGCATTGGTTGCAAAGGTTTTGTTTAATAATGTTACCTCGATTCGGTGCAGGTGTTCGTCATGGTTGGAGCGCCTTCTCTGCTGCGTCCTGGTTCTCGTCGTGAAGCCAATAGCATCGCAATGGCCAGGTAAGAGCGACCAGAACAGAACCTGTAGCTTAGCAGCTTTCTCGGGACCCTTAGTTGTTTACCTTTTCTGAATTATGGTACGTCGGTCCAAATACAGAAAAGGTAAACAAGGGTCCCGAAAAGGGGCTAAAATACAAAATAACCCGAATGAGTTGCACTGCTTGCTTTGCAAAAAATTGGGTCATCTTTGTAATGTGTGCGTTTGGCAAACTATATTCATTGGCAGTGAAAGATGTATTCGTTCAGCACTTGTAACTTTAAAATGTGCTTTAAAGTTGTTTGTTAAGTTAAATATTTATTGAAGCAACAGGTCTATAGTGCCATACTATTTGTCACTAATGCACAGTTTTACTGACTAACCTACAGTAGATTAACATCCATTGAGGTCAGGCATGCATGGGGTCTTTGCTTTCAATGCTTTGTGAAGTGGAGTCCAAAGTCTAAAAATGCTAAGCTTCAGAAAATTCTGCCTTTGTTTGTCCAGTCATGTCTTATCTGACCCCAGACGGTTAGGGTGATCCGTGGCCTGCTTTTTCTTTTCTTGTTGCTATATGATAAATGATCTGCAGATCAGATACAGTAGACACAGGGACAAATTAGCCATTGGGCCAGTGGGGCCGTGGCCCAGGGGCCCTTGGCTCTCAGGGGCCCTTCAGAGAAACTGGACTGCGGCGCTGCGCTGTAATAGATTTGACGCCCTGAAAAGGGCTCCTGGGGCCCTTCATTGGCCATTGATTTAGTTAAATTTAGGTCAAAAAGATGATAAAAACACGGAAAATCACAAATGTTGCGCGCACGTGCTATGGGGGCCCCGCAAAACGTACCGACCCACGGGCCCTCGTGGGGGTTCATCCGTCCCTGAGTAGACATACAGTGCGCAGCATACTGACTGTATGTCTCCCATCTCTCTGCTTACTGTACAGGTTTAATAGTGCAAATGAAACCTCTGAAACTACACACCGTGGTAATTGAACACCATACTGTACACAGCAAAATCATCAATGTTAATTGATCCTTGGGAGACCATTTGTGGTCCATTTGGGTCCATTTTTAGACCATGACCGGTAAATGAACAGCGTGCATGTGCTGTGTGTGTACTAGGATGTGGTGATGGAAGAGATCTCTTCCGTCATTGAATAATTTATCTTTGAACCTCCACTAAAAGGACCTATATTTAATTTAGCAAACATTCTGAGGGTGACTTGTCTGCAGCTGTCAGTCAGGTGGTTACGGGGGAGGTAACTGAGAAGGCATCCATTCATATTTGATGCTCTGTGATCTGTCCAGGCTAGACGTGCCATTTTCAGGTCTTTACAAGACGAACATTGCACCTGTGATACTGTTTAAGGTCAAACAGTAAATTGCAAATGCCTTGTTTTTGAGGGGCTAGTCCCTCCAACATATGGCTTTTGAAACAACGTCATATTATATATATTAGGGCGGCTGTGGCTCAGGAGGTAGAGCAGGTCGTCCAATGATCCCTGGGTCGGCGGTTCGAATCCCGGCTCCTCCTCCTGTCCACATGTCGAAGTGTCCTTGGGCAAGACACTGAACCCTACATTGCCTCCAATGAGTTGGTCGGTGTGAGCTCGCCATGTTGGTGTGTGAATGTGGGAAGTGAGGACGCTGGTGTCGACTGTTCGCCGCTTCACCTCCCAATGTATGTACGAATGAACCGTTGTAAAGCGCTTTGAGCACTTGGAAAAGCGCTATAAAAATGCAATTCATTAGTATTATCATTATTATGGCAGCCAAGTCTATGGACTTTCAATGTTTGTTTAAACAAACACTTGAAACAAACATTACCAGGCCCCTCTCACTTCACACAAGTGTGATTTTCTTTTAAATAGCAGTATATGGAGTTGACTGTTCAGATTAGGGCTGGGCACCATTATATCAATATAAGGTTGATTTCATGCCACAAGACTATAGTTGTTGTCTTTGTCTTGGTCACGTAGGTGCCCTTTACTTTGAGAGCCGTTTTGAAGGAGTCAAGGGATTCGCATGTCTTAATGGGCGTTCCTACCAACAGTATGTCATACACTCACAGGTCAGCAAGCGTGACCAAGTGATGTGTTCATAATATTCAGATGATCAGAGTCGGTACATAATCTAAAGATGAAGTGATGTGTTCATAATATTCAGATGATCAGAGTCGGTACATAATCTAAAGATGAAGTGATGTCTTCATAACGTTTAGATGATCAGAGTCAGTACATAATCTAAAGATGAAGTGATGTGTTCATAATATTTAGATGATGAAATGAAATGAAATGAAATGATTACTATATTTACCCAGGGTATCTGGGCTAAACTCAAGAACTTGTTTCCAGCCAGGCCCTGCTCATAGAACACATTTCATCGTAGTGGTTCAATGCCTTGTTCAAGGGCACTTCAGTGGTGGTAATTTTAACGTGTCGGACAGCTGATTCGAACTGGCGACCTTCCGGTATCAAGACCGCTCCGCTATCCGTTCGGCCACCGCTGCCACTAAGAGTCGGTACATAATCTAAACATGAAGTGATGTCTTCATAACATTTAGATGATCAGAGTCAGTACATAATCTAAAAATCACACCCGTGTGAACTGAGTGGTGTAAGGTCTTATATAGACTGATCAGCTGTGGTCTGACGTAATGAAATCACACCCGTGTGAACTGGGTGACCATAGCAACCATGCTCATTTTTTTTACGGACAGACACGTAAACGGACAGACACGTAAACTAACAAAGCCAGTTGTAGGAGTGGTTTACACCAAAAAGAGCAGCGATGACAGACAGCCTCACATCACATCGCGTGCACATCGTCACTGTCAGGGCGGGGAATCTTGTCCCAAACCGTTATACCTTCTCAGGAAATGGACAAAAGAACCTGTGTTTGCAACCAACCCAATGTAGTTATTATTTTGTCACAAGCTCTTACTTGCAGCCACATGCGCTACGAGCTTGTAGGTCTGCTAGTTTTGAAAATTCGAAGAACGACTGACATAGAAACATAGCTTTTTCAGAAAACTGTCAGGTTGTAGAAGACATTTTTAGAATCGGTTTAACGGTTGTGGAAGTGTCTATGATTCTGCTGATGAACTGCAGAATAGATAGATAGATAGTAACAGGTAGTAAACAAACACTGAAATGAGAGTAGACGATGCTAATGATGTTAAAGTGCTGAAAACGTCCAAACAGCCTGACATTTCCATAGGAATGCGATTGGATTTGAATGTCTCCAGGTTGAATTTGAATCAGTTCTTCAGTTCTTTTCTCTGCCGGCTGCTGCGACATGGTTGGATTTGCTCTGATTCATTCCGTCTCTGGGGGCGGGGTCAGGAATCCCTATTGTCATGTGATCTTTGACATGCACCCGGCATGGCCTGGAGGCAGCGGGGGAAAGGAGGGGGGGGGGGGGGGGAACAGCTGTAAGGCGACACCCCACCAGGCCATTTAACCTATTTCGGCCTGACGTCTTTTTAGTTTTCTGAAATACCTCATGTTTCTATATCAGTGGTGCTCAATATTTTGTGTCAAGGACCCCCAGAATTATATGTATTTGGCCCGCCGACCCCCTTCTGAAAACATGTTGTTCCAGGGACCCCCCACCCCAGAAGCAAAGATTTGAGTTAAAAACGTTCGCTCTGAAAGAATATATATTCAAACATTTGGGCCACATTTTCACAATTTTTCAAAAATAGCAGACCTATGAGCTTGTAGATCTGCTATTTTTCAATAGCTAAAGTGTAACATAATGCTTAAAACACCAAAAGGGGTTCTCGTCCAGAATGGTTTAATGGTTGAATTAGAACCACATTAACAATCACAGCTGACACAGAGTTTCTTCCTGTTCAGAGCAGCGGCTCTCAGTTTACCAGAGAAAAGAGGAATTGTCTCCGTTTGAGATTGTCGTTCGTGTTTTTTCTTTTTGTCTTGCTTTTATCGCGACGCGTTGAGAGCTTGTAGATCTGCTATTTTCGCACTTTTTGGCTAAAAGGTATTTCAGGTATTTCAGCCCCTGCCTCTCGAACGTTCTCTGCACACAGTGGCCGACATAGAGCCAGACCGATATAGTGGCCATTATTTGAAAAATCGAAGAACGACTGACGTAGAAACGTAGCTTTTTCAGAAAACTGTCAGTATGTAGAAGACATTTTTTAGAATCTGATCTCAAGTCAAAATGGGATAATCATCAGGCTCAATCGCTTGGTTTATTGAGACTCCCAAAGGCATTTCCTGCTTTCCTGCTTTCCTGCTTTCCTGTGCTCACACCTCCACAGAGAAAACCTACACAAGGTCCTCTTGGATGTCAGCATGGATCCAATCCCCTCCTTTTTTTTTTTTTTTTTTTTTAATTCAATGAATGCAGATAGTAGATCTGCTATTTTTCAATAGCTAAAGCATAACATAATGCTTACACCAAAAGGGGTTCCCGCCCAAAATGTGTTAAATAATGACGATTAGAAAGCGTGATTGTCTGAACGCGTCTGCCAAGAGAATGCCAGAGAAAGACTTTAACTATCTCAACAATGTGCCTTGAAGCCCTAATCCATAAGTTTGTTTTTGAACCCTGTCGATGATACATCTTTTTTTTCTCCATAAAATGTCTTTCTTTCTTTCTTTTCTGCCTATAATGTCATACCCAGAATAGGGTTGCCAGGTTGAGGTGGTATACTGTAGTCTGGTATTAATGTTACAATTGATTACTGAAGAAATCAAGGTCTGGAAAGGAAGACAAACAACACACTTGTGTGTTTAAACCCTTCAAAGAAAGTGGAGCTTTCTGTAGTCAAGTGTTTAGATTGTTCTCGGCCAGAAGCAGGTCATTGTAAGATGTCGTTCGTGTTTTTTCTTTTTGTCTTGCTTTTATCGCGACGCGTTGAGAGCTTGTAGATCTGCTATTTTCGCACTTTTTGGCTAAAAGGTATTTCAGGTATTTTTTCAGCCCCTGCCTCTCGAACGTTCTCTGCACACAGTGTCTGACATAGAGCCAGACCGATATAGTGGCCATTAGTTCACTTTTTTGATGACATCGGTATTGACAATTACGCAGCTGATGGGCAGTATTATGCGTGTAGTACCAGGTCTTATGACTTAACTTCAAGACCTGGAGGCGTGGTCAATGCTGTTTGGCCACTCAGAATAGCCAAATGGCATTGATCACGCCTCCAGGTCTTAAGTTAAGTAATAAGACCTGGTACTTAAGACACGCATAATACTGCCCATCGATGTGTCCTGAATTTTAACCACTTTTCAACCTGTCCCTTTTTGGGATCATGGTCATTATAGTTGAACATTTTCAAAAATATTTCAAAGGTTAATTCAAATGGATTAGAATTGATTTAGCTGATTAATATCGGTCAAAACGTCGGTAAACCTTTTAGCCCATGACCCAAAAGACCCCCCGGCACTGAAACAAGTGAAAATATCAGATCTACAAGCTGTTTTTTTTTTTAATGAAATTATTTTGAAAAAATAATGGTTGGCAACCCAGAAAAATCAGTCCGTCCGCCACCCACAATTGCGACCAACAGTGGTCTGGGTCTCTCCCAAATTCGGGGCTCGGCACGATTGGACCCAAAAAAATCTGGCATACGTCAGTCAAGCTCTACTGAACAAGCACTGGCACTTTGCTGACTTAGATCTCCTCGTTGTACTCGTACTGTAATAACACACAGGGGGCTCTTCAGCCTCACATGAAGAGTGTTCCTCCGTAGATGAACATCTGTTTACATGTCCTACATAGTTCACTGGGGAAACATCTGCTTCCATTCCTCAGGTAATTCTCCCAAATGGTGGTGATCTCCTAACCTTTCCTTATTTCTTCTTTGGCGCTCCGGACGCCGCTGGGCAAATTCACAGTTTTGTTACTTCTCACGTAACCTTTTGACATAATCATCAGGCTCAATCGCTTGGTTTATTGAGACTCCCAAAGGCATTTGCTGCTTTCCTGCTTTCCTGCTTTCCTGCTTTCCTGTGCTCACACCTCCACAGAGAAAACCTACACAAGGTCCTCTTGGATGTCAGCATGGATCCAACCCCCTCTTTTATTTTTTTTGAACCCATTTAGACCTGAGTTAAAAACATTCACTTTGAAAGAATATATATTCAAAGATTTTTGCCACATTTTTACAAAAATAGCAGACCTACAAGGCGCGCTATGAGCTTGTAGATCTGCTATTTATCAATAGCAAAATTATAACATAATGGTTAAAACACCAAAAGGTGTTCCCGCCCAAAATGGGTTCACACATAATTCAATTAACCCAACCAAACTATTTATTTCCCAAAGTTGCTATATTGGATTTCCAAAACCAAACTACAGATTTGTGTTGACAATCCGTTATATAATGACGATTACAAAGCGTGATTGTCTGAACGTGTCTGCCAAGAGAATGCCAGAGAAAGACTATTTACTATCTCAACAATGTGCCTTGAAGCCCTAATCCATAAGTTTCTTTTTGAACCCTGTCGATGATACATCTTTTTTTTCCCATAAAATGTCTTTCTTTCTTTCTTTCTTTCTTTCTTTCTTACCCAGAATAGGGTTGCCAGGTTGAGGTGGTATAACTGTAGTCTGGTATTAATGTTACAATTGATTACTGAAGAAATCAAGGTCTGGAAAGGAAGACAAACAACACACTTGTGTGTAAACCCTTCAAAGAAAGTGGAGCTTTCTCTAGTCAAGTGTTTAGATTGTTCTCGGCCAGAAGCAGGTCATTGTAAGATGGAATCAAATTCTGTTGGCTCGGCTCGGTGGACCTTGTTAGCTCTAATCCTTGGATTTTCCACTCAATAAAGTGATTTAGTCTTGGCTAGTGTTCTTGTCTGGAGGTGCCCCATGCCATGGATGAGGTGTAAGATAAAGATAAACCTGTAAGATAAACCACAGCCGGGAAATTCTGCATTCTGAATGTTTGTGACTAAATTTAACTGATGGACTGCCATTGTTTTCTTTTTGAATTTTTGTTTTTGTCATGTCATATGAAAGCAGGGAATCATAGCTTCAAATTTACATATTGGTTGTTCAGTTTGACCCACCAGTTTTAGAGATATGGCTTATAGAGTGATGTCTTGCAGAGAAACAGCGAGTTGAGAAAACAGGCTTGAAAGGTTCACTTTTGTGGTCTCTAACATTACACCTAGCTACATGTTTACGCATTAATTTCATATTTACATGTCGATTTCAGCTCTGACACTTATTTCAGACATGCTCTAGTATGTGAAGAGTCTGCCTGTGCTATTAACTCGTAAAAAAAAAGAAAAGTTTTATCCTGGTGTAAAGCTGTAATTTGCGCGATGGCAGGATCTCAGTCAAATCTGGTCACATTTTTGTGTAATAGTTCTTACAATTTGTCACAACTTGTAGTATCGGGAGGGATCCCTCCTTAGACAAATTATACAGGTCACTCCCTGTGACTGTGAAAATAGCTGGGTTTGTAGTCTTTTGGTGGAGGCTTTTATGTGTGCGAGAGAGGCTATGGGTGGAGCGCTGCTCTGAGGATCATTCAGACCTTTAAGTGTACGGTCCGAACCTCCCTCGCTGGCTGCCTCTTCTTTCAGTGTGATTTCAAAGACTTCACTTCCCTAATGCCCTCTCTCTATTCCTACTCATGCCAGTGTGACCAGTACTGTCCTTTGTCACTCACCGAGACATACGGCATGGGACGGTCATCCCCGACAAGCACAGACGTCCAACACATAATATGGACTGAAGTGAAGTCGCAGTATAATGGACTCTCAACTCGACTCACCTTTTCAAAATCCCCATTTGACGCAGAGCTGTAACAACATCAGACATTCCATTCATACTGTATGTGTCCCTTTGTGATCTGGGGACGAGGGGGGGGACGGAGGGGGGGGGAGTGGGATTGTGAGGGGTCATAAAGAGACAACAATGTTTTACGACCTCCTCCTTCGTCTCAAGACGAGAGACCTGTCGTCTGGCTCTTTAAAGCTCGGTGTAACAAACATGACAAGGACCACACCGCCACACCGCTCGGCTGTCACAGACAGACAGGAGACGGTGGGTGTCTGTCTTCTGTCTCTGTCACAGACAGACAGGAGACGCTGGGTGTCTGTCTTCTTCTTAACGGGAGACACGCCCCGGAAGAGCTGAGGAGACTGGAAAGGAAATGTAAACTTTGATGTGGATGTTGTTATTTCTAAGATAGCCATGGTGGTGTTACTTCCTGATTTGATTTCTTTATCACACTTATTATTATTAACCCATTTTGACCTAGGAACGATTATATGCATTTCTTCTAAATCCTGACAGTTTTCTGAAAAAGCTATGTTTCTATGTCAGTTGTTCTTTGATGTTTAAAAAATAGCAGACCTACAAGCTCATAGCGCGCCACTCGGTGGCGCGCTATGAGCTTGTAGGTCTGCTATTTTTCAATAGCTAAAGCATAACATAATGGCCCAAAAATGGGTTAACCCATTAAGACCTGAGGCCGATTCTATAAATGTCTTCCTGACATCCTGTTTTCTGATCAGTGGTGCGATGATGTGAAGGACCCACAAAATGATATGTATTTGGCCGCGCGGACTCCCATCTCAAAATATTTAGTTCCAGGGAACCCCAGAAGCAACGATTTGAGTTAAAATGTTGAAAAAGTATACATATTCAAAGATTTGCCAAAAAAATTACAAGCTCCAGCTCGTAGATCTGATGAGAGCTTGTATATCTTCTTGCAGATATGCTATTTTTGAATAGCCCCAACATATAAACGAATGGTTAAAGTGGTTAAAATCTAAAATCACAGATGCTTTCCCGGTCTTAATTAACCCATTTTTGTCGGGAACCCCTTTTGCATTATGTTATGCTTTAGCTATTGAAAAATAGCAGATCTACAAGCTCGTAGCGCGCCACCGAGTGGTGCGCTACGAGCTTGTAGGTCTGCTATTTTTGAAAAATCGAAGAACGACTGACATAGAAACATAGCTTTTTCAGAAAACTGTCAGGATGTAGAAGACATTTTTAGAATCTGATCTCAGGTCAAAATGGGATATGCATGGGATTACTTCCACAGTTATGTTGTATATTAGATCATGTAAATCTGCGAAAGGGTTCCTTCTTCCGACCCTGTGAAGCATTCCAGCTTATTATGTTAATTACCAGCACATGTTGGTATTGTTTCATTCAAGACCTCACACAAGGACTGCACAATGCAAATTGCCCCGGCTAGATATGTCCTGTTTAACCCCCATGATGTGGCATTCTTCTGGCTGTGACCTGAAGTGCCACCGTGTCCGCCACCCCTCTGGTCACGCTTTATGTTTAAATGCCAGTCGAATCAATAACTCACTCTTTCATCATAGCCTCACTGACCTTACTGAGGTCACGGTCGTCGTGCAGGGACCTGCCTGCTGGTTCCAGTTACGTCCCGATTTATACCTGGTCGTGCAAACCGAACACAGTCAGCAGATCTACAAGCTCACAATGCCTCATGCTGCTCCCACACTGTGAGCTTGTAGGTCGGGGCTGTTTTTCGGTGCGTGACACTGATGTGCAACCAAGTATAAAATCTGACATTATGCGCTGAAGGAGAGAGGAAGTGACATTGGCCAAGGCTGCTGAGATAGCTGTTGGCAGTCAGTGAGGGTTCAAGATCATGTTCAGACTTCAGATGTACCGTAAACAGAACCAGGACTGACTGAAGGAGTGAACGTTTTGTCCCTTTGCTTGCGACACACAGTATAATTAAATTATATGGAGTTGACGAGACTAGGGTGATCAATTTGGTGAAGGAGAAGATCTGTTCTTGTGTGTAATGTTGACACTATAGGACTTAATTTTCACTGTGATGTCAAGTGGGGTGAGAGGGTCATGGCTCTGGGGAATGCTCAGGTGGAATTAGCCTAGGGCTGTCGCTATTACAAATTTAAGTAAACGATTAATTGTCATACTAATAATTGCAATTACTGATTTATTTATTTGTTGGGCATTTTAACTTTTGGCATTGAACATCGGAAACAAATTTAATTTCCTTTTAGGATTCCTAATCAAATATTGCACAGGGCAGATATGACAAATAACTTAAATATAAGAAGATATCATTTTATAAAAAGATGTAAAAAAAAAACCTCAGCGGAAATATCTGATCTACAGTAAAAGCTCAAAATGCTATTTAGCAGATATTTCTGCTTCATTGTGTCTGTATGAACATTTTTCAACATGGAAACAATTATGACAAATTGTGCTAAAGTAATTGCGATGATCAAAAAAAAGGAAAAGAAACCTTGGACAGCAAGTAATTGTCCTCGGATCAATTTATAGATGTGACAGAAACCTAGTTTTGGTGTTTCAGCCTCACACCATAATCTAATTAAAAATGTCTAATCGCCATATTCATTAATTACATATAAGATTTTCATGACACTGTCCGGACACTTTGATCTTCAGTTTTGACCTACTTACTTTAAAAATGTCTAATCACCATATTAATTAATTACATATAAGATTTTCATGACACTGTCCGGACACTTTGATCTTCAGTTTTGACCTACTTACTATAAACGGGAGTCTCGTGACAACACAGTCCAAATCTAGTATACGCTTTGCTTCAGTCAGTGTAACTTTGTTAAAACTATACCCTGTGTGTAAACAAGCGCGGTTTAGAGGTGCTTTGTTCTCATTTTGTAATCCCCAAGTCCTCTTCCCCTTTTCGGGACGAGTCAGTTGGCCTACAAAGCATCCTTTTGGATCTTCGCTGACAGCTGTTATTTGTATTTTTATGTGCTCTCTTGGCTCGGTGTTTCAGGTGCGCCGGGTCCCTCTCTCTCATTCTGTCCGCGGTGTCAAACTGCTGGGTTTGACGGTGGCAAAACACAGAGGGGAAAACGCATAATTACTGCTTGTGTTCTTAAAAGAGGAGGATTTGTCGAGCCACTCGCTCTGCACACCCGACCATCTCCAACACTAATGGTACACCGGGCGTCATCATGCCTCTCAGCACCTCTTTCCTGTTTACGGGGACAAACCCTCACTTACTCCTGTCTTTCCTCCAGGTAACAGTTACTTGACCATGTGAAGCTTTGCTTGGCAAATGACAGGATTCCATTATTTGTACACTTTGTACAGTCAGTGTTGGCCTTTTAACACATTGAGAGCCCACGCAATACTGCCCAAAATCACTTTCACCTAGAAAATCCATTCACATTTTTTATAATTCAGCTGACTGTGGAGACACATGCTGGAACTTTTTACTTTGAAATGTTTTATAGTTTCTGAGTTATTTAATTTAAACGCCAAATGCATTCTCAATGGCAAACACAAACTTTGGCACCACGTGATTTTTTTTAATAAAAAATAAAAAATAATAATTTGAAAGACGTCCACAGACGTCTTGGGCTATGCACGTGCGGTAATACCCAGGACGTCCACAGACGTTTTGGGCACAAAATGTGTTAAAAGATGAGCAAGGCGGCGGAGAAGATATCCTCTTGACAATTTTCCATAACTTCAACTATAGCCCACAACACCCACCGGGCCTTGAAATTTGATTGCAAATACTTTTCTTTCTTTTTGTCATTGATTTTGTTCTGGTGAATGATTGTCCTATACTGTCTGGTTAAACTGTAATCTCAGATAGGAGGCGACATGGTTTCAGCCTTTAATCCATTGAGACCTGGAACGCATCCATGTCACGTTAGCGTTAGCGTTTTAAACATTATGTTATAATTTAGCTATTGAAAAATAGCAGATCTACAAGCTCATAGCGCGCCACCAAGTGGCGCGCTATGAACTTGTAGGTCTGCTATTTTTGAAAAATCGTTAAAATGTGCCTCAAATCTTTCCGAAAATTGTCATGATTTAGAAAACTTTTTTTTTTAAATTTCGACGTCAGGCCTGAATGGGTTAAAAGATGAGCAAGGTGGCGGAGAAGATCCTCTTGACAATTTTCATAACTTCAACTATAGCCCACAACACCGGGCCTTGACATTTGATTGCAAATACTTTTCTTTCTTTTTGTCATTGATTTTGTTATGGTGAATGATTGTCCTATACTGTCTGGTTAAACTGTAATCTCAGATAGGAGGCGACATGGTTTCAGCCTTTAAAAGATAGTCTTCACTCGCTCCAAGCCAGTGTTTGGCGAACAGTGAACCGTCATGGGGACAGAGTGGCATTCCGCCAACGCACGGCCATTCCGACTGTGTCTTCCGTGAGCGGTTAGGGTTAAGGTTAGGCTTAGGGTTAGGGACAGGGTCAGTAATGCGGCGAGTTGGAATGGCGATGCGACGAAATTGCGGACTTTCAGAATGACGGGCGTGCAACCGTACTCAGGCTGTCCTCAGGATGTCCTCTGGATCCCTCCTGAACCCCTCCTGAACCTGAAGAGGTCACTAACTCTATCAGGATGTCCTCTGGACCCCTCCTGAACCTGAAGAGGTCACTAACTCTATCAGGATGTCCTCTGGACCCCTCCTGAACCTGAAGAGGTCACTAACTCTATCAGGATGTCCTCTGGACCCCTCCTGAACCTGAAGAGGTCACTAACTCTATCAGGATGTCCTCTGGACCCCTCCTGAACCTGAAGAGGTCACTAACTCTATCAGGATGTCCTCTGGACCCCTCCTGAACCTGAAGAGGTCACTAACTCTATCAGGATGTCCTCTGGACCCCTCCTGAACCTGAAGAGGTCACTAACTCTATCGGGATGTCCTCTGGACCCCTCCTGAACCTGAAGAGGTCACTAACTCTATCGGGATGTCCTCTGGACCCCTCCTGAACCTGAAGAGGTCACTAACTCTATCGGGATGTCCTCTGGACCCCTCCTGAACCTGAAGAGGTCACTAACTCTATCGGGATGTCCTCTGGACCCCTCCTGAACCTGAAGAGGTCACTAACTCTATCGGGATGTCCTCTGGCCCCTCCTGAACCTGAAGAGGTCACTAACTCTATCAGGATGTCCTCTGGACCCCTCCTGAACCTGAAGAGGTCACTAACTCTATCGGGATGTCCTCTGGCCCCTCCTGAACCTGAAGAGGTCACTAACTCTATCAGGATGTCCTCTGGACCCCTCCTGAACCTGAAGAGGTCACTAACTCTATCGGGATGTCCTCTGGACCCCTCCTGAACCTGAAGAGGTCACTAACTCTATCGGGATGTCCTCTGGACCCCTCCTGAACCTGAAGAGGTCACTAACTCTATCGGGATGTCCTCTGGACCCCTCCTGAACCTGAAGAGGTCACTAACTCTATCGGGATGTCCTCTGGCCCCTCCTGAACCTGAAGAGGTCACTAACTCTATCAGGATGTCCTCTGGACCCCTCCTGAACCTGAAGAGGTCACTAACTCTATCCCTCTTTTCATGGAGGACATCGTTGTGCTACTTGGTGCTCTGAAAACAAAGCAAACTAATAAGCCACATTTTGAAGAGGCAGTTCGGTTTTTGGGGGAATTGTACTATACAGTATATATATATATATTTTATTATACTTATTCAGAGTCAGACAAACCTTTTTACAGCCGTCTAGAAGAGGGGGGGGGGGGGGGGGGTGGTGTGTGTGTGTGTGTGTGTGTGTGTGTGTGTGTGTGTGTGTGTGTGTGTGTGTGTGTGTGTGTGTGTGTGTGTGTGTGTGTGTGTGTGTGTGTGTGTGTGTGTGTGTGTGTGTGTGTGTGTGTGTGTGTGTGTGTTTCCGTTTCCGTTTCCGTGTTTCCGGAGCTAATCACGCAAGCCACCAAACCGACCTACGCCATATCTCCTGTGCGCACGCACTGCCAGTATTGAATTGCCTTTTTTGTGCTTGCCTATCCTGGAAAAGTTTAAAGGTGCATTTCACTGCTTTATAGAAGAGCTGCTACTTGATCCCTTAGACATGGATGGAATTGGGCTAAGCTAGGCTAAGCTATGCATACCTTCAAACTGCCTGCAGGCAGGGAGATATCCATGGGTCTGTCTCCATCTGGGGCTGGGCAATCTGAGAACCCATGCATCTGGGGCTGGGCAATCTGAGAACCCATCCATCTGGGGCTGGGCAATCTGAGAACCCATCGATCTGGGGCTGGGCAATCTGAGAACCCATCGATCTGGGGCTGGGCAATCTGAGAACCCATCGATCTGGGGCTGGGCAATCTGAGAACCCATCGATCTGGGGCTGGGCAATCTGAGAACCCATCGATCTGGGGCTGGGCAATCTGAGAACCCATCGATCTGGGGCTGGGCAATCTGAGAACCCATCGATCTGGGGCTGGGCAATCTGAGAACCCATCCATCTGGGGCTGGGCAATCTGAGAACCCATCCATCTGGGGCTGGGCAATCTGAGAACCCATCCATCTGGGGCTGGGCAATCTGAGAACCCATCGATCTGGGGCTGGGCAATCTGAGAACCCATCGATCTGGGGCTGGGCGATCTGAGAACCCATCGATCTGGGGCTGGGCAATATGAGAACCCATCGATCTGGGGCTGGGCAATCTGAGAACCCATCGATCTGGGGCTGGGCAATCTGAGAACCCATCGATCTGGGGCTGGGCAATCTGAGAACCCATCGATCTGGGGCTGGGCGATCTGAGAACCCATCGATCTGGGGCTGGGCAATCTGAGAACCCATCGATCTGGGGCTGGGCAATCTGAGAACCCATCGATCTGGGGCTGGGCAATCTGAGAACCCATCGATCTGGGGCTGGGCAATCTGAGAACCCATCGATCTGGGGCTGGGCAATCTGAGAACCCATCGATCTGGGGCTGGGCAATCTGAGAACCCATCGATCTGGGGCTGGGCAATCTGAGAACCCATCGTCAAAGAAATTAAGGAAAAACGGCACCCTCTTTTCCTTTGACTGAGTCAACGGTCTGTCTCGAGAGACTACAATTTGGCTAACTAGAAAGAAATACAGGCAGGCAGACATAGGCATACATACAGAGACACACACACACACACATGCGCACACCCTCTTGTGAATCGGATGTTGTAGACATCTTGCCATGTATCAAAGACAGTTAAATGTTACACGCTGTATCGTAAACCTATTTACTATTTAGTGGTATTCCACTAAAAGACCTATCGAGTGACTGTTAATTACACCTCGCCCTGACTATATAAAGACTTGTGAAACCTTTGCGTAATAAATTGAGGTCACTTTCACACTCAGAAAGTACTCAAATGTTTTACTTAAGTAAAAGTATCAATAATGAAATTCTCTGTTACAAGTAAAAAAGTCCAGAATTCAAAATGTACAAAAGTATTGGTATCAAAATGCACTTAAAAGTACCAAAAGTAGAAACCTCATTATGCAGAAATGTAAAAGTACAATATTTGCCTCTGAGATGCAGTGGAGTAGAAGTAAAAGTACTGAATATTGGAAATACTCCAGTGAAGTATTATGTTATACTTTAGCTATTTTTGAAAAATCGTGAAAAAGGTTTTTAACTCAAATCTTTGCTTCTGGGCGGGTCCCTGGAACAACATATTTTCAGATGAGGGTCGGTGGCAAATTACATATATTTTTTGGGGTCCTTGACATGAAATATTGAGCACCACTGATACAGAAACATAGGTATTTCAGAAAAATGTCAGGATTTTCGAAGACCTTTTTTAAATGTCGACGTCAGGCCTAAATACTAAATAGTTTCCAGCGCCGCTCAGAGCTGCCACTCTGTCCGTCAGCAGCGTCGTATCGGGCCGCCCGGGTTCTCCCTCTCTCTCTCGCCCCGGCTGAGCGCTGGTTGCCATGGTCACCAGGTGCGGGTCTGGCCGCGCCACACAATGGCTCATTTGGCTGATGTAGGAAACCGGATCCGTGTACCTGGCGGCCTCGTCCCACCGCCTCCAGCTTTCGGGAGTGTTTACATGTCCTTGTTAACGGCATGCTGAACACAGGGAGAATTGAAAAAAGAGATCCCCCCCCCCCCCCCCCCCCCCACACACACACACACACCTCTCCACCCATCCAACAAGTCTCCTCTTATCCTATTTTGACCTGAGATCAGATTCTATAAATGTCTTCTACATCCTGGCAGTTTTCTGAAAAAGCTATGTTTCTATGTCAGTCGTTCTTCGATTTTTCAAAAATAGCAGATCTACAAGCTCATAGCGCGCCACTCGGTGGCGCGCTATGAGCTTGTAGATCTGCTATTTTTCAATAGCTAAAGCATAACATGATGCTAACACCAAAAGAGGTTCCCGCCCAAAATGGGTTATACGAAATCAATGCAGTCAGCGTTCTTTTTGTTGTCTCTGTATGAATCGTTCAGAGCTCAGAGATCACCACTGCTGTAAGGCTTCTAACCAAATGAACCCCTACAGTAGTATATGTATCACTGTGTTGGGCCTGTAATGATACTGTAGCAGCAGTGGTTCTCAACCTGTGGCCCCGGGGACCACCAGTGGTCCTTGAGGGGGTTCCACGTGGTCCCTTCCTTGCAGCTAAATGACTGGAGAGTTTGGTAACCAAATGGACCCTTATTTGATCTTTAACCCATTTTGGGCGGGAACCCCTTTTGATGTTAAGGTGTTATAGCATTATGTTATACTTTAGCTATTGAAAAATAGCAGATCTACAAGCTCATAGCGCGCCACCGAGTGGCGCGCTATGAACTTGTAGGTCTGCTATTTTTGAAAAATCTTAAAAATGCGGCACAAATCTTTGAATATATATTCTTTCAGAGCGAACCGTATAGTGTATACCACCCAATGAGTTTTATCTTATGAATGAATGAATGGTGGGTATTCAGGATTTCCAGGAGGCCCCCCCACTGCGGGGGGGTGTGTGTGTGTGTGTGTGTGTGTGTGTGTGTGTGTGTGTGTGGTGAGGGGGGGTCGTGTCATTGTTGCATTCTGAAAAATTCGGACCTCACTTGCCGTTCCGTCCCCCTTTTTTCCTCTGCTTATCTCTCGATTTGACTCCCGAGACGCCGCCGGGTATGCACGGCCCAGTCGGCCACCGGGCCGGGTATGCACGGCCCAGTCGGCCACCGCCAGCCACGGCCCAGCCGGCCACCGCCAGCCACGGCCCAGTCGGCCACCGCCAGCTACGGCGCTTTTCTAGGGCGCCCTCGAATTCCAGCTCATTCAGACGTCCTTCAAGAGCCGCAGCGTCTGCCGACGGGGTCTCTTGTTACCCCCCCTCCCCCTCCCCCCCCCCTCTTTACAAACCTCACACCACAGCAGGGGTGTGGAAAGGAGGAGAATCCCCCCCCCCCCCCCTAGGGAGGAAAGATTAACATCAAACCCTATAGAAGCTGTGCTGCCTGGCCTGGGACAAAAACAGAAAAGGATTTACAGAGTGCTATAGGTAGGGCTGTGAATCTCTGGGTGTCCCACGATTCCATTCGATTCCGATTCTTGGGGTCACGATTCGATTCAAAATGAAAAAAAAAAAAAATCCAGATTCAAAACGATTGTCTATTCAAAATGATTCTCGATTCAATACTACAATACAATACAGCTGTGCTGAACTGAAGTGGCAGCGGTGGCAGCGGTGGCAGCGGTGGCCGAACGGATAGCGGCGCGGTCTAGATACCGGAAGGTTCCCAGTTCGAACCAGCCGTCCGACACGTTAAAATTACCACCGCTGAAATGCCCTTGAACAAGGCATCAACCACTACGATGAAATGTGTTCTATGAGCAGGGCCTGGCTGGAAACAAGTTCTTGAGCTTAGCCCAGATACCCTGGGTAAATATAGATTTCATTTCATTTCATTTCATTTCATTTCATTTCACTAGTACTGACTACAGTAACTTGAACATGACTGAAGACATGATGGTTACTGTGATTAGGGTGAGCTTACATTCCATATCACAAACACCATGTAGTGAAAACTGCAACTGTAAGCAGAAAAAAGAGATCTTAACAAAAAAAAAGAAAGATGAATCTATTTTGAATTGTTCATAACGGGAATCGCGATTCTAATTCGAATCGATTTTTTTTGACACCCCTAGATATAGGCCCACTGCCCATCATGTGGAAGGTTTGGTCTGCGACAGAGCTTCTTCGACTGAGATATGGGATGTGGTAAAACCCCCCCCCTTTTTTTCTGTCTGCACCCTAAGACACCGGTTTTATGTCGGAAATGTTGTAGCTCCATATGACTGAGTACCAGTAGGGGCAAAAGTGGCGCTGTTGTGTCAGAGAGAGAGAGAGAGAGAGAGAGAGAGAGAGAGAGAGAGAGAGAGAGAGAGAGAGAGAGAGAGAGACTCTGCCGTGGAGTGCCTCTCGTCACCACCACTTTGGAGAGTTAATCAACTTGCATACATTTCACCACATACAAGAGCTGACAGCACTTGTTCACAATAGTGGGGTCCCCCCAGGAGGGGGTACCTAGCAAAACGAGGAGCAGTTTAAACGCTTCAGCCCTATGCAATGTTTCAGCTAGTATTAGAAAATCTACAATCACAATTTGTCGTGATGCATGTATTATGGACCTAATTAATCAATTTGGGGGTCCTTTTTTAAATTATTAAATTTTTTTTTGTGGCTTTCGCCTTATTTTATATTTTTTATGGAGGGACAGACAGTAGGCTGACAGGAAATGGGGGGTGACAACCGTGACATGCAGTAAAGGCCGTCAGGATCGGGAGTCGAACCCTCGGGAGTCGAACCCGCGGCACACTGCCAGACTGGATTACCAGCCAAGGTGCCTGGACCACTGAGCCATGGCCCAGGCACAATTTGGGGGTCCTTGACATGAAAATGTTTTATAACGCCTGATCTACAGTATTTAGGAACATTGTTGTTCAATGCATTTCAAATAGGGCTGGGACTATTTGAAATGTATATCTAATTAATTAGAGGCTTTGTAATGAATTAATCGACACATGTTTGATCGCATATCAATATTTTACCTGAGAAACTTTTTTTTTTGTTTGTTTGTGAATCAGTGAATCAGTGAGTTTTTTCAATCTAAATTCCCCATCCAGTGGGCCAAGCAAAGCGTGGTTTTCAACAAACTGTGGTTTGTTGTCAGTCTGTTGGTTGGTGTGAAAACTGCAAAAACCTAAGCGCGACTTAAAATGCTTTAATTATTTAAGTGCGTAATCTTTTTCTGTAATTCATTAATCAAAATGAATCAGTTAACCCATTTTGGGCAGGAACGCCTTTTGGTGTTAGCATTATGTTAAGCTTTAGCTATTGAAAAATAGCAGATCTACAAGCTCATAGCGCGCCACCGAGTGGCGCGCTACGAGCTTGTAGGTCTGCTATTTTTGAAAAATCGAAGAACGACTGACATAGAAACATAGCTTTTTCAGAAAACTGTCAGGATGTAGAAGACATTTTTAGAATCTGATCTCAGGTCAGAATGGGTTAAAAGTCCCACAGCCGTGTCTTCAAAGCTTCGGTGTAGCAAAGATCCTCAGCCTCAGCCCTTCATGCCAAGAAGAGGGCGCCGAGCGAAAGGCTTTTCTGCTCATAACTCGGCTGCTAATTGTTACGTGAATTTATGAGCGGGCGGACAATGAAGGACACCCTCCATTCACTCTGGTGCCAGCGTGGGCCAGATGGCACGGCGGGCCAGATGGCACGGTGCCATCCATTGAGACACGCAGGGAGAAAGGGAACTTAACCCATTTTGGACTGAGTTTGATTTAAAAAAAAAAGGCTTCTAAATCCTAACATCTTTCTGAAAACCCTATGTTTCTATGTCAGTGGTGCTCAACCTTTTTCATGTCAAGGACCCCCAGAATTATCTCTATTGGGCCACGGACCCCCATCTCAAAATATGTAGTTCCAGGGACCCCCAGAATTAGTTAAAAATGTTCGCTCTGAAATATATATTCAATGATTTGTGCCACATTTTAACGATTTTTCAAAAATAGCAGACCTACAAGCTCATGGCGCGCTATGAGCTTGTAGATCTGCTATTTTTCAATAGCTAAAGTATAACATGATGCTTAAAACACCAACAGGGGTTCCCGCCCAAAATGGGTTAAGCCAACTGTATGGTCGTTATAACGTTTTAGAGGACCAGTGAAATATTTGCTGGGGCCGTTTCTTCTTCGCAGAGACGATGGTGGCATTCTCTTTTTTTGGCAGAGAGGGTGGGAGGTCTGGCCGGAACATTCCCTACCCTCGCTGGTCACTGGCCTGGCCATGAAGTCCCGGTCTGTAGCCTGGCTGCGCAGCAGGCTGAACGGAGCCCCCAACAACAGTTTCACAGCTCAAGTTTATGGCCATATTATCCAAGGACGGGGATATAGACTCTGTGTCCTTTTTGTCTTTGTCTACACTATTCAAACCAATATACTGTGCCGTGTGTAAATGTCTTCGTGACCTTCAGTTTCCTGTGTTGAAAGTATTGGCTTTATTTGAGCGGCTTAAACCCTTGTATACTTTTTGAGTGGTGCAACCACTCCAAGGAACAGCAATGTCCGTGACTGTGTGACTATGTTTATAGTACCAGTAGGGGCAAAAGTGGCGCTGTTGTGCCAGAAACAGAGAGATAGTGTTGCACTGTTGCCTGCTAATTGCAGAGAGAGAGAGAGGCAGGGGGAGAGGGTAGTTGCACCATTCACTTAACACGGATGTGATTTTTTTTATGTAGGTCAAACGGCGCAAATAGCCGATCTGCAAGCTCACAATGTGGAGCATTGTAAGCGTGTACATCGGCTATTCTTGCTGAATGTTTTGCCTGTTTAGGTTGTGCCCAAAATAGGGTTGGTGTGGTTAAAAAACAGAACTCTGGCATAAAGAGACGACCCTCATGGAGTTAACAACGTGTCAATAAGTGACCAATGATGCTTGTGAAGGTTATTTTGCAACCATGCTTCTAGGCTATTATTGTGGAAAAATGCGTACTTAATCTCGAGCTTACTTACACAATGTCTCTGAGTTTGGGATAAAACCCTCATTAACATTAGTCCTTAGTAGGCAAATTCTGGAAATCTGGAAGTGACTATGGTGTTCACTTCAAATGGATTCTTCATGCAAATATTTCACAATAATACACCACAACAAAGTACATAGTCTGCTGTTTGTCTTTATTAGTTTCTGGAAATGCCCACATGCTAACGATAAGTACTGCCTGCTCATTGGCTGTCATGCTGATGTGGGTGGAGGTGGGAGGCAGCGTTTGTCAGGAAGTAACAGACATTTTTTGCAAAATGTTGAGATAATGATGATGATTTACCTTTGGCACTTTGCCACGTTATAAATTCTTTATTAAGGTCTAGACGTCTGTTGCCAGATTTAACCCACTTGGTGCCATTGCAGTACATATATATTCAAAGGTTTGAGGCACATTTTCACGATTTTTCAAAAATAGCAGATCTACAAGCTCGTAGTGCGGCACTCGGTGCAAAATGGCAGATTGAAAGTGATACAAAGTCAAATTATGTCCAAATACAGCATATCGGCCAAACCGATGTGTCAAGGACCCCCAAATTGACACTAATTAGCCCGCGGACCCCCATTTGAAAACCTATGCCAGTGACCCCCGATAAGGGAGGATTTTTACGGCTCTAGCAGTGATTCCGAAACATATTAATTTCATGGACCCCCAGTTTCACATGCATTATGCTACGGACCCCCGATTTAATGGTATTTCTATCTCTGGTACCCCAATTTATATTGTAAAACCACTGTTAATTTAACTCGGAGAGTGTACAAATGGAACGGGTCCATTTGGTTCCATTTGTACACTCTCTGAGTTACAGACCCATAAGGGTCCATTTGGTTCCTAACCTCTAATTGAGCTAGGTACCCCCTGGAACTCCCTCAAGTACCCCTAGGGGTCCCCGGACGGTAGATGGTGTTGTCATGCATTATATGGCGTTATGCATTATGGGCCTCTACGTTCATTCTAATGATTCTACCTTATGGTGGAACGGGAAGGAAAAACACATCTAGTTCCACGATACAGTAATTTTATTACATTTATAGTTAAGATATCAAAGTGAGAGCGAACGGCCCGGGGGCTGGAACAGTCAAGCGAGTAACCAGCTCCATGCCTGTTCTACCCACGCCCTTGAGCTAGGATTACACCAGCCCTTGCGTTGCTCTCGTCAGAAGCATGAGGGACTTTTCCCTTTTCCTTTTGAAAACCAATGCATTGCTTCCATATTTCCCCCCCCCCTCTTCTTCACCCATGTCTCCTGTAATACCCCCCCCTCCCTCCCTCCCCCCCTCCTCCTCTTTCTATGCTGCTCTCAAAGAATGGTAAAGGTCAGTGACCTATCCGTGCCTCCAGGAATGAATGAATCACTGTAAGATGTTATCAGGGATCTCTGTTGCTTTAGCAATTAGCCGTGTACAAGAAGTACATATTCACTTCAGTATGTACAAGAAGTACATATTCAGGATTTTCTTTCCCTCACAAAAAATG
>NC_136794.1:49043224-49083224 GCF_951216825.1 Electrona antarctica
GACCTGATCTAGGGTCAGGGTCTGGTGGTCCTGCTTGGACCGGCTCCGGATTTAAGTCTGAGTCCGAATCACATTTGCCTTTGCAGGACAGCGAGCTGGCCGCGATGATGTCCACTGACCTCACAGGTTTGATAGAGAACGAGGCCAGTGTACTTAAAGAAACCAGTGTGCCAAAACTGGACCTTCTTCAAGAGAATGCTTTGACCTTTTGCAACCAAACAACAGACGAGGGCAAAGCTAAAAGTCTGCACTGTCAGACAGAGCAGAGCCACAACAATCTCTCTCTTAACCTTGATCTCAGTAGTGGTGAAAATAACAGAACAATTAACATCAGCTCTAGTCGGAATGCCAGTGATTTTAACTCGACGGAGTATTCTCCAGAATACACTGTCTCAGGTGATTTACTAACCCTGTCTGTAGACGACACATCGTTGGCCAGCACTACCCCCCCGGCCCCCGAGGATGCCCACACAGAGAGAACCATTCAGGGTCATCAGTCACCAGTTAGCCGTGAACCGGTAACTAATAGCCAGGCCTTGTTAAGCCAATTGTCTTTACCTAGCCAGGCGCATGAAGTAGTAAGTCACGAAAAACCTTTACTCAGACCTACACAAATGAATGCCGACTCAGATAGGAGACAAACATCAGTAACTAGTCAGGCTAGTCAGTCACCGTTTACTAGTCCTACAGTAACTAGTCAGGCTAGTCTGTTACCATTTACTAGTCCTACAGTAACTAGTCAGGCTAGTCAGTCACCGTTTACTAGCCCTACAGTAACTAGTCAGGCTAGTCTGTTACCATTTACTAGTCCTACAGTAACTAGTCAGGCTAGTCAGTTACCGTTTACTAGCCCTACAGCGCAGACGAGAGAAGGAGCTGTGGTCAGCCACACATCCCTTAATAATAGCCAAACACCAGCAACTAAGCCAACCGTGATCCTAGAATCCCCGCGCTGCGTGCCAATAGACACCCCGCTTACTTTCTGCTCCTTAATGGGCAGCGATAGCTTCGCGGTGCCCAATTACCTGAACCAGAGCAGTGTCCAGGAAGTCCAGGCCCTCCTGAGTGAGTGGGCATGGCTCCTGAGGTCAGGCTGCCACCACAGCGTAGAGTGGTTCTTCTGCCTGCTCCTCTTACCAAAGTGTGGCGCACCGCCGGGCCTGCAGCGTTCGGCTGCCCTGCCATGCCGGAGCTTCTGCGAGGTGTTGCGTGACAGCTGCTGGACAGTCCTGGACGAAGGTCACCTCCCCGTGGAGTGCCACACTCTGCCGGACGATGTGGAGGACGATGGGTATCAGTGCTTGTCAGTTAGTAACCGGAAAGGTAATCACTGGTTCGAATGGATTCCGGGCTCTGGAATTCATTCAGGGCCAGTCATTAAACAACCCCCTCCTCCCTCCCTGTATTGTCTGGGTTTTACCACCAAATCCCCTTGTTTAAGTTCAGCACAGGGTGTCAGTCCCATTAACTCAATGTTTGGTTTCCCTGCACGGCTGCATGGATACGGAGACAACGAGCTCACCCTCCTCTCTCTCCTCTCTCTCGCAGAGAAGCACATGGTATGGCTGCAGAACTCTTAACACGCATGGCATTATAACCGCTTACAGTTACTGCTCACAACCTTAAACCTGACGGCTTCATGTCAGTGTTTCCATCATCATAATCCACTGGTTAGCATGTGACTCATCATCACTAGAAGGTTTATTCAAAATACACAAGCACACACACACACACACACACACACACACACACACACACACACACACTTGACTTTAATGGGTTCCACGCTGTCAAAATCTGCACAAGGCATGTACAGTATCCGATGAATCAGTTTCATGTGCGAGCATGAGGAGGAATGATGTCTTTATATCGCTGGTTTAAGGTAATGTCGTGAGGTCGTGGTCAAGTGTTGTGCCAGGGGAATGTTTTCATGTTTAAGGTAATGTCGTGAGGTCGTGGTCAAGTGTGCCAGGAGGGGAAGGTTTTCAGTTCGCACAGTAGCTTGAAATTGTATGAATTGATTAGATTAGGCAGAGTGTAATCAGAAAAAGTTAACACCCTTTGATCTTTCCTGCCCTGCGTTTTCAGCATGAAACATATGATATCAATTAGGAGGAGGTATTATAACCTGGAGAGCAAATCCTGTTTATTCAGTAGTGGCATGTGATTTTTTTTACCACCCACATCCATATACTGTGAACGATGTGAGCATGTCATGGAAATATAGTGGCAGCAGCGGAAATGCACACTAGCTGTTCTGACAGCGGCTTGCGGGCAGCATCTTCCTGATGTGTAAATTGTCTTGTCTCCCCAAAACTGACAAATTAGGTTGTCACGTTACATCGAATGGACAGGAAGGGATTATCTTTGCAGTTTATAAGTACTGTTTCACGTCGTACATGTACTTATTTCTTATTAGAGCTGAGGAGTTTCAGAGATATGTGCACATTCCTAATTATATTTCATTATATTATTATGTTTCCTATTATAGTTGACTATCGCCTGACCCGTGTTGTGAACTCTGTTATGTCTCATGACAACACCAGTCTCTGTGCAGCAGGCCAGCAGGCTCTTACACTTCTCTTTTGAAGCATTTAGGCCTGACGTCGAAATTAAAGACATTTCTTCATACTCCAGTTTTCTGAAATAGCCTACCGGTATCTATGTATGTTTCTATATTAGTGGTGCTCAATATTTCATGTCAAGGACCCCAAAAATTATATATAATTGGCCGCCGACCCCCATCTGAAAATATGTTGTTCCCCCTAGGGACCTCCCCAGAAGCAAAGATTTGAGTTAAAAACGTTCGTTCTGAAAAAATATAGTCTCTGAGCTCTACAAACAGGTCTGCGGATGTTCTTCCTCTCCTTTGATGTTTGCCAGGCCTTGATGCCTGACATCTAGCACCTGGCCTGAATACAGGCATTGAGATGTGCACACAATCTGCTCTGTGAACTGGAGGCAATTGACTCTAAATGTTTTGAGGCAGTGTAGTGTGATTTCAAAATGTGTCAAACAGTGTAATGGAATTATCTCTTTGCCGTGAAAGCAAGGCCTTTACCTGTCTGCCTCCGAGTTTATTCTCCGACTTTCTTCTGAGTATTTTAGTGTAGGTATTTAGTCAAGTCTTCATGTCTGTTTATGGGCTATATAGAGAGAGGAAAAGGACTCTCTCTGTTAGTTCATTTACTTCACTGTCTGGGACCAGGTTTTATGTATTCAACCTCGACGTGGTTGTGATTACAGACACGTTGATTACTGCTGCTTTTAGCAGTGAGTCTCCAGAAATTCTATCTAGTCTATACTGTAGTATACACATTATATCCACTGACGCACCGATCTCTTTTCCTGGGAAAAGAGGGTTGTTTTGGTTGTCCTGTCTCGTGTGGTATCAGTAGGACATGGAGAATGTGTCTTTACAGCACCGCTATCTGTGTGACGCCTCGCTCTGTTGACGGGCCCGAGTGGACACGATGTCTCTGGTTCCTTCCAGCACCAAGTGACAGTTCATCCTGGATCACATAGTAGTTGCAAGTAGATCTTATTGGTCTTTGTTTTGTTTTGTTTTGAGTGCATTTATAAATGGCCTGCAGCGTTCACTGCATCAACACAATCAATCATAGAAAATCGTATGATATTGATTTACAAATACTTTGTGCGAGACTGTGCGGACATTTTGGAACCTGCTGCTTCAAACAAAAGCAGTGAACAAGAACAACTCTAACATGAATATATGGTGATATATATATATATATATATACTTTGGAGGAGTGTAAAGGTAGGGTGAACTGAACCCACACGATTGAGAAACATTTTGTGGAATGTTAGGTAATGTATGTCAGACATGCAAAGAAAGATGTTGCAAATTAAGCTTGTGGCAAATAAAATAATGTTGCTCGATCCCCAGGGCAACATTTATAGCTGCACCGAAGACATGATCACCAAAGAGGCATTATGTCTGTTTGGTATTGCCTGTCAGAATAACCTCCCGGTGGAGTAACTGGTATTGTTTGTCAGAATAACCTCCCGGTGGTGTAACTGGTCGCTGCTAGCATGGCATCATTATAAATAATCCTTGGCCTGAACGGAAAGCCACCCCGATGAAGACCATCTGGGAGCACTCATTCAAAGACAGGCCTTTTAAGAACCAATGGACAGTTGGACACTTAACCGTCAATCAATATGGCTAAAGAACAAACCTGACATGAAACAGAGCTGATGCAACAAATGGGTCTAGTGTTTGCTGGGTTATTGACCACTATGTGAGGTCTCTCTGATGGCGCTGCTCAGGGGATTTATTATTATAAACCCAGCCCTCAAAGTCTTGCAAAATCAGTATTTTGTAGCTTCCTGGATGCTCTGTCTGGACGTTACCTCTTCCCACGGCCGTCGCACATGGTTTCTGTTAGAACAAAGAGGTGGAAATTATAAACCCTCTTTTTGTATCCTTGGAATAGAACAGAGACATGATAAGTTTCAGCCTCTCTCGTCCGCTGAGCTGTGTCCATTCTGTCCTCTGAGCTGTGTCCATTCTGTCCATTCTGTCCTCTGAGCTGTGTCCATTCTGTCCTCTGAGCTGTGTCCATTCTGTCCGCTGAGCTGTGTCCATTCTGTCCGCTGAGCTGTGTCCATTCTGTCCATTCTGTCCTCTGAGCTGTGTCCATTCTGTCCATTCTGTCCTCTGAGCTGTGTCCATTCTGTCCATTCTGTCCTCTGAGCTGTGTCCATTCTGTCCATTCTGTCCGCTGAGCTGTGTCCATTCTGTCCTCTGAGCTGTGTCCATTCTGTCCTCTGAGCTGTGTCCATTCTGTCCTCTGAGCTGTGTCCATTCTGTCCTCTGAGCTGTGTCCATTCTGTCCGCTGAGCTGTGTCCATTCTGTCCGCTGAGCTGTGTCCATTCTGTCCGCTGAGCTGTGTCCATTCTGTCCTCTGAGCTGTGTCCATTCTGTCCGCTGAGCTGTGTCCATTCTGTCCTCTGAGCTGTGTCCATTCTGTCCGCTGAGCTGTGTCCATTCTGTCCGCTGAGCTGTGTCCATTCTGTCCGCTGAGCTGTGTCCATTCTGTCCTCTGAGCTGTGTCCATTCTGTCCGCCATTCTGTCCAAGGTGGTAATGGAATAGAGACATACGTTTCAGCCTCTCTCGTCCACTGAGCTGTGTCCATTCTGTCCGCTGAGCTGTGTCCATTCTGTCCATTCTGTCCAAGGTGGTCAATCGTTAACGATATGGTTAATACTGAGGTCGGTGGTGATCTTTGTCTATTCAGTGGAATGAGGTTAACCCTTGAATAGCCAAGCTAATGTGTCACCTATAGCCTGTAAAGGCCTGCCTTGAAGCCCCCGAAAAGCTGCTTGTTTCCTTTTGTTTATTAGCCTGGTAACATTATCTGGAGCTATCTTCTACTGCGGCACAAACCCCCCACAGACCAACCCACAGCCACCCAGGCAACACACAGACACAGACAGACAGACAAACAAGGCACCTCCAACCTCCCTAATTCAGGACCCCTGTCATGCAGTCAGTGTCTAGGATAGTATGTCAGTCCATTGTGGAATAAACTACTCAGATTTGTTATTGAGTAAAAGCAGCAATACTACGATAATAGATCTATACTCTCTCTGTTTCAAGTACCACCACTGACATAGAAACATAGGTTTTTAGGAAAACTGTTAGGATTTAGAAGCAATCTTTTTAGTACTCAAGTACTAGTACTTGAGTAAATGTACTTATAGTTACTTTCCCACCACTGTATATCAGACACTCGTGGCTATCTGAAGTTCCTTTGGCTTCCTGGGTGGGAAGGGCAGTTTATCTCATGTACTGTCTCTCTCTCTCTCTCTCTCTCTCTCTCTCTCTCTCTCTCCTCCCCTCCCCTCCCCTCTCCTCTCCTCTCCTCTCCTCCCCTCCCCTCCCCTCTCCTCTCCTCTCCTCTCCTCTCCTCTCCTCTCCTCTCCTCTCCTCTCCTCTCCTCTCCTCTCCTCTCCTCTCCCTCTCTCTCCCTCTCTCTCTCTCTCTCCTGTCCTCTCCTCTCTTCTCTCTTCTCTCTCTCTCTCTCTCTCTCTCTCTCTCTCTCTCTCTCTCTCTCTCTCTCTCTCCTCTCCTCTCCTCTCCTCTCCTCTCCTCTCCTCTCCCTCTCTCTCCCTCTCTCTCTCCTGTCCTCTCCTCTCTCCTCTCTTCTCTCTCTCTCTCTCTCTCTCTCCTCTCCTCTCCTCTCCTCTCCTCTCCTCTCCTCTCCTCTCCTCTCCTCTTCTCTCTCCTCTCCTCTCCTCTCCTCTCCTCTCCCCTCTCTCCTCTCTTCTCTCTCTCCTGTCCTCTCCTCTCTCTCTCTCTCTCCCTCTGTCTCTCCCTCTCCTTCTCTCTCTCTCTCTCTCTCTCTCTCTCTCCCCCCTCTCTCTCTCTGTGTGTGGAGGAACACCACCCACGCTCCTCCGTGATTTGGCAACGTCCCACCGTGGAGCGATCTTTCACCGCGCTCCCTTCATAATTCCGACTTGGAATTTTTGGGGGGCGGATGCTCTGTAGGGGATAACGTTACCGTTGACATGATGGTGGCTTTTCTTTTAGTTTCCTCGCGTGGCGGTGTGGGGGGGGGGGGGGGGGCACCACAGCTGAGCAGGCTCACACACTGCTTTATATAGTGCGAATGTGAACTGTATAGATCTATGCGTGGCATGTGGGAGGGTAGGTTTGCCGGCCCGCTCCGTGGGAAGATGGCAGAGATATTCTGGCCCCCGTGCATGAGTGGCCTGTAAGAAGTCTGTCAGATACTATCATCTTCTTTACAATGGAGGGGTTGGGGGGGGGGGGGGAACCCCCTGCTGGCGTGGCAGAGGATTGTTAAACCACAAAAGGCTTTTTAATTATGTATTTTCCTTGGCTACTGGTCTGGTCTCTCCTCGAAAGATGAGTGGTCATAAATGTCTGGGTCTTGAGGGGAGGGGGGTGCACGGGTGGGGGGGGCTGGGGGGGCTGTGGGTCACCAGCAATTCGTTCCGGGGAGAGAAAAAAAAATTATATCTAATTTGAAAACCATAGGCGACTGGCGAAGCTGTCAAATTATGCTGTTCACTGAATTAACTTAAATGGCAATGAAATCTGTCCCTCTCCAAACACCATTTCTGAAATTGGTCTGAAAGTACAAGACAATCATCATCATCATTTTTCTACCTCTGGTCCGCCCTGAGGCAGGACTCCAGAGAAGAAGGGAAGATATAACCTCATTGTCAGCTCTGTAGCAGTGGCCGGCAAACTGCGTTCTTCTGGATCGGACCAGTGAAGAAACACGGGGAAGGTTGCCATATATTAGATCAGTCGATGGGTGGCTCTTCCAAGACAGATTTTGCGCTCTCATTAGAAGGCGGGTGTAAGTGCCATCCAACCGATTCTCTAATTTAAGTGTCCATGTCTCGGAGCCATAGAGTAGAATCGGCTCAACGGTCGTCCTAAATATTTTTACTTTTAACATCTTACTAAGCTGGAATGACCAGATCTTATGCATGAAAGTACAAGACGAGGGTTCAGAGTCTTGTCCAGGAAAAAAAGGTTACCCTTTCAGCTATACAGTATATCTGTGTTACTGTAAGTTTCATTTGTATTCCTTGTAGATCAGCTACGGATCTACAAGCACCGATCTACTTGGAGATCAGTGTAGAGAATAGAGATTAGAGTGCAACAGTTAGTCAGGCCGTTTTTAGCCCAAGGAGTGTTTTTCGTGCAAAACTAATGCTTGGAATGGATTCAGAATGATGAAAACCCCCTAGTTTGACACGTCACATGCTATTTAAAGCATAATGAAATTTAGAAAATGTTTCCATAATATATTTGCTGTTGATGCAGCTGTCAAAAATCCCCCTAGGGTGGTTGAATATAAACCATTCAGCACACAATATAGTTCTGCTCCCCGTGTTTTTTATTTCAAACTAAATATAACAACGTTTCGCCAAGCCCAACTGCTGGAGGTCTGACACCGATTAGCAGTATGGTGGTTCCATAACACATCTCGCAGCTCGTGACAGGAAAGGCCCAAAACTGGCACGGTTTCCGCCGCCGCAGAGTTTTTGCCATTCTTACGTTGGCGCTCGAGGAGGGTTCCTGTTATGGGCACACAGTGTGGGCTGGATTCTGTTCGCTGCTGCCAGAAACTCATTCCCCTCCTGTGTTGCAGGAGGGGTAACGAAAAAAAAGCTGCAACAATGGTTGATGAGGCGGTGTTGAAATACAAAATACAGACACACTGGGATGGCTGGGATTGGTCCACCGGTTTCTTGGGGCAGTTTTTTGTGTGTGGTTGCAGTTACTGCCTTTTGAACTAAATCCGTTAAGAGTTCCTTCTCAAAATCATGGCAAAACCAATTTAGAGGAATGTCCTAAAATGCTTCCATTGAAACATTTGTTTTTTCTTTAAGTCTAGGGATCTATTGATGGAGCGTGTGTTATGTGTATGTGGTGGGGTTTAGCCTTACACGCTGGCACGTCACCTCACAAACTCTGTGTTTTCACTCTGCGTTGTGGGCCAGCCTAAGTGCTGTAGAGATTACAGGTAGATAACTTGAACACTATCACATTACTGCCACCTCCCCCCCCCATCCCCCATCCCACCTCCCCCCCATCCCACCCAACCCCCCATCCCCCCAAAAGGGATGAAAAAACGAAAAGAAAGAGTAAATCTAAAATCGAAATTTAAAAAATGTCTTCTAAATCCTGTCAGTTTTCTGAAATAGGCCTACCTATGTTTCTGTATCAGTGGTTCTCAATATTTCATGTCAAGGACCCCATCATCGCTAGGGACACATGCATCAGTAGGCAGGAACTGTGGGTGGCAATGAAGGACCGGGAAGTCTGGCGTAGCATTGTGGAATCCATGATCTCGACCGCGGTCGAAAAATGATGGTGGTTCTCTGACAAGAGCAGGCAGGGGTCAAACCACGGTCTCAGGGGTCAAACCACGGTCTCACACGCAGATAAGAGGAGAGGAGACCTTGTGTCACAGAACCACGGTGTCCTCATATTGTAATAATAAACACCAGGCCAGCGTGAAGTGGCGTCTTGACTCAATAATATTCAGCTGGTCACAACATGGCAGGAGGCCAAAGATGAAAACACACATCAGTGTTTAGTCATGAGACTGAGCTCCTCTCAGTCTAGCAGCACAGGGGTTCTCAACATCTGGCTCTGGGTCTCACCAGGGGTCACAGTGGACCCTGTATGTAACTCTGAGATTCTGTCTGTCTGTCTGTCTGTCTGTCTTTCAGTGCACATTGACCAGTCAAATCTGGTGACATTTGACAACAAAGTTAATCTAAGTAAGGAACAACTGTGTACTTGGATCTATACAATGCTGTTCACTCTGAACGCTCCTTCTTTCCCTCTACACCAAATCCCTTCGCCAAAAAACAGCCGAAATACACGCGTTGATCTGCTATTTTCACAGAATCTTCACCCCCCAGAATAAAGACGCTAGGATCCATGTGGTTTTCCTTGCAGCGCTGCTCGCTCTGATGGGGAAACAGTTGTCTCTCTGTGAGAGGACGGTGCTGATCTGCTCTACAGACCACAACAACAACAACAAATTGTTGTGGTTGTGGGCACTGTGTAAATAAAACCGATTGATTGAAGTTGATTGATTGACCAGCTCGTTGCGCTGTGAGGGATGGGATCGCTCGGCTGCCCTTGTCAGTTGCTTTCGGGGATGTTTTGATTGGTGACGGAGCGTGTGGCCCCCTGGCAACCGCACAGCTCTCCATGGCGGTCCAGATGTTGCTCATTTTCCTGGGAGTCCTGGGACGCTGCCTGGAGACACGGGGACTCGCTCGCCTCCACTAATCTGCCGACTGTCACTTCATTCTCTCCTTAACCTCTTATCAGCAGGAAGCTTAGGGGTCGTCCATTAGTTCCTAACAACTAGGCTGTCATCCTGAGGGCTGAACGATATCACCTTATTCTTTTGAACCAAATAACTCAATATCGATATTTGTGATGTTCCAATAATTCTGAAAGTTTTTTTTGAAGTATTTAATAGAGCTTACGTGATTATAGGAAAAGCCAACACATAATAGGTATGCCATTATCACAAACAACCAAGTCAATATCTAGTCTCATATAGAGCACCGAAGTCCTGACGTAACTCGCTCATCCCTTCGATTCCCCTGGTTCGCGGAAGTAATTTCTCTATGGAGAATAACATGGGGTGATCTTAATATCGTCTCATATAAGTGTTGTGGTCCAAAAATAAACAAGCTGTCTCTGCGTTATTGTCGGGGAGGTGTCTCTGTATCGTTTGCAACAGTCAGTCACTCATATACAGTATGATACACTCTGTTTCTAGCAAAAATGTAACTAATTCAGCAGCAGTAACAATAGCGTTTTCTCTCAGTCAGTTGATTCTTCATATCCATATGAGTGAAACGGCCTGGATGACATGTTTATTTTTCAAACACAGTTCTTATATGAGGCGATCTAAAATCCCCCTATGGGGATTACAATGCAAATATAAAGTACATGAACCTGTGGATTTGCGCCCTCTACCGATATTGACATCAGACTTCGGTGCTCTATCAACAATAATTTATATAATACTGATTTTTTTCCCAGGTCTAAACGAGCTCACACTGTACTTTATGGTAAGCCTATATCTATCAGAGACTATATCAGGGTCTTGAGCACCATTTCCGTATGCTAATAGTATCCGAGGGAAATGGAGTTCCTGGCCATTAAACGGTCCCTGGCGAACCTAAGACCATAAATCCAGCACCAGGTCTATTCAGCAACTAGTTCCTTTTTTACGCTAGAAAAGTCAAGGCTGTCATTGGTTTGACAAAAGGCTTTTTGGAAAGAGTGAATTGAGATTGCTCTTAAAATGCTAATGTGAAACCCTCCGCACAATCACCTTTTTTTTTTTAATCAATGGGCAAAGAGTGAGTGGCAGCGTTTTGGTGACAATGTTGACCATATTCAAGGGAAATCGGCCCAAAGGCATTCCTTTTGGAGTTTAAAAGCTTCTTAAACCTATTCAGCAGCTGCACTTTAATCCGGGCGGTGACTAAATTGTCATCGTCCGACATAACGCTAACTGCTTTGTGCTGACATTCGCGTCAGTGTCTTCCACTCTTAAAGTTCATGTCGAGGTCAACGTCAAGGAAAACCCTGTTGTTTTTGACAGCAAATTTGGATTTAGTTTTAGTCTTTTGAATAAAGATGTGTTTAGTTTTAGTCATCTGAAATGTCATCCAACAATCTGTGACCAAAGAGTTGTTGCAGCAGTTGTAACTTTAAGGAAACAACATCCATACCAGGTGGTACTACAGTACTGAAGAACACTCATAAAAAAAGCTTTTTTAAAATATGCTTTGTTATCCACGGGTTCAATGTGATCTTTCCATGACAAAATATGGTCTATGTACTACTCCTCCTAGGTGTGTGTTACTGTTATTAGAGCATACCTGGTTGATGTGTTCACCATGTGAACAGTAATGGCAGATCTAAAGTGCTGAATGATGTTGCTCTGGCAGAAAGTTCAGAGTAATAACGCAACATCATTATACCGTATTCAACTTTCCATTCGCCTATTGTCAAGTTGACAACTTAATTCAAAATGATCTGAATTGTCCCGACTTTGTGTCCGGACACAAAACCCACCCAGACACTCATGTGGTTTGATGTAGTTATTATAATTCATGTCATTACATACATTTTTTGTAATAATATATTTCATGATGGCAAATTCAGACCATGACCAAAGAGTGCACATCTGGAACCCGGTTTTGAGGTTTAATAGGTGAGCTGTTTCGGTAATGATGGCCTTGAGTTGGAATGCACGTGTACGCGAACGCACACACACACACACACACACACACACACACACACACACACACACACACACACACACACACACACACACACACACACACACACCTTTATTATTGGTCCAGGGGGGCATATAGGACAAGTGCTGCAGGGCTGGCGAAGCACATCCGATGATCATATGATGGAACCACAGGGGAGTGAGAGGTCATATTATGGTGGAAATGTACTACTGTATGTACGACTGTGTACAGTACGACTGTGTACAGTACGTGTATAAGAGAGAATTAACCCATTTTGACCTGAGATCAGACTCTATAAATGTCTTCTAGATCCTGACAGTTTTCTGAAAAAGCTGTGTTTCTATGTCAGTCGTTCTTCGATTTTTCAAAAATAGCAGACCTACAAGCTCATATGTGAGCTTGTAGATCTGCTATTTTTGAGTGGTGTATACCACTCCTACAGCTGGCTTTGTTAGTTTACGTGTCTGTTCGTACCAAAAAATGAGCATGGTTGCTATGGTCACCCAGTTCACACGGGTGTGATTTCATTACGTCAGACCACAGTTGATCAGTCTATATAAGACCTTACACCACTCAGTTCACACGGGTGTGATTTTTCAATAGCTAAAGAATAACGTAATGCTAACACCAAAAGGGGTTCCCGCCCAGAATGGGTTAAAGGCTTGATTTCCATTTGGAAATGTGTGCACATCATGGAACACATCATGGAACACTCTGATGGAGTGAAAGACATCATGGAACACTCTGATGGAGTGAAAGACATCATGGAACACTCTGATGGAGTGAAAGACATCATGGAACACTCTGATGGAGTGAAAGACATCATGGAACACTCTGATGGAGTGAAAGACATCATGGAACACTCTGATGGAGTGAAAGACATCATGGAACACTCTGATGGAGTGAAAGACATCATGGAACACTCTGATGGAGTGAAAGACATCATGGAACACTCTGATGGAGTGAAAGACATCATGGAACACTCTGATGGAGTGAAAGACATCATGGAACACTCTGATGGAGTGAAAGACATCATGGAACACTCTGAGGGAGTGAAAGACATCATGGAACACTCTGAGGGAGTGAAAGACATCATGGAACACTCTGATGGAGTGAAAGACATCATGGAACACTCTGATGGAGTGAAAGACATCATGGAACACTCTGATGGAGTGAAAGACATCATGGAACACTCTGATGGAGTGAAAGACATCATGGAACACTCTGATGGAGTGAAAGACATCATGGAACACTCTGATGGAGTGAAAGACATCATGGAACACTCTGATGGAGTGAAATACATCATGGAACACTCTGATGGAGTGAAATACATCATGGAACACTCTGATGGAGTGAAAGACATCATGGAACACTCTGATGGAGTGAAAGACATCATGGAACACTCTGATGGAGTGAAAGACATCATGGAACACTCTGATGGAGTGAAAGACATCATGGAACACTCTGATGGAGTGAAAGACATCATGGAACACTCTGATGGAGTGAAAGACATCATGGAACACTCTGATGGAGTGAAAGACATCATGGAACACTCTGATGGAGTGAAAGACATCATGGAACACTCTGATGGAGTGAAAGACATCATGGAACACTCTGATGGAGTGAAAGACATCATGGAACACTCTGATGGAGTGAAAGACATCATGGAACACTCTGATGGAGTGAAAGACATCATGGAACACTCTGAGGGAGTGAAAGACATCATGGAACACTCTGATGGAGTGAAAGACATCATGGAACACTCTGATGGAGTGAAAGACATCATGGAACACTCTGATGGAGTGAAAGACATCATGGAACACTCTGATGGAGTGAAAGACATCATGGAACACTCTGATGGAGTGAAAGACATCATGGAACACTCTGAGGGAGTGAAAGACATCATGGAACACTCTGATGGAGTGAAAGACATCATGGAACACTATGTGAAAGACATCATGGAACACTATGTGAAAGACATCATGGAACACTATGTGAAAGACATCATGGAACACTATGTGAAAGACATCATGGAACACTATGTGAAAGACATCATGGAACACTATGTGAAAGACATCATGGAACACTATGTGAAAGACATCATGGAACACTATGTGAAAGACATCATGGAACACTATGTGAAAGACATCATGGAACACTATGTGAAAGACATCATGGAACACTCTGAGGGAGTGAAAGACATCATGGAACACTCTGATGGAGTGAAAGACATCATGGAACACTCTGAGGGAGTGAAAGACATCATGGAACACTCTGATGGAGTGAAAGACATCATGGAACACTCTGATGGAGTGAAAGACATCATGGAACACTCTGATGGAGTGAAAGACATCATGGAACACTCTGATGGAGTGAAAGACATCATGGAACACTCTGATGGAGTGAAAGACATCATGGAACACTCTGATGGAGTGAAAGACATCATGGAACACTCTGATGGAGTGAAAGACATCATGGAACACTCTGATGGAGTGAAAGACATCATGGAACACTCTGAGGGAGTGAAAGACATCATGGAACACTCTGATGGAGTGAAAGACATCATGGAACACTCTGAGGGAGTGAAAGACATCATGGAACACTCTGAGGGAGTGAAAGACATCATGGAACACTCTGATGGAGTGAAAGACATCATGGAACACTCTGATGGAGTGAAAGACATCATGGAACACTCTGATGGAGTGAAAGACATCATGGAACACTCTGATGGAGTGAAAGACATCATGGAACACTCTGATGGAGTGAAAGACATCATGGAACACTCTGAGGGAGTGAAAGACATCATGGAACACTCTGATGGAGTGAAAGACATCATGGAACACTCTGAGGGAGTGAAAGACATCATGGAACACTCTGAGGGAGTGAAAGACATCATGGAACACTCTGATGGAGTGAAAGACATCATGGAACACTCTGATGGAGTGAAAGACATCATGGAACACTCTGAGGGAGTGAAAGACATCATGGAACACTCTGATGGAGTGAAAGACATCATGGAACACTCTGATGGAGTGAAAGACATCATGGAACACTCTGATGGAGTGAAAGACATCATGGAACACTCTGATGGAGTGAAAGACATCATGGAACACTCTGATGGAGTGAAAGACATCATGGAACACTCTGATGGAGTGAAAGACATCATGGAACACTCTGATGGAGTGAAAGACATCATGGAACACTCTGATGGAGTGAAAGACATCATGGAACACTCTGATGGAGTGAAAGACATCATGGAACACTCTGATGGAGTGAAAGACATCATGGAACACTCTGATGGAGTGAAAGACATCATGGAACACTCTGAGGGAGTGAAAGACATCATGGAACACTCTGATGGAGTGAAAGACATCATGGAACACTCTGAGGGAGTGAAAGACATCATGGAACACTCTGAGGGAGTGAAAGACATCATGGAACACTCTGATGGAGTGAAAGACATCATGGAACACTCTGATGGAGTGAAAGACATCATGGAACACTCTGAGGGAGTGAAAGACATCATGGAACACTCTGATGGAGTGAAAGACATCATGGAACACTCTGATGGAGTGAAAGACATCATGGAACACTCTGATGGAGTGAAAGACATCATGGAACACTCTGATGGAGTGAAAGACATCATGGAACACTCTGATGGAGTGAAAGACATCATGGAACACTCTGATGGAGTGAAAGACATCATGGAACACTCTGATGGAGTGAAAGACATCATGGAACACTCTGATGGAGTGAAAGACATCATGGAACACTCTGATGGAGTGAAAGACATCATGGAACACTCTGATGGAGTGAAAGACAACTCTGCCCTCTGTTTTGGGAGAAGTGTCGCACATTCCACCTCATTTTAAGTCAATTATCTTATCTTACCCGCTAGTCCGCTGCCAACTCATGCACAACCAATGACGGGCATTACCGAGTTGTTGTTGCCACAAGGAGTCCAGTGTTCAAGTTCAAAAGGTGACCATTTTTACAGCAGCGTGCATTCATCTTTGAGGTTTTGTTCATTCGCAGTGTTTGATGTCAAAATCAACTGCAGATTCTGAGTCTGTGTCCCTTTTATGCCCATATATATGGAGTTCTTGGTCAGGCATGCCCAAATATGGAGTGTATGCAGATGTCAGAACATCATTGTGATGATCAGAACAGGTCAGCTCCATATATGGAGAGTTAGGGGGTGATCAGGTCCAGAGCCCGTGGGGGCAGAGGCTTTTGTGCTGGTTCTATCTGGACAACCGGGCTATCTGACAAACCTCGAAACCGGGCACTGCACTCCCTGGGGGCGGCGGTGGCTCAGGGTTAGAGTGGCTGGATGGTAACCGCAAGGTTGCCAGTTCGAACCCTGTGGGCTCCCCCAGAGTTAGTGTCGAAGTGTCCTTGAGCAAGACACTGAACCCCTAATTGCTCCTGATGTGCTGGTTGGTACCTTGCATGGTTTCCGCCGCCATCGGTGTATGAATGTGTGTGTGAATGGGTGAATGTAATGCACAATCTATGTAAAGCACCTTGGATAAAGGCGCTATATAAATGCACCATTTACCATTTGTGAGGGTGTGGAACGCGTGGGTGGAATTTGAAGTCGGTGGGGCGAACGGTTCTGGAGTTACGTGGATTACAGACGTATAGGTACACACGTACAGTACAGTACAGTACAGTACAGTACAGTACAGTACAGTGCAGTACAGTGCAGTACAGTACAGTACAGTACGTACACACAGACTTGGTGCATTTATAGATGGATAGATATGTCTGTCATGCTATTTATTATGATATAATGACATGACACGGTCATGGCGAGGAGGGGGAGGGAGCAGGTTGTGGCTGCTTGTGTGAACTTGTGTGTGAATGCAGGTCTACAGAAGCCCGCTCCCCCCCCCCCCCCACCCCCCCTCGGGGGGAGTCTCTTTATCAGAGAAAACATCTGCTGCGAGACGAGTGGGTCTGGTAAAAAAATAAAAGTGACAATTTATTGTGTGTCATCACATCAACCACACGACCGCCATGGACTCGCGCCAAGTCCTCCTATAAGGCTGATCCCAATCTTCCACCAGTGTGTTTTTCATGCTCTGGGTGATTCTTTTAAATTTGTGCGGTTAATTCTATCGTCTTGCTGGTTCAATCTTCCAGTTAGTAAGATTGCCATATACTTAATTGCAATTTGCGAAAATTGTCTATGACTGAAATGTCAGCCTTTCACTCTTCGCTGCCCTCTTGCGTTTCATAAAAGCAGAACATCTTCAGAAATAGTGTGTGGGTGTTGTTCTCTTTTTTTAAAGCAGTATATACTTGGTCCTGGTTTCATTGCGTTTATTTGATCAAAACACAGAATTGCCTTGATTTGTTTGGTGGCGTACAGTACAGTACAGTACAGTACAGTACAGTACAGTACAGTACAGTACAGTACAGTACAGTACAGTACAGCAGGGGTTCTAAACGTTTTTGGCCGGGGACCCCCGGAAATGCTTTGGCAATGTCTCGGGACCCCCGCCCCGCCCGCCCCCTCCCGACCCCCAATATAAATTGACTGCTACAGTAACCTAAATAATAGAGACAATACACCATAAATAAATACTGAAATGAGATATAATCATTAGGGAAGGTGGATGCATGTACAGTACTATGTGTACTACTGTATGTAAACGCTTCATTTCAAAATTTGGCGACCCCACGAGGGGTCGCGACCCACATGTTGAGAACCCCTGCAGTACAGTACAGCAGACTTCAGCATACTCCTGGGTCCGATTGAGCAGCGCACTGCGTAGAGGCCACACATGCATCAGCTGAATGAATACCTTGTGTGTTTTGACTTCGAACAAAGCCACCTGGGGGACCCCAGTGATCTCCACTTCTCACAGGGGGGTCTTTGAACCAAACGATAAAAACTGGCACATTAGTCATCGGGTGGCTGACATCCCACTGTGTCTCTTCAAAGAACAAGAAACCGTATCCCTTTACAGTACACCACGGTGACCACCCGCCAAAACAGTGATTTTGAGCGTTGACTGTATCTCCAGTTCAACCTTTTATGTTTTCTCCTCTACATTCCTTCTTCATTCTCCTTGACCCGGTTAAGAGATCATTAAGAGATCATTCTAAATGTGGTTCTAGTTACAAGGAATAAGAACAAACAGAGCTGACCTTCACATTGTAATGTAAATAACAAACAAGAAAGCAGGCATGAAAAGCAATGGGTCCACGTTGCTCTTTGTGTTTGTCACATTTCCAGGACGTCTCGTTCTGATTAATATGCGTGGAGCCCACCAGAGGTTGCCCGGGGTGACGGGGGAGTGAACACAGATATTCGGGGGGACCCCCAGCTGTTTGCCCCTCTTCTGGGATGCGGCGCGGTGGCATTTAGCAGATGTCACAGAAGTTACGAGAATTAAACCCATGCTATTGGATTATAGGACTTGATCCCGTTGTAGTATAGTTTGACCATTGGAGAGAATATTTCGATTTGGAATATCAATTGCGATGTTCGTTATGTATGTAGTCACTACATACACTCTCGCAAATACTTGTACTGTACACACTACAATGTAGTGTGTACAGTACAAGTATTTGCGAGTTTTGGAGAATATCACGTCGATCATGCAACACTCTTATTTTGTCATTGATCTCATGATAATAGAGGGTATGCGAGTGGCAAAGCAACATGCAAAGTGAGTTTAACATTGTTTAATGTTGTTAAATGCAATCAGATTGGACTTTTCTGTTTGGATGAATGGGCTGTCAAGGCCAGAAAGTAGTTTTTTGCCACTCAGTGGGCGTTCCTGCATAACTTCCTGGTTTGATGATGATGTCACGTGCATACCCTCTATTCATTCGTTTGCAATTAGAAATGGTGTTTTAGAGATATTTTGTCCGTACCTTTACAGGTTCCCTTGAAAGCCAGCAGGGGTGGTTTGATCTCACGGACAGAAACAAAATGCTTGGTAGTGAAGGGTGGAAGGTGGGTGGGTGGGTGGGGGGGTGGGTGGGTGGGTGTCTGGGTGGGGTGGGGGGGTGTTGAAAGCAGAATATCTGAGAGCTAGTACCATCATTCAAACGGTCTGCTTTGGAATCCCCCCCCTGTCCCCTAGTGAGTCTAAAGATTCATTCCCCGCTCTAGTTTAGGATGATAGAGGAATGAAGTGGGGGGTTGGGCTGTGCGTGCGTGCGTGCGTGCGTGCGTGCGTGCGTGCGTGCGTGCGTGCGTGCGTGCGTGCGTGCGTGCGTGCGTGCGTGCGTGCGTGCGTGCGTGCGTGCGTGCGTGCGTGCGTGCGTGCGTGCGTGCGTGCGTGCGTGCGTGCGTGCGTGCGTGCGTGCGTGCGTGCGTGCGTGTGTGTGCGTAGTGGGGGCAGTCTGCTACTTGTGGCCTTGAAAAGTCTGTTGGAAGTTACTTCTTTTGTCGGTCCCAGAGGAGCTGACCTTTTTTGGGGATGTCCAGCTCTCTCTCCGTCGGGTCCACACCCTCTCTGTCGGGTCCACACCCTCGCAGGTCCATGTTTTCACTCGGGAGTTAAAGTAACACTCTGAATTCTACCGTGCAAGAACACACTCCTTTTTTATTTTTTGTATTAATATATTATTATTACGCTGGCAAAGCTGTATTTGATCTTTGAGCACAGCAGTTGTGATTAGCAATGATGACATATTGAAATGCTCTCTACCATTTGTTTCAATGTGACGTTTGATTCACGCGTGGCTTAAGCATCACAATGTTTACATTAGTTTGAAGAAGGGAGGAGCCATAGAAGTCATCGATGATCGCGAGCACTTTCACGGTCACACTTTCGTGACAGACGACCGTGTCCATCACACACAAACGATCTGATCTACAAGTCCTACTGACCTACCCAACAAACTAATAGAGCCCCTCTCTCTAACACCGATTCCCTGCAATGCAGCCCCTCCCCTCATAAAGAACCCATCGCCATGCAGCCCCTCCCCTTATAAAGAACCCATCGCCATAGATATAGAAACCTAGATACCTCTTCCTTCGCCGCTGCAGTTCATTGGAGCGACATGTGATCTATTGGAGGTTACGCCATGTTGGAGTTCAGTATGAGGCGCGGCACGCTGCCACTCAGAGTGACTACTGGCCAATCAGGCTCCGCCCCCGGGACTCTCCGGGAATCTAGAGCAGTGGTTCCCAAACTTTTTCACGTCAAGGACCCCCAAATTGACACTAATTATCCCACGCACCCCCATTTGAAAAGACGACAGGGACCCCCATAAGAGAAGATTTGTACGGCTCTACCAGAGATTCTCAACACGTTTAATTTCAAGGGACCACCCAGTTTGACATGCATTAGTCTGCGGCCCCCCATTTAATGGCATTTCTGTCTCTGGGACCCCCAATTTATATTGTAAAATCAATGTTAATTTAAGTGTACAAATGGAACCAAACCATTTGTACACTCTCTGAGTTACAGACCCATAAGGGTCCATTTGGTTCCAAACTATCATTTAGCTGGGGACCCCCTGGAACTCCCTCAAGTACCCCTGGGGGTCCCCGGACCCCACTTTGGGAACCAGTGATCTAGGGTGCGCACCCTAGATTCTGACAAGTCCCAGGAGAAGACGCACTGTGATTGCCCAGCCCAGTAGTCACTTTGAGTGGCAACTCTGCCTCTGCCATAATGGAAACCAAAATGGCCGCCACCACCATACGATACAAATGCCCCAGAGCCGGAGGAGGAGGCGTCTAGCTTTTTATGTCTATGCCCATATAGAGCGTCGCAGCCCCGCCCCCTCGAGAGACCTGGAAAAGAAGAATTCCCTGTTCATTTTCCTCATAGAACTTTTCAGAAAGTATTTATTTAAAGACGTTTTACGCTGCGGTCAAAGCCAACTGGAGTTGTGACACGTCATGACAATAAACACAATGTTTTGGGCCGATCAAATAATTAGAAAGAAGAAAAAAATGGCAGGTTACAATGTTGTTTTTGTTCTTTGTAATTATTTGTTTGGTCCAAAATATTGTGTTTGTTGTCATGATTTGTCACAACTCGAGTTGGCTTCGTACGACGCTTAAAAGGTCTTTAAATAAATACTTTTTGAAATTTCTATGGGAAAAATGCATTGGGAATTATTTCCTGGGCCTGGCGTTGTCATGAAAGGGGGCGGGACTGCCACGCTCTATCGCTACCTGTGTTTCCACCCCGTGACCTCATGTCCTGTCCCGTGACCTCACGTCCTGTCTTGTCTCCCCCCCCCATGTAGAGGAGAGCGGGGTCTCACTGCTGCAGCTGATCGGAGACCCTCCCCCAGATGAGATCACCACCGTCTACGGGCCCGACGGCCGGCCCAGCTACGTGTTCGGGCCCGACGCCAACACGGGCCAGCTGGCCCGCGCCCACCTGCCCAACCCCTTCTACCGGGACTTCTCCGTCATCTTCCACCTGATGCCCACGTCGGACCGGGGGGGCGTCATCTTCTCCGTCACGGACGGCTCCCAGCGCATCATGTATGTGGCCGTGAAGCTGTCGGCGGTGCGCGCGGGAAAGCAGGACGTGGTCCTGTACTACACGGAGCCCGACTCGCTGGAGTCGTACGAGGCGGCCCGCTTCGCCGTGCCCTCGCTGCGGGACAAGTGGACGCGCTTCTCCATCGCCGTGGAGGACGAGCGGGTGTTCTTCTACCTGAACTGCGACGCCGACGCCCAGGTGAAGCGCTTCGAGAGGTCGCCGGACGAGATGGAGCTGGAGGCCGGCGCCGGGGTGTTCGTGGGCCAGGCGGGAGGGGCCGACCCCGACAAGTTCCTGGTATGTATACAGACCGGGGAGGGGGGGATCCGTTTCAACTCGCCTCTTTTTTTTAATTCTTTATACTTTGTTTTTATTTCAGTTTAGGCAACTTCACAGAATTATAAGCATACATTCTTCTTACAACTGCTTTTTTTTCACAACCTCAGCTGTTTCATAATTTCACAGAATATATACTGTATATTATACACTCATACACACAAACAACTTCACATACATTTACAAGTATTCACCATAAAACAAGGAAATAAAATACTACAAGTATTCACCATAAAACAAGGAAATAAAATACTACAAGTATTCACCATAAAACAAGGAAATAAAATATTACAAGTATTCACCATAAAACAAGGAAATAAAATACTACAAGTATTCACCATAAAACAAGGAAATAAAATACTACAAGTATTCACCATAAAACAAGGAAATAAAATACTACAAGTATTCACCATAAAACAAGGAAATAAAATACTACAAGTATTCACCATAAAACAAGGAAATAAAATACGTAAAAGTATGCAAAGTAGCGAGACAAAAACAGAGCGTCGACAACAATGGGAAGTGAACAATACTGAGAACAGACATGACTGGAGAGACAGAGGAAAGCATATGAACGCACCAGAAGGTGTGTTTGGTGAGTTGTTACTCGAGATAACTCGCCTCTTTGACGTAGACGTAAAGGTCGAGCTTTGAAACACCAGGATGTGAAGCGTATATATATTTATATCCTGAGGAAAGGAAAGGGCAAGGAGTGTGTTTTCACCTTGAGACGTTTCTTACTGCTGGCGTTTCCTGCCTCGCAGGCACAAGAATTTAGGATGCTTAACAAAACAAATTCTTTATCTCAAATCAACTCACGTAACACTAGCTAAAATTAACTTAACCGCTTTCAACCTGGCGTCACCTATTTTGGTCATTATACAGCTTCGAAAATATTGAATATGCTGTGAGCTTGTAGATCGGTTATTGTCACCACGTGAGACCATCAGTACGACATTAACTTATAAAATATAAACAGGCTTAAGTGGTTAAAACAGAGAGTCAGCTGCAGACTGAGTGAATTTGGGTCAGAGTTCAGAATAGCTTTACCTTTTTGCTGTTTTCCCAGTCGGGACCGACCCGGTGGACCAGGAGCTGTCCAGTCTGTGTTACTGGATTATACTCACTGTGTGATTTGATTGCCCAAATTGGCCCGCTCAGAATCGCAGCGCAGACATCTGGGCCTCTGGGGTCCAGACTAGAGATAATTGGTAGTGCCTCTCCGTCGGGGTGCAATCAACTCCAGCTCGTTTGGAGACGCCGTAAACCCCGGTCAGCTGACCCCCAGACACCTCCTGACCCCGAGCTGTGGTCAGTAAACACAGGCGGACAGGTGCACGCTGACCCTCGGTGGCCTGGCCTTTTGGTTACACAACTCAGCAGAAACATTAGCGTATAGTCTTGAGGACTCCCCCTCCCCCCCACAGCCTGGGGGTCAACAACTCCACTCGGATGCATTCTGTTCGTGTTGTTGAGAAAAGTACACCAGGGTTTTAGTTTGGGTTGAAGAGAGAGAGACACACGCTAACCAGTGGTGGAAAAAGTACTCAATTGTTTTACTTAAGTAAAAGTACCAATACTGCAATACTGCAAAGTACTTTGTTACAAGTAAAAGTACGGAATTGAAAATGTAAAAAGTAAAAGTACAAAAGTATCGGCATCAACATGTACTTAAAGTACTAAAAGTAAAAGTACTCATATTGTAGAATGTGTAGAAAATATATTGAAAAAAGCTGATCTACAAGCTCACAATGCGTCGCACTCGCAATGCGACGCATTGTGAGCTTGTAGATCGGCTATTTTCAAATGGCCGAAATGTATAGGGTTGAAGTGGTTAATGTATGTTTTCTAATCAAAATTAAAATCTCCAAAGTAACTAGTAACTAAAGTTTTCAAATAATTGTAGTGAAGTAAAAGCACAAATTTAGCTATTGCAAAATAGCAGATCTACAAGCTCATAGCGCGCCACCGAGAGGCGCGCTACGAGCTTGTAGGTCTGCTATTTTTGAAAAATCGTTAAATGTGGCGCAAATCATTGAATATATATTTCAGAGCGAACATTTTTAACTAAAATATTTACTTCTGGGGGGGTCCCTGGAACTACATATTTTGAGATGGGGGTCAGTGGCCAAATAGAGATAATTCTGGGGGTCCTTGACATGAAAAAGGTTGAGCACCACGGACATAGAAACATGGGTTTTTCAGAAAAGAATTAGGATTTAGAAGCCTTTTTTTAAATCGACCTCAGTCCAAAATGGGTTAATTAGCGCTTTGGTAATTAATTTACGTCAGGAGGAATAGCTTCATTGACTCGTTAAGGGGATAATTGGATGTACATAAAACTCCCAGACTTCATAATTATTTAGATAAATGCTTCATTCTTGGAGAGTTGTGGAGGAAGCAACGATCCACTTCCCTCGGGGAGTGACTCATGAATGAAGCTTTGATGATATAGAGAGATATAGAACAGACATAAAAAGGAAACATACAGATAAAGAGGGGTTTATTTCTTTGTCTGTGGCTGATAAGAGGAAAACTCTTTCATCCTTTATGAAGAATTATTTGGAAAGAGTTCAACAGAAATAATGGGCTGCTGACAAATACAGTACTCAGTTTCACCAGGAAGCTGTATGACATGTTTTGAATTAAGCCGTTCTGGTCGGGAACACCCTTTTGGGTGTTTTTAAACATTGTTATAATTTAGCTATTGGGAAAATAGCAGATCTACAAGCTCATAGCGCGCCACCGAGTGGCGCGCTACGAGCTTGTAGGTCTGCTATTTTTTTTTTAATCGTGAAAATGTGGCACAAATCTTTGAAAATATATATTCTTTCAGAGTGAACGTTTTTAACTCAAATCTTTGCTTCTGGGGCGGGGGAGGGGGGGGGGGGTCGTCCCTGGAACAACATATTTTCAGATGGGGGTCGGCGGCCAATTACAGATACTGTATGTTTGGGGGTCCTTGACATGAAACTGTTTGAACACAACTGACATAGAAACATGTTTTTCAGAGAACTGTCAGGATTTGTAGAATCGTCCCCAGGTCAAAATGGGTTAATTGCGAATGTGATGGTTTTTTCACACGTTTACTGTACACAAGGTTTTGTATTGGTATAAATATAAAAGTTCAAGGCCAGCCCTGACTGTTCTCATACGGTTCTCATACTGAAACACAGTGGTGGTTCTCAAGCATTTATTTTATGTCAAAGGACCACCCAAATGGAATGGGTGTTATGCCGAGGACCCCCCGTTTGAAAATCATCTATGCCAGGGAAGAGGAGAAGACGTTAAAAATGATTCCAACACGTCTCACAATTGTTTTTCACATTTCCCGAAGAATAAAATAAATAGGGTTAAATCTGTTTCTCATTTTGCTGGGGACCCCCTGAAACCCCCTCAAGGACCCCCAGACCCCCCTCTGAGAACCCCCTCAAGGACCCCCCAGACCCCCCTCTGAGAACCCCCTCGAGGACCCCCAGACCCCCCTCTGAGAACCCCCTCAAGGACCCCCCCAGACCCCCCTCTGAGAACCCCCTCGAGGACCCCCAGACCCCCCTCTGAGAACCCCCTCAAGGACCCCCAGACCCCCCTCAAGGACCCCCAGACCCCCCTCTGAGAACCACTGCTGTGTTGTTGTTATAACAAGACCAAATTATGTTGAGGGATTTTGTCCAACAGAACTTTCACCCAGTCAGCTGTCAATTGGTCCTTCAAAAGGGGGGGGGGGGGGGGGGGAGCAAGCACTTTGTTCTGTTTTGAAAAGTAATATACAAATCAAGTGAATGATTGTGTGATCCGCTCTGTTGTCGCTACTGTACCGTGAGAGACAGCATATATGAAGCAACATATGGAGCTTAGCCCCCTGAGGACGTGAGGACGATTCTATGAATGTCTTCTAAATCCTGACAGTTTTCTTGAAAAAGCCGTGTTTCTATGTCAGTCGTTCTCAAACATTTTCATGTCAGGGACCCCCAAAAATATATGTAATTGGCCTCCGACCCCCATCTGAAAATATGTTGTTCCAGGGACCCCCCCCCCCCCCAGAAGCAAAGATTTGAGTTAAAAACCTTCGCTCTGAAGGAATATATATATTCAAAGATTTGCAACACATTTTCAATATTTTTCAAAAAATAGCAGACCTACAAGCTCGTAGCGCGGCACTCGGTGCCGCGCTATGAGCTTGTAGATCTGCTATTTTTCAATAGCTAAAGTTTAACAGAATGCTATAAACACCAAAAGGGGTTCCCGCCCAGAGTGGGTTAGCCTCGCCTCCAGGGTCAGGACTGGGTGTAATTAGGTGACCTCTCTGTCTGGTCCACGACTAGGAGGGTCTTATGAAGAATGTCATCCTCCTGTAATCAAATAAAAACCCCAGAAAAGCTCTAAATATTTATGTCATGCATTTATAATACAAACTTGGGGATTTGGTTTGTTTGGAAGAGATTTCTGTACGAGGGTATATACAGCCAATGCCGTAAAAACTCAATAACCTCCTACTTTTAAGCAGGCCTTTCTCTGAAGATTTTATTTTTTTATAAATAAAAATATCACGAGAAAAAGTGGATTGTCTTAATCATTCTATTCAGAAACGGACCTTTTCATAATGGCGCAAATCACAAAAGATATGGATCCAAAGATCCGGATGCATTAGCTATACTGTACAAGCTTAACACATTCAACTTTAAGGGCTTGTGACATTAAGTTTTGGAACTCTTAAGTGACGGGTCACTCACATCTGCATCAAAGGTCTATTCCAAAGCTATACTTCACGACAATAACTCGGCCTCATGGAGTCGACTTGAGACACTGGAATAATTCATCATCTTGAAAGAGGGAACAATCTCTCTTTTGGTGTCAAGCTAATGGTCTGTTGATTGGTATGGAGATACTGTAGCATTAATGGACGCCACTGAACAAGTCCCTTCCTGCGTGAGAACGTGCGTTCTGCAGGAGGCTGAGAGAGAGAGCAGAGATAGTGATAAGATAGTGTCATTTCCGAAGCAGCGGGCTCATTATTCAGTCTGCTACATATCAATAGAACCCTCTGATTTTCTGCAAAGGTGGGGATTCCCTAAAAAACTGTTCCCACGTAGCAGGAAGCCAGCAGTTCACAGAGATCAGTCTGTGTTTATCTGCGCGTAGATGTTTAGACTAATGTCAGCAAGTACTGTGCGTGCGTGCGTGCGTGCGTGCGTGCGTGCGTGCGTGCGTGCGTGCGTGCGTGCGTGCGTGCGTGCGTGCGTGCGTGCGTGTGTGTGAGAAGCAGGCAGCGCAGACACAATATAAAATGTCCTCATTCGACAATGGTATTGTTGCGTCGAGTCACTGTGTGATCTTGTAGATCGGCTATTTTCAAATGGACAAAGTGTATATAGGACCGAAGTGGTCAATGTATGTTTTGTAGTAATAATCAAAATCTAAAAAAGTAACAAAGTTTTCAAATAATTGTACTGGGAGTGGAGTAAAAGTACAATATTTGCTTCTGAGATGTAGCAGAATAGAAGTAAATTGGAAATACTTACAGTAAGTAAAGCACAAATACCTCAAAATTGTACTTTAGTACAGCACTTAAAGGGGCATTCCACTCATTTTCAACATTTTACTATGTCATTAATGTACCTTAGAGCTGTTGTGTGGAAATAATCAAAAAGTCCCCCCATTCTGTGTTTCCTAGAACTAGAGGTCTGAAAAAAATCATTAACATGGTGAAACACATCTTGATGATGTCATCAAGATGTGTTTCACCATGTTAATGATTTTTTTTCATACTTACAGTTCTAGGAAACACAGAATGGGAGGACCTTTTTATTATTTCCACACAACAGCTCTAAGGTATATTAATGACATAGTAAAATGTTGAAAATGGGTGGTTTTCCCCTTTAAGCATTTCCGGGGTCCTCTTCTCTCTCACTCACTGGTGTCTCATTTCTGTGTGTGTGTGTGTTTCCAGGGACGGATCTCCGAGCTGAGAGTGGTAGGAAACGCTCGCGCAGCGCAGCGACACTGTGAAGATGACGAAGACGACTCTGACGTGGTGAGTGAGGGGAGAACAAAAAACTGAACTTTAATCCCCCCCAAAAGAATCTGTGAGACACAGGTGACCTACTGTAACAGATCACACGTACAGTACACACAGGTGACCTACTGTAACAGATCACACGTACAGTACACACAGGTGACCTACTGTAACAGATCACACGTACAGTACACACAGGTGACCTACTGTAACAGATCACACGTACAGTACACACAGGTGACCTACTGTAACAGATCACACGTACAGTACACACAGGTGACCTACTGTAACAGATCACACGTACAGTACACACAGGTGACCTACTGTAACAGATCACACGTACAGTACACACAGGTGACCTACTGTAACAGATCACACGTACAGTACACACAGGTGACCTACTGTAACAGATCACAGGTACAGTACACACAGGTGACCTACTGTAACAGATCACACGTACAGTACACACAGGTGACCTACTGTAACAGACAAGTAAGAAGGAAGCGAACGAAGCTGTTGTGGCAGTCTGACACACACACACACACACACACACACACACACACACACACACACACACACACACACACACACACACACACACACACACACACACACACACACACACACAGATAGACCTCTGTATCGTTCCAATTTCAGTTGCCCTCTGGTGGCGGGCGGGTGGTGTTACAGCGTGACACAGACACACAGACAGTTTTGGCCAGCTTCTATAGTTAGTGCTCACTTCGTTCGCAATCACTTCGTTCGCAATCACTTCGTTCGCAATCACACGTACAGTACACACACAAACACAGGTGTCCCATTGCAGCCGGTCAGTGGTTAACTGTTATTTAGTGTACACATCCACATCAACAACACACTTGGACCCGCAGCAGCTGCTCGGCTAGCTTGTGAGCAAGAATACACACAAAAAAAAAGAAGGAAAAAAAAATACAGGTTAGATTTTACAGTGCGTTTTATCACGTCTTCAGATGTTGTTTGGATTAAATGGAGGGAAAAACAAACTCCAGGTGCAAAATGACAGGCTCTCCCACCGCGGGACGTGTTTGTGTGGCCCTTTCATCGCCCGTGATTTCCTCATTCACAGCTGTTTCAGCCTTTCTTTTAATTATGCTCTCAGTCGGACAACCTGCGTGTGTTCGCCCTGTGAACGCCGGGCGAACATGCGCTGTGTATCCGCTGTGTATCTGCGTGTGTTCGCCCTGTGAACGCCGGGCGAACATGCGCTGTGTATCCGCTGTGTATCTGCGTGTGTTCGCCCTGTGAACGCCGGGCGAACATGCGCTGTGGTGGGGATTTAGTTTTTCCAACGGATACATGGTTTTCTGCTCTGTTATATGTGAGTGCTGGGTTTATATGCTTTGAGGGCTTTAAATTGTTTAATCAAACGATCGACCGCTATTTGTTTTATGTGTTTAATTCGCCGTATTTTATTAATTAAAAAGAAACTCCGGTGACTAGGCCATCACGCTATGATGACGAAACCGGAAATCAACCCATGCTCTGGGCTGCTAGGGCTTCTGGGAAATTGAGGCCAATGCAAGTGAACGAGGGGGAGAGACAATCTTGGCTCGCTTTGCTCTTTGTCTGTGACCCGGATCAAGGAAGTGGCTTTTTTGTCGTCTCAATAACCAATGCTGGCAGTGTTTACTAGCGGATTTTCACGGATCAAAAGCGCAAATACTTCTGCGTTTTGCTGCAAAGGTAATAAAACTATCTCTGCAGCGTATAGAATATTGGATTAAATAGCGGGTAACGCGTTTTATGCCGTCAAACTGTTAAAATGCACAAAACGTGCAATAATTTGACTTTCATCATCATCTTCATTAGTGAGGACTCAGACATTTCTAAGTGTTTTAACACTGTTGCATTGCATACAGTTACAGTCCATATATATTTTTATATAATTTCTTTCTTTCTTTCTCTCCTTCTTCTTCTGTCCCCAGGCATCAGGGGAAGGAAGTGGCCGCGTCGAGGTGTCGATACGAGGAGACGGACCCCCGAAACCAGTCCCGGTACGAAACACTACTACATTACTAACTATGTTCCTTTTCATTTGTATTTTTATTTTATTTTTTTACATTCTCCGCCGTTGAACCAATAATTTGACCTTCCTTTGGCCCGGGATCTTTTCCTCTCCCCGAACACATGTCTTCTTTAGAAATGAGATACTTTAATATTGTACCGTGGGTCTGTAGCTCTTATGCTCCCCATCAGATTGGCTTGAAAAAATCTTTCTGGCATTTAGGGGCAGATTCCTTCAAATGTAACATATAAATCCAGACATCACAATACAGGGGGATAAAAAGCTTTCTAGAGATTCAAAGAGATTCAAACAGCTGACCGCGGGACGATCCCGGTGGGATTAGCAGCTTCAGATGATGATTATCGGGAGACCAGAGTCGTCTGTGAAACAGATCTTCTGACTACGCCCGCTGTAACGACAGCCATCGCTGATTCCTCCAGCAACGCTGCGTGCATCCAAGCCCTCCTCCGTCCCTTGAGTGACATAAGAAAGTGCTGAGTCGATGTCTGGAACGGCCGGCCGGCTGCATCTGGTTTATATGATAAGGGACAGATTTGTTTTACATCAAGAGGTCGATAGTTGCCAAGAGTTAGCCTCCGTCAGGCAGGAGAGGAATTTATGTTTGGCGACCGCACAGTCAGAAAGGACTGGAGACAACGTAGTGCAGACAAAGTGCATGTGCCCGTAGTTATAAATAATCATGCTCAGTGTCCCTCCCTGCCCCGCGGCGTCAGAGAGACAGCACCAGTTCCTTATTGCTTCAAAGTACAGGACAAGTGCACTCTATGCACACACATACGGTATCTCTGAGTGCTGGAACCTCACATCTCAGCTCCAGAGTTTTAACTGTATTTCCTTCTTTTCCGGAGGGTGAACGGTAGAATGAAATGAAATCGCATTCAGATTCCGAGAAGTTTCGGGCCTGTTGAGAACTCTAGTTTTGGCCGGCTGAACTAATAACTTTAGGGGCGGGCCCGTCTAGAGGGGTGACCATATATGGAGGTGTGACGTGAAACACGGAAATTCATAGTAAATGCGACCTACCGTCGCAATAAATGTAGGGCAAGAATACCAGTCAATAAAGTGCATATTGCAGAGCACAGATAGTTATTGCACATTTACTTTCTTACTTGTCATTGTACATTTGTTTTGGGCGGAAATACCGCTCAAGGAAGTGACGTTGATGCTTTAAAAAGTGTTGTGATTGGTCGGAAAAATATTGTATCCGATGGAAATACATCTGATGGATGTTCCGGACCAACACATCCGCCGATAGCGTCTCTGCCTGAGGTTGTGACCAGGCTTTTCTCTTTGCAGATGAGTAAGGCTGGAACCGAGGCTAGTTAGTCGCAGGCGTGTGCACAAAACGAGCACGCGCACGACAATTTCACTTGACCAACGTGCCCACGCCCACGTAAATATGCTTGCGTTGTTGCCCCTCGACTTCTCCGCCGCATAATACAAAATACGCAGGTCTCATTGGAAATGAATCACTAGGCGTGTTAATCACTGCTCATCTGAAATTACTTTTATCATGTTCATATTTTGATCATAAGACCCAATTACTGAATGAATATGTATGACACTGTTTGACTATGACACTAATAGTCATATTACAGTAGGAGTCCACTGGTAGAGTGGTTCTCAAATGTTTGATTTTATTTTCAAGGACCCCCACAACTCTAAGAGTGTACAATCTGCACACTCTCAGAGTTACAGACCTGTAAGGGTCATGGGGTCATGGGTCATGGGTCATGGGTCATGGGCTTGCTCTTTATGTTTTTGTCACCTCATGCCCACGGCCAAAATGGACATTTGACAAATGTGTCCACCTGTCAAGCCTGGTAATGACCCTGGTCTGCACTAAAGTACGGAACCGCACTGTATGTCATGAGGATGTGGATTCAAGCCAGCCTGGTAATGACCCTGGTCTGCACTAAACTACGGAACCGCACTGTATGTCATGAGGATGTGGATTCTGGATCCACTGCAGCCTTATCACCACCTGGACGCACGCCTAAACACACCCCGCACGCACGCACGCACGCACGCACGCACGCACGCACGCACGCACGCACGCACGCACGCACGCACGCACACACGCACACTGTTTGGTCAGAGGCACTTTTGCATTCTTAGGCTATCTTTCTGGAGAGACAAAACACACACACACACACACACACACACACACACACACACACACACACACACACACACACACACACACACACACACACACATTCTCTCTATCGTCTCACTTGCTCTTTGTGTCTATCTATCTTTCTCTCCATTTGTCTTTTTCAACTCCTGTCTGTCGCCTAAATGTCTCTCGCTCTGTCTTACTGCACATAACACCCCCAGCGCGCATGCACACACACACACACACACACACATGAACACCCTGACCCCATCATCATCATCACCCCCCCCCCCCCCCCCCCCAACACGTCCTCCCCCATCGCTCAGAGAAAGGCGAGCCAGGTGAAACACGATCGTCTGTAACGTGCACCACCGCCGCCGGCCCGTCCACATGCGCGCCCCACACGCCCCGTCGCAATTACAGCATAGATGGAGGCAGTAAAAAGATAAAAACAGATGTCAGCCTTGAATCTAGACTCTCTGAATCAAACGCACTTCTGGTTGTTATTTTAACTGGTGCTTCAATCATGGTTTAATACAGGAGTACAGGAACTGGGGGGGTTGAGAGAGAGAGAGAGAGAGAGAGAGAGAGCGTGTCAGCTTCACTGTACCATATGGCTAATTTATTCATTCAATCAGCAACGACGCAATCAAACTGCCAATGTATATAAATTAGGCATTAATCAGAGTGTTGTTGTCATTATTGCATCGCCCTCTTTGAAGCCCTCGTAGACACCAGACTACAAGGGGAGGTTTCCATGCGTCCCGGGACGGGACAGGAGAGGGGCCCATTTCTTCTTGCCCTCAAATCATAACGTAACATTCTGTAAAAACAAGCAGGTATCAACTATCAAACACCTGAGGTGTTTCCACCCGACGGCAGAGAGGGTTAGGGGGGCAGGGGCTGAGATCCCGTAAGAGGGCCCTTTTGGACAAAATAAATGTGAAAATGGCAGATCTACAAGCTCACAACGCGTCGTGCTGCAACGCGTTGTGAGCTTGTAGATCGGCTATTTTCGGGGCGCAAACCCAGCACTCTTTAGCTAGCGGAGTTGCAGGTGTGCAAAAATACTGTGTTCAAGTTCAGGAGGGAAAAAAGCTAATATATATTGAAATGTTATTTCCTTTAGAGGATAGCCCCTTGAGATGTATCATCTGGTTTTAGAGGGGGTCCTCGGGCACAACACAATGAATACAGTACATAGACAAAACAATACATTAAACATGTCGACACACAAATCTCCTGCATGGCATGGCATGGAAAGGAGGTGGCATTTTGCATTTCTTTCACCGTAGTAAATGCTACATTCGTTGGTCTGGAGAGGGCAGTTGTTTTACAGACGGGTAAACGGGCAGTGGCTGAAGCCCCCTTTGATGTCTATATGTGTGCACGACGTCCCTGGGTAGGAGAACCTCGATCGGCCCTCCGCAAGCCGAGACAAGCCTTGGGAGAGAGAGAGAGAGAGAGAGAGAGAGAGAGAGTCGTATGAGGGAGAGTTTCCATTGTGTCATTATGGAATTAATGATGATGGATGGGAGAGAGAGATAGGCAATCTTCCCTTAAGCCTGGGTTATACTTGGTTGTTGTGTGGGTGTCGCGGTAACCAAAAATAGCAGATCTATAAGCTCACAATTTGTGTTCTATATCAATGCATGGGAATATAGGGGGTGGATGTTTAATTTGGACTGAGAGAAAGATTTGTTCTGTCACTAGGGCTGTCACGATTACACATTTAATCTCACATAATTATTTGTGACCTGACGAAGATACATATTTGCACCCTGATAATAAAATAAGGGATTAAACTGTCAAAAATAATTGCGATTATCTCACATAATTGTGATTGGACGATCACGTAATAATAGTGACAGGCCTATCCGTCACCCTCGACCCGTCAACCCTCTTCCTGGTTTGGACCCAGAGGTCAAGTGTGCATTTCATAGTGAACAAGCCAGTTCCATCCAACTGCCTTGTAGGGCTGCAATTACGATTATTATCCCTGATTATTGTTAATGATTATTGTTCAAAATGGTCTGTGATGTTCTCGTTCCTCTGGGAGGGAGCCTGATGGATGGAAACACTGCAACTACGGTTCTGCTTTCAGTGTTTTAAACGTTGGTGAGGCAAGTGCCGCGATTACATAATTGTGAAGCATAAAAATCACGTTTTACGATTGTTCTCGAATTCATTGTGCAGTATTTCCTTGTATGGTATTTCACAGGACTTGGACAGTACAGTAACATCCTCACTGTTATTGTATCCATTTGTAATACAGTACAGTAACATCCTCACTGTTATTGTATCCATTTGTAATTCCTGTACAAGCGTGTATACTGTATACTGTACGTATTTGTAGTGAAGTTGTAGTTATTCCATTCTGGGCGGGAACCCCTTTTGGTGTTTTAAGCATTATGTTATACTTTAGCTATTGAAAAATAGCAGATCTACAAGCTCATAGCGCGGCACCGAGTGCCGCGCTATGAGCTTGTAAGGTCTGCTATTTTTGAAAAAACATTAAAATGCAGCAATCTTTGAATTCATATTCTTTCAGAGCGAACGTTTTTAACTCAAATCTTTGCTTCTGAGGGGTTCCTGGAATAACATACAGTCCAGTTCAATACAACATATTTTCAGATGGGGGTCGGCGGCCAATTACATAATTTTTTTGGGGTCCTTGACATGAAATATTGAGCACCACTGATACAGAAACAGGAGGTTATAGTAGGGAGGATTATCCAAATCATAAGAAAAAATAATCACACCCGCGTGAACTGAGTGGTGTAAGGTCTTATATAGACTGATCAGCTGTGGTCTGACGTAATGTCTGACGTAATGAAATCAGCATCAACCAATCAGCATCAACCATGCTCATTTTTTGGTACGAACAGACGGACACGTAAACGAACAAAGCCAGTTGTAGGAGTGGTTTACACCACTCAATAAGTGATATTTGAATTAAGTGAAATCACTGAATATACCTTTAAGTTAAATTGTGACTGAGTGTTTTACTGCATATGGGCTGTGATCAGGACAACGTGCTGCTTCAGCGTAGATGCAGAGCACCTGGTTTCTCAACCCAGAGACGTCTCCTCCACAGTCTTGTGTTTTAAATCCATCAGCAGTGTGTCCTGAAGCCTGTCCCCCCCCCCCCCTCCCCCCACCTGTCATTGGCACATATGATGGATGGACATGATTGGGGGAGTGAATCCACCAGGCGTTCCTTCATTACTTTATAACACACACATCACCATGGAGACGTCTGCCAATATAACCCACGGCCCCGAATTCTACACATCACCACGGAGACGTCTGCCAATATAACCCACGGCCCAGAATTCTTATCACAGCCAGTGGTGCCATGTTGTTGACACAACGACGGGCACATTCTTTCCCACATATAGGAGATTGGTCGGTTAACCCATTTAGCCTGACATCGAAATTAAAAAAAAAAAAAAAAAGTTGTAGATCTGCTATTTTTCAATAGCTAAAGTATAACATAATGCTTAAAACAACAAAAGGGGTTCCCGCCCAAAATGGGTTAAGTATGTTACAGTACTGTATGTTTTTTGTTCAAATGAGATTGAAGTAGTTCTATATTCTGATGGTAATCGTTGTTGTTACAGAGTGTTTGTTCAGAGACTGGGGTCTCCGCTTCCCTGCAGCTCTATTAGCACGAGGCCCGCCAGGAACATAGACACGTAGAATAGCGTACCGTGCCACACCCGGAAAAGCCGTTTTAACAGCGATGTATTATTTAATGCATGTTTTAATACGATCGTATCAAAAGCTACCGTTCGTTAGCTTTGTTATGCTTCTGAGCCAATGGCCGTGGCCATTTTGAAGATGCGCGCGCATCCACTTACATTGCCTGCTCTGTTTTCAGACAGCTGTATCTCACAGAAGCGACATTGCAGGGGTCGCTTTGTCCCAGACAAGCGTTTTCAACGGCCTGTAGCAAGCGCTGTGATACTCGCGGTCCACTTTTTCCACCACCGACCGAGAGAACAAGCACCAGCTTCGTCAACACACACGGAATGGTTTCATAGTAAAATGCGATTACGGATATTTGGCTCTTCAAAGTAAGTGTCACGCACGATAAAACCCTGGCAGGACGCGGCGGAGGGATTGAATAATGGTAGCGGTCAAACGGTTAGTAGACAGAAAAGAATTGGTCGGGACAGAAAACTCATACAGGTTACAGTAACTACAGTAGTGGTTACTTCAAACCATTTTCAGATCAAGGCCCATTATTTTATTCAGCATTTGAGCCACGGAACCACCATTTGACGAGACTTCACTTAAGCTTAAATTAAATTAATTAATTCAATTAAGTAATAAAGATGTTTAACCCTTAGAAGATGAAAGACGCCAATTGGCGTCTTCATCAGAATTCCGTAAATGATCAATGACGCCAATTGGCGTCTTCACAGTTTTTGATGAATCTAAACATATTAATATGCTCCGAAGCGCTGTTTAAATTCCTGAGCTTATATTCCAACTACATTACCCAGAAAACCCGTGTCACGTGACACACGTGTACGTGTTGCCATTGGAAGCTGGTCCCACCCCCTGTAAACAGTGGGGGCAGAGGGAGTCTTCATAGTTATCATTGTTTTGCCTGTTTGCCGTCTCGCCCGAGCGATTTTCTAGCAGAAAAAGTTGAAAGCAGTACTATTTATTTGAGCGAGTTTTGTGGTAGTAGTATTGATCCATACGCGTCCCAGTCGCCTTCTCCAGGCGGAGTAGCCCTGGTCCAGTGCTTACAGCGAGACTCGCTGCTCCCTCCCTCCTTTTTTCATTGTCTCCCCATCGTCGTCCGATGAGCTATACCGGGAAACCATTGAAGAAGACGATCAACCCGGAATGTTTTGAGGTAATCTTATTGTAGAAAATGCCCTTCTATAGTGATCAGAAATCATAAGATGATCGCTACAAATAGATGCTTGGATAATTACTACTACTAGTCAGATCATGACGCCAGAATGACTCACCACGATGGCCCCCAGCCATTAGCCAGCACCTTCGGTGCTGGCTAATGGTGTTGGTCGGTGCATTGGTGCTGGCTAAGGGCTGGAGGGGGGGGTTGGTGTCGATCGGTTGGTCGTTGGTGCAGTACAAATGTATCGTAGCAGGCATGCACGCATGGCAGTACAAGTATTTTATATTGTAGCGTGCCTTATAGGCGATCTGATCTTTAGAGTAATGTTCGCTCCTTTTATTTACTGTCTACAAAGACGGAGAACAAACATGCATCGTTTACTGAAGCAACGCGTGGTTATGATGACGTTGCTACAAGGATCGGAGGGGGGACGGGGAGTGAAGCTAACAGTAGCGTATTATATAAGATCTGTATGACGTTTCATTGACGTCTGAGCTTGCATGATAATTGCATTCATTGTATATTGTATACAATCATGATTGTACATTGTTTAGTGTGTCTCCGTGTGATGATGATGATGACGATGATGTCAGATAGCCTACGTCCCCCCCCCCCCCCAACTGGCTATTGGCCGGGCTGACTACAGCTAAATGTTTATTTTTTATATATTTAGAACTGGCATCAGATGAGGAGGATGATGATGATGATGATGATGATGATGAAGACGAAGAGTCAAGACTGCGATGGAGTTCTCCGACACTGAACCGGATGCATTCATTCATTTCAGTTGTTTTTTTTAAATTTAGCCTACACACACACACACCGTCAAGAACAACTGGAATGCAGTGGTTTGGGGACACTGGGGAGTTTGGGGACAACTGTTTTGTATGTAGGCCTATTTATTTTCTGTAATATTTATTATAATTGTATTATGTTAGTCATAAAAAATAAAAGACAAGCTTTTACAATGAGTTAGACCTGTCATGGCTATTTTGTTCACTAGTCTGAGGTTTATGGTTTGACTAAGCGAGTTTCAACTGTGATTTACTCTGTAACGGTAGATGGTAAGAACCCAATTTTTTTGTTATAATACAGTATACATTCAAGTCTATATTTTGATACATATCATGGGCACAAAGTCATATCAAAACAATGTCCTTGGATGAGTTTTTTATCAAAACTGTTTCTTCACAACAGGTTTTTGAGATTCATGCATGAATAGACACGGTACTGGTAAGACTATGTAAACATGGTATATATCAAAATGTGCGTTAGAATGTCTAATTTTACCCCAAAAAAGAATTGAGTTTATATGATGTTCCATTTCAGAGCTAGGGGGACTTTTAGCTGGATAGGTCAGATTGATCATGACTGACCATGCTATTTATAGATGGCAAAATATCTACAGTGGTACATGTGAGAAACTTTTTATTTTATTTTAATTGAACTAGACAACTCACCCTTTAAAATGAGATATTGCATGGCTATGTACGCCCAGCAGAAAAAAAGTTATTTAGAAAATAAAACTTCAACCGGTCATAACTTTTTTTGTTGTCCTAGAAACACTACCCAGTGTAAATGCAGGCTCTTTTAAATGGCTTCCAACACCACAACTAAACATTTTATCAACTCAGTTCATTTTTTTCCTGGAAGCAGACAAGCCAAGCTTTCTCTGAAGGTCTTTCGTTGTCACACATTCACAGCAGAGAATTTTCAATAAATCATTCAAAAACGCCATTCTGCCATAGAGAAGTCTAAAAACTATATAGAAATCCATGAAACTCTCAAAGAGTTAACAATAGTGTAACTCTTGAGAGCGTAACATTGGCTGATGATTGGCTGATCACCCCATAGCGATGATTTGATTGGCTGAGCAAAGTACATATTGAGGATAAAAAGTGAGGGCAGAAAAGTGAAGACGGAATGACATTTTTGTGATGATTTGATTGGCTGAGCACGGATTGTGACGTATGATGATAAGAGCGCCCCTCACTTCACACAAGTGTGATTTTTTTTTAGACGAAAACAATGACCTTTAACATCACCTCACTCACGCACACACGCGCACACACACACACACACACACACACACACACACACACACACACACACACACACACACACACACACACACACACATGTTCGGATTCCACAGGTAACAATGAGAGGTGTGTCACCTGTGAAGAATAGCTTAGATTAGAAGGTGGGAGGTGGTATTGTGATGGTGGTGTCCCAGCCTCACACGCCGTCCCCTAGGGGGAGAAGTGGACAGAAATGCCCCCTCTCCTCCTCCCCCAAATCCTCCTCCCCCCAATCCCAAAAATCTGAGAAAAGTGAATTGTAGTGCGAGCAAATAGTTTCAACACAAAGGCATTATGGTATGAACGACAGCCCCTAAGCGCATGCACCCACGTCCACACCCCCCTAGCCCACAGCCTGGAGCTGGAAACCTGATATCTGATCACTGTGGTGTTTACCTGTTCAACAGTGCATGTCCAGGGTTGGAGCCGTCGTCATATACACAGCAGAAGTGAATAAAAATGGAAAATGTAGTTACGGAAGTCAAATAAAGCCTTTCTTGTTGATCTAGCTGTATCTATGTAAGAGTTCACTTGACACTATTTTAGATTTATGGCTGTGTTTCAACTTGTTTCAACTAAAGAGGAGAGAGGGAGAGAGGGAGAGAGAGAGAGAGGGAGGGAGGGAGGGAGAGAGGGAGAGAGAGGGAGGGAGGGAGGGAGAGAGGGAGAGAGAGGGAGGGAGGGAGGGAGAGAGAGAGGGAGAGAGGGAGAGAGAGGAGGGAGGGAGGGAGAGAGGGAGAGAGAGGAGGGAGGGAGGGAGAGAGAGGGAGGGAGAGAGGGAGGGAGGGAGAGAGGGAGGGAGAGAGAGAGGGAGGGAGGGAGGGAGAGAGGGAGAGAGAGGGAGGGAGGGAGAGAGGGAGAGAGGAGAGAGAGGGAGGGAGGGAGGGAGAGAGGGAGAGAGAGGGAGGGAGGGAGGGAGAGAGAGGAGGGAGAGAGGGAGGGAGGGAGAGAGGGAGGGAGGGAGAGAGGGAGAGAGAGGGAGGGAGGGAGGGAGAGAGAGAGAGGGAGAGAGGGAGAGAGGGAGAGAGGGGGAGGGAGGGAGGGAGAGATGAATGTGGGTTCGGGTCAAGAATACATTAATTTGTTTACTTAAGGGCCTTAATAAGGCAAGCATAGAAAGAGGTTGCATAATAATAGGAGCCAGACATGCAGTCTGCCAGCGATTAGCATGTGTGATTACCAGAAAAATAACAATAAAACAGAAAAAAGAA